>NW_008338715.1:8677421-8699265 GCF_000622305.1 Nannospalax galili | reverse complement strand
TTTCTTTCTTTCTTTCTTTCTTTCTTTCTTTCTCTTTCTTTCTTTCTTGGTATCTTACTCTGTAGCACAGGCTAGCCTAAGGATCACAGCAACCCTTCTGACTCAGCCTTTCACATGCTGGAATTGTAGGAGCATGCCACCCCACTTTAAAAAAAAGTGGCTTCTACTTTTCAAAAGTAAAATCATCTAACATTTTCTCATGAACAATAAGGAAACACTGTAGAGAGAGCTTGCTACTAGAATGTTTGACCTTTGTGCGAGTTATCTTTTAGCATCGCTATGATCAAATATCAGACAAACAGCTTAAAAGGAGGAAGATTTATTTTGACTCATGGTTTCACAGGGTTGAGTTCATCACAGGGAGGAAGGTGTGGCAGAGCACCTTAGCTCACATCATGGTGGGCCAGCAAGCAGAGACAAGGGGAATTCTGGTGCTCTCTGGTTTTCTTTCTCCCTATTTCCCTGTATGCCATCTGGGTCCTAGCCCATGGGATGGTATCACCCACATTTAGGGCGGGTCTTTTCCCCACAGCTAATCCTTTCTGGAAACAACCTCACAGACACACTAAAGGTGTGCCTCAATTTCCTAAGTGATTCTAGATTCAGTGAAGTTGATAGTGAAAGTTACTATCCAAACTTTCTTTCAAGAAAAATTTACTTTTCCCTTAATATTTTAAGGTGGGCCTAACTAGATCCTAGTAGCCTCATACTAAAGCTCACACATTCAAAACCTGATTTTTTTTTTTTTTTTTTTTTTGTCTAGGGGCGGGGGTGACATCATCAGAGAGGCAGCTGGGGCCAGATGACATCAGCCTTTAGGCTAATTGGTATGCAAACAGTGGAGGGTTTTCAGTGGAAAAATAATGATTGGATTCCTATTTTAAAGGATTGCTTTGGGGCCTAGATGGAGAATGGTCCCCTGGAAGCAAGTGTGAAAGCCCCAAGACTGCGTTCGGGGGTGGGCAGGGTGGCAGTGCAGGTGCAGAAGCCTCTTTGGATCTGGGTTCCTTTGTGAAAGGCAGCAGTGAGGCACTTCGGTGCTGGATTCTCTGTGTGCTACAAGTCAATTTGGTTTCCACGTGAGACTTCTGTAAAAGTGATCTTAAAGCTCGACAGATTTATGTGTAGGAGAGCAGGTTGTATTAAATGGTATCTAAGGTCTGTTTCTCCAATACAGTGATTTTAATCCCATTTACTACAAGCTCTCTGAGATATAACAACACTCAACTATTTTATCAGCTGCAGTTAAACTTTATTCTTCCTGTATCTGAAGCTCAGTATATCTTTTTTCTTTTTTTGATCTGGGGTGAATTTTAATAGCAATATTATTAGTCTACCAAAACAGAAGCCGGTGAGAGAAAGTCAATGGCTTTTCAGCATGTTCATGAAAATGGAAGGACAGTACGTTACAAAATTACAAGAACTTTGAGGATGTATATCTGTTATGTAAATATGGGGGTGGGGAGGAGGCCTATAAAAAGAAAAACAACACATAACATAATATGTAAATAGCCCTCCGAGAAGGACCCTAGAAAGGATTATTTCATTTAACTGCATCAGTGAAAAATTGCCTGGCTTTATATCAGGAAAAAAATCCCTCTAATCCACTTTGAAAAGTGCTTGCTCCATATATTATGCATGACATTTCCAGGCTGCCAAACTCCTGATGGAGCTGGTGATTAGAAGACAATGCAGACTCACCCAGTTTTCTTTCTCCCTTTCTTGGAAGCAATTTTGCTCTCTTTCCTCTGAATCCCTCATGGAAGTCAGAGACAGAGAGCAAGAGAGAGCCACACTCACACAGCTGATCTGCTTAAACAAGAGTGACTGGCAGGAATGTACACCAGGCAGCCCTGGGCTGGTCGGCAGAGCAGAGAAGGGAATGAGAAGAGGCAGGAAAGAGAGAGGGTACCTGCAGAGAGGAAGGCCAGACAGCTGCCCCATCATTAACTGCCTCCAGGCTAAATAAATTAAGCTTTGTTTTATTTGCAGGTAACTCTGATGAGGGGATGCACGCCTCTATCAGGTGACTTCAGTTGGCCCATTGAGGCTGCTGAGAGGCAATGGTGGGAAAGAGGATGGTGTGATGTGTGTCTGTGTGATGGAGTTAAAAGTGGCAACTTATTATGATTGCTTTCCATACGCACCATAATAGACTCCTTCTGAGCAATCAGATTGCACTCCTGCAGGACGTGGGGTGGCACAGGGTAGGCATTATTTAATTCATCTGTGTGAAAGTGAGCAGCTGAGGGAGATAAAGTGGGTATTAATCAGAATGGTATGAGCTTTGGGATGGCTGCATCTAAATCCATCCCAGGAATCACCTGGGAAATCAACTCCCTGTTTTCAGCTGGCTTATGCATTTTTTTTCCTTAGTAGGGGGATAATAGAAACTTTTTATCCCCCCTACACACCTCTTCTCAGTTTGGTTCATCCTTAATGGGACCCAGAAAATTCATAAGCCAGGAGGAATTTGTTCTGACTGTAATTTCATTCCATAGTCTGAATACCAATGTCTGGTAAGCATCACTGGGGTTCTGGAACATCATCCTGAGACTCTTCTTGTTTGTTGTAGGAACTAGCAAGGATTTCTTTTTGACTTCCGAAACACAGTATTTATGTGGCCATGCCAGTCTGGAATGTTCTGGCCAATGCAGGTAACTGAGCACACCTGAAACCTGGCACAGAAGGGAGACCCAGAAAGCATTGAGGCGAATCACCCGTACAGAGGCTAATTAAGTCATGGTCATTTCCCTTGGTTTCCTGATTATGGAATATAAGAAAATTTATCATTGGCTGTGAAAGAAAGTTTTGTAGAGTATATTAGTTTCTTTTCTGTTGCTGTAATAAACAAGACAGAAATGGTTTATTTTGGCTTATGGTTCCAGAGGGATAGATTTCATCGTGGAGGGGAGGACATGGCATCACACAGGGAAGGGATAGAGCCGAAGCAGGAAGGGGCAGGAAGGGGACTGATCACATTGTGTCTGCGCTCCAGGAGCAGAGAGAGAGAGCTGTGAGTGGGGCCAGGCTATACAATCTCAAAGCTGCCCCCCAAGGGCATACTTCCTCCAGCAAGTCTCTGTGTGGAAAAGGTTCTATAACCTTCTGAAACTATTCATACACATAAGTCCATGAGAGACATTTCATTTTCAAACCACAACAAAGAGAAAATGCAATAGTTTGTAACATACTGAGTTGGAAAAGTAATGAGAACTGCTCTTGTTCCATCCTTTGCCTTGGGTACTTACCCCGTGTATTAGCCTTCTTGTTATGGCAGAACCCCTGACTTCAATAGCTGAACAGGAGAAGGCGTTATTTTAGATCATAGGTTCAGAGATCTCAGTATGTAGTTGGCAGGCCCGGTGCACTTGGGAATATTATGCAGCAGGAGTGTGTGGCAGGAGGTTCTCACTTCAGAGAGGACAGGAAGCACAGTGAGGCATATAGGAAGGAGTCAGAGCAAAGTGTACTTTCAAGCTCATGGCCTCAATGACTTCCTCCAAGGAGATCCCACTTCCTACTTTTCACCACCTCACAAGAATGCTGTTCTGTTATGAATCAAAGGATCAAGCTACTGATAAAGGCAGAACCTTCAGGATCCACCTACTTCCCCAAAGCTCATCAGCTTACAGGAAGGCCTTTACCAGATCAGCCCATGAAGGGCATTTCATACTCAAATGATAACTGGAGCTTGTGTTCTCTTCATTGTTCCAGTTGAAGAAGTGCTGTGTCAAGTTACCTGCTACTACCCTAGGTTCCTTCCATTTGGCAGTACTTGTTTGTGTTCGGGAACCCTGCTGTTAAGATCAGCTCCTTTCTCAGCAGGGGCTTCCTGCCTGACTTACCTGGAAAGTGCCTCCAAGCACAGATGCCTGACCTTATTCAAAACATGACCTTTGGCATAGTTACCTGCAATAAAAACTGCCCCCAGGTTTTCTCTATATAATTAGGCATTGCCCTATAGCCAGATGATAGGATCCCCCTACCACATGTAAATAAAGCATACTATGAGCACCTATCAGCTGAGGCTTTGGCTGCTGCCTTCACACTATATTTTCACTAACCCCCACTGAATAAACGGAGCTGTTTCACTGAGTCTGGAGCTGTATCACTGAATCTGCCTCCCCGGAAGGGCTTTCTTCTGTCAGTGCTCACTGCCTGTCCTGACCCCGTTTGTCGCTTCTGCTCCCTTTGTCCTCATGGACTGGTGGCCAACGACCCAAGGGAGAGACCCCACAGTTTGTAGTGGGGCATTCAGATAACTCAAATATGCTCTTGCAGAGGACCCAGGTTCAGTTCCCAGCATCCACACGGTAACTAACAACCATCCATAATTATTGAGACTCACATATAAGGGATTGGTGCTTTGATCTGCAAATGAGGGAGAATAAACGTCATTGCTTTTCTGTGTTTGTGTTACTTCACTTAGTATAACAGTCTCTAATTCCATCCATTTACCTGCAACTTTCATCTTTTCTTATTGCTGAGTAGAACTGCATTGTGTAAATGTACCACATTTTCATTGGCCATTCATCAGTTGAGGGACATTTAGGTTGTTTCCATTTCTTAGCTATTGTGAAAAGAGCAGCAACAAACATAGGTGCACAGGTATCTCTACAGTAGGATGAGTCCTTTGGATATATGCCAAGGAGTGGTATAACTGGATCATATGGTAGATTCATTTTTAGTTTTTCACCACACTGCTTTCCATAGTGGTTGCATGAGTTTGCATTCCCACCAGCAGTAAATGGATGTTCCCTTTTCTCCACATCCTCTCTAGCATTTGGTGTTTTTCCTTCTCTTGATCTTAGCCAGTCTGACTGGGGTAAGATGGAATCTCAAAGTGGTTTTTATCTGCATTTCTTTGATTACTAAGGATGTTGAGCACTTTTTAAGGTGTTTCTTAGCCGTTTTTATTTCTTCATTTGAGAACTCTCTGTTAAGGTTTATAGCCCATCTTTTTATTGGGCTGTTTATTTTCTTATTTTTTTGTTTTTTGAGTTCTTTGTATATTCTGGGTATTAACCCTCTGTCAGATGTATAGCTGGTGAAGATTTTCTCCCACTCAGTGGGTTTCCTCTTCACTTCTTTGGTTGTTTATTTTGCTGTACAGAAGCTTTTTAGTTTAATGAGGTTCCACTTACTGATTGTTGACCTTGATGCCTGAGCAGCTGATGTTCCATATTTTTAATATTATTCATAAAGAAAACATGGGAAGTAAGGCAAAGGCCTGTCTTCACAGGGGACCAGCTACCTGCATAAGCCAGTATCTCACAGAGGACGGGCGGGCATGTGCCCAGCAAAACCACTGTGCACACAGGACCGGGTAGAAATGGTGCCTAAAGGAAGCGTATCACTCCACATCCTGCTCTACTGTTGTCGGGTGAGGTTTCATGTTGATAGCTGGCTCCTTCCTTTATCCTCCAGTGCTCTATGTCCTTCCCCTCAGTTTGACCCTCACCTGATTAGTAGAGACCAGAGCCACCATCAGGAAGTGTGACTAATCCTGCCTCAGCCTGCACCCAGGATGACACTAAGGCATCAGAATCTCCAGACAAGAAAGAACAAGGAGGGCAGAGCTTCCTCTTTTCCTAGCCTCTCCCTAGACACCAGGACGCTGCTGTGCCTGGAGTTTTGTAGGTTCTTCTCTGTTGCTTCCCTTTCTCAATAGGTAAATGCAGCCCTCTGCTTCCAGCTCCTTTTATTTTCCTCTCCCAAAGAAAGATAGATATCAAAAAGTTTACATGCCCCCTCTCTCTCCCTCTCTCTCCCTGTCCCTCTCTCTCCTGATCCTCTCTCTCTCTCCTTCTCCCCCTCTCTCTCCCTGTCCCTCTCTCTCCTGTCCCTCTCTCTCCTGTCCCTCTCTCTCTCCTTCTCCCCCTCTCTCTCCCTGTCCCCCCTCTATTTTGAATATGAGAAGACAAACCTAATAGTTCCTTTACAATGTCTAGCAGCCCAGAGTCAATAGCATACAAAGTAACTTTCCCAAAAATTTTTATTTAACAATATTATTATTGTGTGTATGTGATATGTGTGTGGGTGTGGGTGTCCCACGGGGCACATATGGAGGTCAGAGGACAACTCTGTGGCATCAGTTCTCTCCTTCTATCTTTACATGGCCTCCAGGGATTGAACTCCAGTCACCACACTTGGATGGTGAGCACTTTAGTCACTGAGCCATCTTGCAGACCCACAAAGCAACTTTTGATTTGCACAGTCAAAGATTTATACTGAGGAAACAACCTGTGTTTTCAAAATGAAAAAATTTACAAAAACATATGCAGAGTGATAAATCCTAGACATCTTTTAAAATAATATGTTTATGAATTCTTTGAGACTTTCATAGAATGTATTTACCCCCTCTTCTCCCTCTCCTCTCAGCTCCATCCCATCTCCCTACCCCCCACTTGGTGTCCTCTTTTTTTTAAGCCCATCAAGTCCAATTTGTGGTGCTCAAAAATCTTAATCATCTTAACTATTATCTGTAAACAACATAAACCCAAAGGATAGATTAATACAGGACTCACAAACAAAATACCACAATTTTGCCTCTATACTGTTCTTTTTATTAGAATTTCAAAAGTATTTTTATTTATTATTTTTATGTGTATGGGTGTACTGCCCGCATGTACGTGAGTGCACTAATGTTGCATAATGCCTATGGAGGCCAGTTTCAGGGGATATATCCTGATATAACACCAGAAAAATGGAAAGGAAATGTAAAGGAAAAGAAAGAACCCAAAAGAGGGGGATAGTAGGGAACAGACATTACCCGGGGGGAGGTGGGGAAAGTGGGAGTGTACAGCTGGGAGGCCAGGAGGGAGGGCAGGAGGGAGGGACATTCAGGGGCCCATGGTTGGGGAGGAGGGGACTTAGGAGAGGGGTGTTGGTAGGAGGTGGGTGTTACTCGGGGGAAGGGAGGAAAAATGTGGACACAAACTGGGGAGGGAGGAGGGAGGAGAAATGGAGGTAGAGAGAATAGAGATGAATGGATCTTTGGGGGCTAGGGAAGTCAGATGGAACAAAGGGCCAGACAGGAGAGACCTCCCTTCGAGTGATTTGTCAGAGTGGTTCCAGAAACTCCCAAAATAACACAGGCTATTGCTAGAGCTCTTGATTATCATATCCCAGAAATGGAAGATAAGACCCTACTGCTGAAGACAGGACATACTTCAGACACAGGACTTGGAGGAATGGAACAGGATCTGACCTGGAAGCCTTCTCTACCTGAGGTTTAACTCCCATAGTTCTGGAGGATACTATGCAAGCTGCTAAGGGAGAAAATCAATCAGCGGTCCAACCCAGCCTTAAAGCTTAATAACCATAAGGACCTGCAGAGCAATGTCCCTCTACTGGTGTGGCAGTGGCACTGTTATCTGGTGGGTAATCAACAGCTCTCTAATTGGACTTAAAACCCTCTCAATGGGAGTGAACTCATGGGTGGCACTGAAAACACAACCAATTACACATGGCTTGGAGAGGTCATAGATCCTAGAGAAAACCCTATCTCTGTCATATCTCTAAGCAAATGAAATTTATCACCATATGCTAAATATGGATCATTATATTTACAGACATGTACCATATACCACTCATCAAAGAAGTTCCTTTTATAACAGATGGAGACTACTGAAGAACCCCACAACTGGTCAGACACAGAGAATATATATATCTGAGAGATGCTCAGTCCTAGGTGACACACCTACAGTGGAACCTCTATACTTAAAGCTCACGGAACATAGCAAAATGAGGGGTAGAGAGAAAACTAGTGCATCCCTCAACTCTCACCAGTGAAGCTTCCTTATAAAACAAAGTGAAATGCACACAAAAGGCCACAACTGGCCAACTTTTAAAGAATAGAGACTGCAGCATATGTGTCCCTGAGTAGGACTCCTGTATCAAACTTCTCACATCCCTGGCTCAGGGCATTTTAGAAGAAGGGGTGGAAAGATGGTATGAGCCAGAGTTGGTCCATGATCGTAGGAAAGCAGAGGCTTTCAGGCCATTGGAAGCTTGTACACATGAACTTAGGGCAATGGTGGCATTGAGCACAGGACCAACTAAATCAGACAAGGGCCTATAGTGGAGTGAGGTAAATGGGTGGTGTGTCAGTCCTCATCTGGGAACTATTGAAGACTGACCACTACTGGGTTAGGGAGAGTAGGCCAAACCAATGATCTTTAGATAGGCTGACTAGACTTCAGTGGATGAATTTTCACTGAAGGACATCTGGGTACAAATGCTTGACTGGATAAGACTTCACATGTATAGCAGAATACATGAGGTCTGATCGGGGATCGGGGTGGGGGACATAGATGGCGGAGGTAGTCTAAATTTGATTAAGAACTGTTGTATAAAATATACAAAAGTTCAATAAAAACAAAAACTATAGCAAACAAACAAACAAACAAAAAAACCACAAAGAGACCATTGAGACATGATGTCACCAGATGGGAGAATGGAGCATCTCTGGAAATACCTAATGGGAGAAAAACCACAAATATAAAAATTAAAACACAAGAAAAATAATGATAATGTGTTTAGAGGAATCACAAAATGGCCACAATGAGGCAGGTTTCATTAGCTGGACTTCTAGCTTCTTCCTATCGGTGAGTAAGTCAGCTGAGAGTGAAACTGTCCTTCATGGTACCCAGAACTCTAATATGGACAGATATCATGCCCCTGCGGCATCTACTACACTTTAAATCGCAGCCAAACAAAGAAGTCTACTGATTCTCTTAAACCTCCCTCTCTTGCAAAGAATTCTGAGCCCATCCCTTTCCTCCTTATTCTGGATTATGGAGACAAAGCAGGTCTCATGATGCATTCCACATAACCAGCTCCTGCTTGCCTCGCCTCACAATCATTTTGTGGAATATTCACTGGGCAAACAGTAAGGTTGCCCTCTGTTTGCCAGAGGGTGCTTCCAGATTGTATTTCCGCTACTGTTCTGATATGTATTCAAGGGAAATGTAAACTGAGCATAGTATTCAAGCCAGAAATATTATAAACAGAAGTAAACTGTGCACAGCCCCCAGTGACATACTTCCTCCAGCAAATAATTTTCAAATTATTTTATTTTTATTTATGTGTGTAAGTGCATTGCCTGCGAGTATGTAAGTGCACCTGTGTCGTGCAGTGCCCAAGGAGATCAGAAGCCATCTGATCCCCTGGAACTGGAGTTTCAGATGGTTGTTAGCCACCATGTGGGTGCTGGGAAGCAAACCCTGGTCTTCTGCAAGAGCAGCCAGCACTCTTAACTGCTGAGCCATCTCTCTAGCTTCTAAAATATATTTTTAAAGAAGAAATCTCTTTACATGCCGAGTTAGTAAAACCACAAGATAAGATGCATTTTCTTAGGTGAAAAATTATCAAGGCAAGACTTTCCATGATTTTACAAGATCAAGATATTTGTTGGTGTTTAACTTTATGATGTTATAACCGTGTTTTTCCTACTCAGTACCTACTGTGGCTTCCCGTTGCCTGGAGCAGGTTGAATCTCTCATGCAATCTGACCTGTGCTGCCTTCTTATCATGTCCCTTCTTGTGCTTGGCTTCTTAGCCTGAAGAATCAGTCGACATTTGCTTAGGTCACCGCTCATGCGTTTTTGAGCTTTTTTTTCCCCCCTCATCTTCAGGATTTCTTTTTTGTCAGCTCTAAAATCCTGACTTTTTATTTTATTTTCTGAAATCCTACTTTACAACCCATCTCAAGCACATTACAAATATGATCCGTTGCCCCACTTGAAATGAATTGTTGCCTTTTCTTCCCTCTGTTAACACAGTCATTCTGCACAGTAGCTGCACCTTAATATCTCTGATATCTCTGGGGAGTTAAAAAATGTAAAAGCTTGGGTGTCACCTCCACACCTCCTGTTCTGTGCAAGGAATTCTCACGGTAATCTGAAAAAATGTCCAGCAAGACTGTTTACTTTCAAGGATAGGAGGAAGGCACTTGCTGATTAAAAAAAGTGTTTGAATGAGAGTGAAGGGGGCAGCTTATCTTTTGGATCCAAAGATGGTTGGAGAGGTCTCCCTTACAATTGCCCCTGTCAGCCACTGTTGTACTAGCTAGGTGGACTAATCTATCGTGACACAGGTGCACGATGCTGTACATGTTTTCAGTCAGTGGGATCAGTGGAAAGCGTGCATGCATAGGGAGATGGAGAACACAGGAAGCCAAGCCTCAGCAGCCCTGGGACCCATTTGCTGAGAGTCATCTGAAAGCTCTTGTTGTGGTGCTTTTGAGTTCATTGTCTGTAATTTAAGATTTATTTCTTTTTACCTTATGTGTTTGAATATTTTGCCTATATGTGTACCATGTATGTGCCTGGTGATTGTGGAGGCCAGAAGAAGGCATTGGAGTCCCTGGAACTTAAGTTACAGGCAATTGTGAGCCAAATGGGGGTGCTGGGAATGGAACCTGGGTCCTCTGCAAGAGCAGTCTTAACTACCAAGCCATGTCTTCAGCCCACATTATCTGTAACTTAATAAGTCTGCAATGATCTTACTATTGGTGCTTTTTTGGCATAGTGCGCATGCTTTCTTGTTCATTTGAACTCTCATTTCCTTAGCAGATCCATCCTTCCCCTGTCCTGATGATGGCCACCTCATCATAAAGAAAACTTACCTTTTCTCCTTCATCTTTCCCTGTCCGTTTTCATTCTCGCTGGATCTTACTCGCTCCTTCCCTGGTGTCAGAGCACGAACCCTCCATGCTTTCACCAAGTAATGGAACAATCTTCTGAATGTGAACTGTGGGCTTTGTTTTCCTCCCCCACTACCCAGTGAACCCCACATTCCCTACTTACGTGGCCACTTCTGTCCCCTGTTGCCTTGTCAGACTTGGCTTCTGCCATTGCCCCTCTTCTGCTTCATCACAGTCCTTTTAATTGGGTCATCCCCATCCACCTGCAGACGGCCGGCGTCACTGGCCATTCTAAGAAAAAAGAAAAAAGAAAAGAAAAAGCCTTTTGATCCTTCACTTTCTCCATTAACTTTTTGTGTCAACTTTGAGACTGTGCCTGTAGTTTCCTACTAATGGGAACTTTATTTTTTTTTTTTTCTGAGACAGAGTCTCATTGTGTAAACATGGCTCCCCTGGAACTCACTCTGTAGACCAGTCTGGCCTTGAACTCATAGAGATCTGCCTGCCTCTGCCTCTGGGATTAATGGTGTGCATGCCACTCTGGGCTTAAGGAGAACATCCTTAGCTCAGGGCCCCAGCTGCATTTTGCATTCTGCTGTTGGCTTGGATGTGGATTATTTCATGTGTTGGGCACCTGGTCTCTACTGTGGTGCTATGAGGTGGTAACTCTTCAAGAGAGAGAATCTAGTGAGACGTTCTTAGTAATGGGGATGGACATTTGGAAGGAGTTTATGAGTTCCTCTTCCCATATGTGTTCCTAACATCTGCCATGAGGCCCCACCAGAGCCTCTTTCATGCTGTTTTGACTTTTATTGCCAAAAGCTGTGAACTTAAAACCCCTTTTTTCTTTATAACATTAACCTGCCTCAGGTATTTCATTGTAGTAATGTACAAAATAAAATGTGGTCACACACAAACTTGTTTACCTAGAATGAAACACTCCTTAATGAATCATGTATAAAAACTACTCTTTGGAATAGTTCTTTGAGAGAGAGAAAGAAAGGGAATTTTATTTTCCTCTTCCCATCCTGTGGTGGTTTGAATGAGAAATGTCTCCTATAGGCTCATGTATTTGAGCAACCCCAGTTGGTGGTGCTGTTTGGGAAGGTTATGGAACCCTTAGGAGGTGGAGCCTTGCTGGAGGAAGTATGTCACTGGGGGCTGGCTTTGAGGGCTTATAGCCTCACCCCTCTTTCTCTTCCCTCTCCCTGTTTCCTGTGTGTGGATGAAAATGTAATCAGCTACCTTCCTGCCTGTTGCCCTGCCCTCCCTGCCATGGAGGACTCTGGAACCGAAAGACAAAATAAACCCTTTCTTCTAGAACCTGCTTTTGTCATGGAATTCTGTCACAGCAACTAAACAGAAACTAACACATTTCTTATTGGTCACTCCCTACAGAGCTCATATCCTGAGCACTTCTGAATTGCCATATGGCCTCATGCCATTTGGGAGATGTAGTGTAGAATTTTAGTGGAAGATTTTGTGGAATTTTAGTAGAAGAAGAGGCACAGGTGAGTGTAGTATTAATCAGCTTTCTGTTACTAAGACAGAACATCAGAGGAAATCAAGTTGAAGAAGGAAAGATTTCTTTTAGTCCATGATTTCAGGGCTTTCCTCATGATAACTTGGCCCATTCCTTTAGGCTTGTGGTGAAGCAGGGTATGACAGGGAGACTGTGGTGGAGCAGAGCTGGCCACCTCATGGTAGCCTGGAGGGGGAGGGGACGATAGAGGGGGAGGAGAACTGGGACTGAGGGGGAGAGGGAGAGGGAGAGAGAGAGAAACCAGGAACAAGATAGAGTCTTTTAGGACACACTCCATTAGATCCAATCTCTGAAAGTTCCTTAAGTATATGAGTGTTTGGGGGGGGCTGTTCCAGATTCAAATAGAATAGGTACCAGCCTAGAGAAAGAAACAGGTGATGAGGAGACTCTGTGATGTTGCACAGGTGTGTGGCTCCATATGCTGTCCAAAATAGAACTTGGACTTCTTTCTCCATCCCCAATTAGTCTCCTTGTTCCCAGCATACCCAGTGATACTATTCTCAGCCAGACTGATCTTATAAAACAGGACCATCTATTCACCTGCTCTATCCTACTTACAGTTTCCCATAAATAGTTTTGAATAGGACGAAATCCAGTCTTCCTTGTGACCAATCAGACCTAGGTGAAAAGGCCTCACTGCCTGTGTCCTGGAGCTTGCTTCCCCATCCTTCAGCTCTAGCCCCATTCCCATCCTGGCTCTGCCTGTAACAATGCCTGCATCCCTCTGCAGGTTTTACACAGGTTGTCCTCAGGACCTGCAATGCTCACCTTGTTTTCCACAGGCCCATTTCTCACCCTCACTTATTTCCTTGCCTTGTTCAGATCATGTCTTTAGTGAGGCCCTCCCTAACTAGCCTACTGAAAATTTGAACCATTCCTGTTCTTTCTTCCCTGCTTTATTTTCTTCTAAGCATGTGCATAGTCAACACTTGACTGTATATCATTTTCTCAATTGTGTCCCTCTCACTAGAATGTTAGCTCCATGGGAACAGTGACTCTGTCTAGTTCATTGCTATTTCCTCAGTAACCAGAGTAATGTCTGGCTCATAGTTAGCATTTACTACTTAGTGAGCAAATTAATTCTGGAATGTGAAATCTGGGTCCCAGAGGAGTGGAGACAGCTGTGAGGGAAAGGGCATTTACTCTCTATCAGGACATGTCACTCATTTTTTTTCTCTCTTTTATATTACAAAGGGATCTACCTACTCATAAACAGGAAAATTCCAGATGAAAAACAAAAACAAACACAAACCAAAACAGTGGCATAGTTAGCAACATGCTTCCTGGGTCAATTTGTCGGAATTCTTTCTTATGAGGCTTTGTGCTTCATTAGCCTCAGGGTGGGACACAGAGGTCTGGGGATTTATTATGGACAATGTGTCTGAGGGGCTGAGCACAGAGCACATTTGCCAGTTCATTCTTGGATCTTGGTGGGCTGTTTCTGGTCTGGCTTTTTGTGTTGTGTCATTGACTTAAGCCAGAGCTGCTTCAGAACAGGCAGATCTGTGGATAGAACTGGGTGGCAGGGCATCTTAGGCAGTCCTCCTGTATGTGACTGGAGTGTGTGGACCACGGTTTTCTGCTGGGTAATGGAAAGAAAACATTCTAATAACGACTTTCATTTGAAACATCTGTTTCATTTGGGTAATTTTAGATGGCTAAAACCTACTTCTCAGAATGAGGAGGGCTCCTATCATCTTACAAATGATTGCTTTGGTGTCTCTAAGCACCCGCCACCATAATTAATAGACTGTAAGGGCTGAGAAGAAATAGGAGCCTTATTAAACAGAGGAAGCAGTGTCGCTTTAGGGCAAACTGACACAGAAGAAAACAGTGTATTGGTTTCCCTCTCTTAGAAAAGCCCCTCTCTCTTTTATGCAAAATACAGAATGGTGAGTTTAAGGATTTTACTATTTCTGTTAATCTTTCTTTACCCAAATTGCTTAATGAATCTTCACTGTTTCTCAGAATAAAAACAACCATATTCAAAGAATTTAACAAGGATAAAATTGAATCTCAAAGATACGAACTAAGCCTCTTTGTTACCAAGACATTGTTCCAAAGATAGCATTTAATAGAAGTTATAGTACTACTTTTATTCCTATTTCTTGGTGGAAACATGAGGAAGATTAGCAGTCGCTAATTGTCCTGCAGAGATGATGAAATTGGAGGCCCTGGTTGAAAACGTTTTCTGCTTTTCTGTCTCTCACAGTCGTTTCCAGGACTTCCAGCCAGAGCTTAATAGATACATGCTGAAAAAAAAGGATGACTGTAAATGTAAACCAGAATGGCAAAATTGAAACTGTAGCCATGACTTTGTAAGCCGTGGAGCCCCCTTTATCCAACAAAGTTCATCATTGTGTTTTCAGTATAAAAACAAAAGCCCTCCAACAGAAAGGAGACAAGTACTTCCGTGAAAATCTATGTGAGCTCAAGAACAGTCTAAATGGGCTCTTTGTCAAGCCTAATTCCTACTTGTGTAGCTCCATGTGGTAAACAGAACACTTTGACATACATTATCTCATTCAGTCCTCAAAATAATCCCTTCTGAACTGAAACCCCAAGCCTTCCTCAAACCCAGAAAATGTTTCAAAATACTTTATTGCCATCTGGAAATTGATGCTATTCAGAGCATAGAAATGAAATGTTCTTTGGCTATTTGGTCATCACAACCTTTCTGCCAGATGTTGGTCTGGGATGTTTCGTTTGCTAAGATGCGTTTCTTGGAAGTTGATATACTGAAGGGTCCTACTGCACAGTGCTAGAGTAATCAAGGTAAGAGACATTATGCTGTGGTGACCAACGACTTCTGCTTCTCAGTGGTGTGACAGAAGAAAGCTCTATTTCTTGCTTACAAAGGTGACTAAAAGTCTAGGGAAGGCCAGGTGTGGTGGTGCACGCCTTTAATTCCAGCACTTAGGAGGAAGAGGAGGCAGATCTTTGTGAGTCTGAGGCCAGCTTGATCTACATAGAGAGTTCCAGACCAGCTGGGGCTACAGGAAAACCCTGTCTCAAAAGAAAAATCTAGGGAACTCATTGGGGTGTTTCAGTTGTGTAGGATAATGAATTGTTGCTATTGGAAATACACACATCTTCAGTCACATCAAAGAGATGAGTAATGCGAAAAGTTCAATGCAATGTGTCCCTGGAAGTAACATGTATCACTTTTTAAAACCTGAGCAGAGAAGTGCAATCTTCTTATGTGCCAGAAGAGGAAAAGCAGATATGGATGACATAGGGATCTGCACTTCACAAGTTCTTTTCTTTTCTTTTTTTATTAATCACCAAGGAAATATTAAGTTTGGGGCTTTAATCTGGCATAGTCATACACAAACCAGCCAAGAGTCAAGGCTCGTGACCTTCTTCCATTAAATGCATCAAAGCTTTTGCTCTGTAAAGATAGAGGCCACTCTTTATAGAACAATGATGCTCAATCCCCACCTTCTCCAAGGAAGCTATGGTGATCTCCACATGATTCCAAAATACTAGTGTGTTCAGTGAGTTTAGCAGGTGAGGGAAATGGCCTAGCAGTTTTCACAGTGTATAGAATAAATAGCTAGTCAGTTGTCTGCAATCTTCATTTTCCAGTGCACCAGTGAACACTGTTCACTGTGCTTTCTGGTCATGACCTTTTCCTCATGGAATAGTAGAGAGCCTAGAAAGTGGTTACTGGGTGAGGAGAAGACTGAAAGATGAAATGGCATTCACGATACCCTTGTGGTTTGTGACTTTGTACCTGAAACCCAACTGCCATCTCTTAGAGCCATAATTTTTGCCTCCTTCACAACTGATCTTATACAAGTTAGGAACTTGGCTTTAAAAAATACTGCTTACTTAACTAAAGGAGAGTCGTTGGGCCATTTACCAGCACACCTGTCTCACCTTGGTCTAAAGTACAGTGATGCCCATTTTCAGTCTGCAGCTTTTCATTACCAGGCAGGCCCAAGAATATGAGGAACTCGCAACATTCAAATTCCAACTATCAAAGCTTGGAACAGTGGAACCTAAGAAGTAAGATTTTCATCAAGGCTCTCGGTTCCTTTGATGTTTGCTAGCTGACAGATCAGATTGAACTGAGTGCAAGAACATGAACTGGCTGTGGAATGGTCAGATTCTTGTTGTGAATTCTGAGCAGCCCTCAAAAATATCCTCATTGACTTGTAATTTGTTCAATATCCTATATAAAAGGCTTGGGGAACAGATTGCATAGTAAACGTACAATAGGCTTTCCCAGATTGCACTACTAGAGACGGTTGTAAATTTTCTAAATAATCTTTACAACGGTTTTAGGCATTTCTCTTAGTTAATATTAAGGGCTTTCCACCCACCCCATTTACTGGTGCCCTTTAGGACTGTAGAAAAGAACAGTTGGCCCTCACTGAGAACAATGGAAAGCAGCTTGAATGAATCCCAAAATGGCATATTTTACTTGAAAAACATGCATTATGCTCTTTTCCAAGTAAACTGCATAGAAAAATGTAAATGAAGCATAAAGCTCTTATGAATTAGGCCCTAAGCGTTTTTCTTTTTAGCATATAAACTGCCACTAAGGATGTGATAGGAATGCATTTTCTACTATTTTTCAAACTGTAATTATGTTTCCCAAGTAAAACTCAAATACTTGCTATGGTCCTGTTGCAACAGCACCAGACAGGTAATAATTGGAAAATTCAGCGTGGAGCTTTATCTCCTAAACGCTAAAAGGTAGGGCTACTCTCAGCATACAGAAGAGTTGACATTAAATATAAAACTGAACCTGGGACATTCTCTGTGATGTTAATTTTGTATGTGGAAATGTGTTTCAAAGCTGCAGCACCCTTTAAAATATATAAGAATAAAGGACAAATGATAATTCCTTCCCTAACCTTCACCTAAAACAGCTTATAATCTCCATCTAGTGTTCAATAGTCCCCCCTCCCTTCCCCACACATTTACTGCATTTCAGGCTCGAATGTGATATATTTAAGTTCCAGAGAAGCAAATTAACTTACTTAAGTAGGAATGGAATAAAATGAAGCCTCCCAAAAGAGCAAAACTCTCTGGAAAGCAGTGTTCAATTGTGTACCTGCAGACCATCAGAAAAGGGCACACAATACAGATTGCATGGAGAATTCAAATAATTTGATCAGTGCCTTTTCCACCTATCACCACAGTAAACTTAGTTAGCCAATATATTTTTTATTGCTATCCTGTTTTAGTCAAGGATTCTAATACTTATATTACTTTTAAAGGATGTAGGCACTTACATAGAGAACAATTAAAGATATACTTCTTAAGACCTCTGTGAGGATTACCAATGCTTTCCTGAGGACAGTGCAAACCACATGGTTATCACATAAAAACCATGCAATTTCCGTAGAAAAACCATAGTCTGTCAGCTGGAGGACAAGGCCTGACACTGGATGTGATCTTACACAGAGGCTTAGAAGAGCAGAAGCACTCAAGTAATTTCTGATATGATCTCGCAGGAAATCCTCAGCCTGATTTTGCATCTTCAGCTGAGAAAACTTGAATGTTTTCTAGTGTGTGTGAAACCAAATTCCATAGCTGTTGACAGGTTCTCATCTGCCCTTGAAGTGTTCATGGGTTTCACATAGACTTCAGGAATCCTGTTTCTGTGTCTATTGAAAGAAACACTAATTTTTCTCCACACGCTGCCTTTCGCTTCTCATTAATGTTTGTGTTTGACTACAAAGGATTTTCTGCAGCTCAGCTTGGCAAGCCTGAATTAAACTTAGGATTTCTGAAAGCATTTATCAACTTTGAATGCAAGAGAAACAGTATAACTAAATACAGGACAGCTGTAATCCCTAAACTGGAGAGTGTATTCTGCATCTTCCAGTAAATCAGGCTGGATTTGGTCTCAAACAGCAGAATTGTATACCTTCTGTGATCCGGGAAAGAAACAGAGTATAGAATCAGACTCTGAATCAGACAAATTTCAGATCTTTGCTCTCACATCTACCAGTAATCTTGACTTTGTGCATCTTGACTTGTTTGAATTCAGTGAATTCTGTGAAATGGGTAACATAATAGAATGCTTTGGGTGGGCTGCTATATCAATTAGACTCCCAGGTGTCTAACGGTTCAAACACAAAGGAAATTAGATTTTTTCATTCATGATATTTGATAGTGACTGAGATGTCTCTCCCTGACTTGTCATTCAGAGACCCAGGCTGGCAGAGGCTCCACCCTCTTCAATACGTATTGCTTAGAGCAGTGTTTCTCAAATATTTTCTCATTATTCTCCCTCCCCCAGGGTGAAAATTAAATTAATTAAACACAATTGATTTAAATTAATTAATTTAGTTAACTTCTCTCTAATGAGAAACATTAAATACTAAGAAACAAGATTTTATGTTTGGGAAGAACGTGAACCATTGCAACAGCTCAGGATTTTTTGCTGTCCTTAGCAACAATCCTCACCTATTGGGAGCCATATTGCCCTTCTGAGAGCACATTTTCTGGAAGTGCCCTCTACCCAGCATGCTAGATGGAGAAAGGAGAAGGGAGAGCAAGCCTGGGAGGTTCCAATGGGCCAAGACCGGAAGTGGCACAGAGCACTTCTACATATATTCATTGTTCAGAACTTGGTCACATGGTCACTTCCAACCCAGGGACACTGGACAAAGAAGTCAGCTGCATATCCAGGAGAAGAGAAAACTTGTCTTTTGGTGACTAGCCAACGGCTTCTTTTATTGTTTCATTTACTTTGTATAGATGCTTGTGAGGATTTGATTAAGTCTTCATTGAGATTAAATGTTTACTGTTGGGTGTCCTAAACTGTATGTAACATGGTGTGCTGAATCTGTGGTTAAAAATAATGAGACAAATGTCATCTCTTTACCACTTAGTGTAGCAGAGGATAAGAGAAATCTTGGAATTGGAAGGTATCTTAGAAGTCACATAGGCCAGGCTCTGTCAACATATTTCTCCATGAGCACTTTCAGTAAAACAGGCAGTGCAATTCCTCGGAATTTTCTATTGCAAGCAAAGGCCTCTATCTTCAGATCTCCAACTGTCCCACCCCACTCATTGTTTGCTTTGCCCTCCAAAAATTTGCGTTTATTAGTTCATTGAATAGATGCTTATCACATCCTTACTGGGTACCTGCTACTTTGCTAGGCATTGGAGGTTGAAAATCAAATGTATGCCAGTTGTCGTGGCACATATTTGTGATTTCTCACTTGGGAAGTGGAGTGGAGGTAAGAGGATCAGGAGCTCAAGGGCATCCTTGGCTACACCGAGTTTGAGATCAGCCTTGGTTGCAGGAGACCCTGTTTCAAAAAATAGTAAGAAAAAAAATGTATATGCTTCTTCAGAAGTCAGGGACCTCTCTCTTAGCTTATTCTAGCTTCTATCTAGACACTGTGTGTATTTGGTAGGCACTCAATAGTTGTTGAAAAAGTAGGTTTAAGGTAGAAGTAGGTAAGGAAAAATAATGTCAATGTAGAGAAAGTAATTATATTAGGTAGGCAACGACTGGGCTCAGAGAGTAGCTATGAAGGTGGTTACCCAACACTTAGAGTGGCAGTGAAAAGGAGCTGACACCTTGGCTGAGAATTGGAGGTTGTGAGAATTTACTTTGTTAGTGAATGGAGAGGGGAGTTTCTAGAGGAGAAAATAGCAATGTTTGAGGTATATTGATGAGGGCCTGTCAAACTGTTGTATAACACTTGATTTAGTTTGTGAAATACTCATATGTGCCAGGAGTCTAAGAATGTGATCTTTTTGGAAGCAGGGACTTTGATGTTAGAAGAAGCAAGGGAGAATATTCTCCTAGGATCTTGGGAGAAATCATAGCCCACTGACACCTTGATTTTGGACTGATGATCACTAGAACTGTGAGAGAAAAAAGTGTGTTGTTCTAAGAGACTCAGTTTATGGTAATCTGTTATCGAAGCCTTTCGAATCTGATGCTGGGGATTTTAGTCAAGTGTGGTCCATGGAGTGTTGGGGATAGGTACTTGGCAGCTGATAACACTGTCCTATGAATCTCCCTGGAAACTCTTTAACTGACTCACTGGGTGAACTAGAATTCTCCATGATTTCTGTACAGGCTGCGGCTGATAACCATGCTTGGATGAATGCTTCTTGTTAGTGCGTCATGTTGCAGGTTTCCCAAATCTCCCTACTTTCAGGAACTGACCTGTATACTTACCAAGAATCAGTTATGATTGTTCCCAAATCTGTTTTTCTTTATTGTACTTATAATTCTGCAGTATGATTATAATACTATTTAATGAACAAATTATGAGTATAGAAGGAGTTACTTCTTTGAAAAATGACACATTTTTAGAAAGACCAGAAGATGATTAAATGATAAAACTCAAGAAAACTTTTCAATTAGAGTGCTTTTCAAGTGTCATAATGTTTTCGACATGTTAAAGAAACTGAAACCACCCTTTGTAAAAGAGGTGTTCTGGGAGTACTTTACACAAAAGAGCTCTTAGGACATGTAGGCAATTGCTGCTGGGTTATATACCATAGATGGACATGTGGGTCTTCAAGCTTGACATAAATAAAATATTTAATATATGTACTTTTTATAGTTTTCTGCATTGGGTAAGAAACCTTCTTGTGCAGAACAGCAAAGTGGACTTAGATTGGACTGTGAACACATGCTCTCCTCACGGCTCATGGGAGCTTTCTTTCAAACACGATGTGTGTGGAGGAAATTTCCTCCTTTAGGCTGCCCAGCTTTGGACATGGTTTCAGGTTCCAGAGCTCTGTGCTGTGGAGTGGGAATCTTGTTTCCTTTACAGAGTCACAAATGGTGCCATATTTCTCAGTCCTGGGCCATCTATCTAATTAAATTCACAGAGTTTGAAATGGCAGAGTAGGAAATGGAAACATGGAAACAGGCTGTTCTCATACATTCTTTATAGTATGCTGCACCAAGACAAAGGGAACTTCACGCCAGCAACTCTGTGGTAGAAACTACTTTTCTTCTCCCGCTTCAGCTCCCCTCAAGTCCCCCCATTCTTCCATTTCCCTCCCCTCTGTATCTGCTTCCCAGCCTCCTTTTATACTTTTCAAGTTTTGTGGTACTAGAGATCAACTCCAGGCTTTGTCTATTTTAGCCAAGTGCTGGACCACTGAGCTCCCCCACCCCACTGGTTCTTTGTTTGAGTTTTTCTACTTCCTCCTTTTCCTTCTTCTTGACTATATGCTTCACATTCGAATTTCAATCCCTAATCAAAAGGCCATCCAGTTGTAAGTTCCAGTAGTTTTTATTTAGGTCTATTCCTAGTATATGAGCTTTAAATTATATATTGTTTGAATAAACATTAGTATTCATGTAATTTTCCTGAGCACAAATCTATTGATTACAGGGGATGTGCATAGACATAAAAAAACAGGCCAAGTAGTGGAAAAATTGAGCTTGGGTTTGAAGTTTAGTCACAGGTAACTTATCAATGAGTAATTTAAAAATTATTAATCAGTCAGCAACCATTGTAAGCTAAGAACCACATGCCAGGCCCTGTGTCACCTGTAGGCACATGATGAACAAGACAGAAGCTATCAGAGTCTACCACTTTTTTTTTTTTTTTTTTTTTTTTTCTATTTCTTTTTCTTCTGGGGTTAAAAACAAAATTTCCAGGGGCGGGGGTCATAACGCTTAAATCTCTGTTGGACTACTTCGGCAC
>NW_008338715.1:8612132-8677404 GCF_000622305.1 Nannospalax galili | reverse complement strand
TTTATCAATATCGTTCTCTTCTGAGATTAAAACCAAGATTTCCAGGGACGGTGGCAGTAAGCCTTAAACTACTGTTGGACTACTTAGTACCATATAAATGATACCAGGGAAGAGAGTGCTAAAGGTCAAGCCCCAAGATCTTAAAATGTACTTTCCGTGTTTGAAATAACCAGATACCTAGTCAGGAGGAATAAAGTTCGTGGGCATAATCTTCCCTTTGAGCTATGGTGGCGTGCTGTAAAGAACATGATGGAGAGAAGACACTGATGTTATTTCCGGTCTCAGCTGTGCCAGTAACAAGCTCAGTGATCTTGGGCAATTCACTTTGATTCTCTCTCCATATCCTCCCTGGTGCTGGTTGGATGAGGGGATTCCTACTGCTTCTCACCATTGTAAAATTCTCATTTACTGTAGAATTTCAAGGCTGTTTGAAGGACCCACTGCATCCTTTATAGACTTTCTGAATTACTTCATTACCCTCGCCACGCAGCATGGTATTTGAAGGAAAGTTTTGTCATGGAGACATTATATGATCCAATATGCCTTCTTTCACCCCATTAGTGCTCCTGTTGGAGGGTAGAGGCAAGAGGAGGCCATGATTTGCTTCCTGGTTTGAGAAAAAGAGGAATTGGGCATGTTTAGTGTGGACTAGCATGACTCAGGAAGAAATAAAATTCAACTTGGGGGTATATGGGAACTTGTGTCATCAAACACAGGTCTTCATCATACAGAAATGAAATACTTAAAAGATACGTTTTCTGTCTTTAAGACATCATGTTTGGCAGGGTATACACACAAAAATCATACAGGGTTCAGATGTTGAAGCAGGAGGCATTGAGTGAGGGACAATTCTAGCAGAGATCCAGTGGGAGTAGGAAAGGGGGAGAGTATTGGTGGTTTCTCTAGAGAACAGAGAATGAATCATGGGCAAAAGTTACAGGAGCAGACTTTGTTCAATATGAAAAAGGCTTTAAAAAAATCTGTGTAATCTATCATTAGATGGTATACCTCAGAGATGGGAGAAAGTTAGACACATGCTGAATGTGTGTTGGAACCTGTACCAGTGGGAGGTGACCTCTAGCTTGCCTTTAGTCACTTGAACTGTGCGAGACCCCTTCCAACTAACCAAACAGCTGGTTTTCTCTGAATTCATCCTGTAGGAAGTCACCAAGTGGATTTTCTGCCTCCAGTGAAACCCACCACCACCACCACCACCACCACCACCACCACCATTTCCATAGCTACAGAAAAATCAGGATGTTTCAATGGAAAGATTATTTCCATGCTCATCGTTAATCCCATTAAATAGCTCTTGTCATCTGTGTGACCTCAAATTAGGATAGTAGACACAGAGCAAAGTCCATGGAGACTTCAGTCCTTAGTAAGTACTGGATGTCATGACTTCTGAAATGGGGCATGCAGGAATGTAGTTTGCATAGAAGGTGGCCGTGGCAGGATTTATTCCGAAGTGCTAAGCTAGGTCTTCCTTGAAGACACTGCTTGTCAGCGACATGACTCTCTGGCAACATTTACAAGACAGAAATGTGATCACGGAGGATTCTCTGTCGTTGCTGGTAACACACTGGCAATGATTGTAGCAAGACTTGCCAAGCACACATTGACCCTCCGAGTCACATTGGTTCCCATGGAGATTAACACCATCAACAGTGGGGACACCAGCTCGGAAGTGCGATTGGTGTTAGACAGCAAGGAGAAAAACGGCAGCATGATACTCTAGAAATGTGGCAATTGGGATGAAAAAGGAGCGTGGGGTGGCGTAGCTCAGGAGAGAAAATGACTTGTAATGGCATAGCAACCGACTTCTCCAGCTCTTCCTGCAAATGGCTGGGGAAAAAGCGAGGTTCCTGACAGATAGACTACAAGCTACTTTTATTTATCTGTTTATTTCCTGCAAGCTTTTTCTCTCATCGCAGATAGCTTATCTTGGCAATGGAGTGTGTCTGGGGGCCACAGAGTCCCAATTCTGGTAGTAGAAGAGGGATTAACTTGTTGGGACTGAGGTGTGGGAAGGACACAGGTCACCTTGTTATATCTTGGCAGGTTTTAGTTTTTGTTCTTTTTTTATTTTAAAAATATTTTATTTATTATTTTTATTTTTTAAAAATTTATTTAATAACCACATAATTAGTAGACACATTTCATTACAATAGCACTGACATAGTCAATAGCAGTTTCCAGAGCAAAGATGCATCTTTCAAAATTGGCTGTAATTTTTAGGTTCACAAGTGTTGAATTAATACAGTTATACATTACTGTACTCAGTATAAGCACTATAAGAGATAAAATCGAATGAGGTTTTAACCTTTAAAAAAGATCTCTGTTTCATTTTAGAATATACTGTTTCATACAGAAAAACTCATTTTTAATGCAAATAACACTTAAATGCTTGCAGATGCATCTCTAATCTCTGTATATCTGATTATTACTAGTCACAGTCGGTTGCTTTCTAAGATCCTTGGTATCTGAGCATGGATATAAATTCATCAGGTAGATTTTGGTAATGTTTTCATATCTACTAATAAACATGAAGCAAATTTTTATGCTTCTTCTTCAAATATAATTCATTTTTAAAATTTATTGATTTTTTGTGTATTTCATATAGTATATCCCAGTCTTATTCATCTTTATACCCATATCCCAAATGCCATTGAGTTTTCATTACTTCTATTCAAAGAAAACCATGCCTTCAATATTACCTTTTATGCAATTATTTCATCTATTTTAATAGGAAACTTGGGCTTCTGAGAAGCAGTCTATTTTTCCTTTGGAAGCTGTACTGGGGGGTATGTGCTAGGCTCAGCTCCCACCCCATCCTGTCCTTAGCAACCACCAGCTCTACCTGCACACACTTTTGAGAGATCCAGAACTCATCTCTTCAGTGCCTGGCCTTATATATCCTCTTCCTATTTAAAGAGAGAGAGAAAAAAATCTAGAGATGTATGTATGCATTTTCAAAATTCACTGCATGCGAAATCAGGCCCAGCACAAATGATCAGGGCCTTTAAGGTAAGCTGTAATTTTTTTCCTGTCTCTTTTATATCATTAGTTGCTGAATGGTTAAAGAGATGTAAGAATAACTGGTTCCTGGCAAAATCAGATTAAAATGGCATCAAAAGTAACTGAGTTTCAGTGACAACCTGTGACTCTGGAAGTGAAAGAAGAAAATGGTTTTCAAAGGAATGGAAGAGTAGTTTTGGAGAAAATTAGTGTTAATAAGATATCTGGAGAGGGAAAACATGCTGTTATTCTTCCAATTGTTAGTCATTGGTGATCACTCCATCTATGGAGAGCAAGTTTATACGCAGGGAAGTGAACTGAGCAAAGTGAACTGAGCAGACTGCAGTCTTAGCTGTCCCATCAGCCCCGAGGTCATGGGTAGATCATTGGGTCTCAGTTTACTCATCTTTGAAATGGCCCCCACAGTTTCTAGATATTGAAGATAGTGCCTGGCACAGGGTGAACACTGAGAAGGGCATCATTGCTGCTGCTGTTGGGGGTTGGTGGCCATATGCTGATGATATCATGTCTATCACATGAGTGTCCTGTGACTAGCAGTTGGGAAGCTGGAGACCCAAGAGCTGAGGTTTCTGCTTGTGCTTGAAGGGAGGTTAAGACCAATGTTTTAGCTCAGCTCAAGGTTGTTTGGCAAGAGCTTGCTCTAACCTGAGGGAGGGCCAGTCTTTTTGTTTTAGCCAGACCTTCAGTGGATTGGATGTGTCCCACCGCATTAAGGAGAACAGTTTCAGATCTTTATATTATCCAAAGACATCCTTACAGAGATGCCCAGAATAATGTTACCAGAATAATATCTGGGCCCCCTCAAGGCACAATCATGTCATGCACAAAATTAATCAGAAGAATCATGATTCATAAGGAATCTTATTCCTTATTTGCAACTTCTGTGATTCTGAAAAGGATGCTGTATTTTATTTTTAAAGTTTTCTTTATTATTTCAATTTTTTGTGTATATTACCTGTATGTAAGTGCACCAGTGTTGTGCAGTGCTCTTGGAGGTCAGAAGAGGGGGTTGGATCTCCCGGAGTTACATATGATTGTTAGTTGCCATATGGGTGCTGGGATTTGAACCTGGGTCTTCTGCAAGAGAGCCAGTGTTCTTTTAACCACTGAGTCATCTCTCCAGCCCCAGAATGCTTCTCAAAGTGTTTCTCAAAAACATATAGGAATCTCAAAAACATATAGGAAGCTCACAGTGTTATTTGAAGCAATATGGAACTAGAACCTTATGTTTTAGGGATGTGTGTATCTAATCCTGTGTTCCCCGACTTCCTCAATGGCTTTTACTACATTGTGATTATCAGAGAGGCAGTCTGACATAGTGCTTAGGAGCTCAAGGTCATGGCTATACTTTTTCTCTGTCATCTATTAGCTATCAACCTTAGGAGAGTCACTAAACCTCTCTGTGCTTCAGGGTCCTCATCTGTGAAATAGGATGATCCCAGTGGAATGGTTGTGAAGATGACACATTGTAATGGATGTGAACTACATAGACCAAGGCCAGCCTGGCACAGGATACACATTCAGCAACAATCAGGTACTCACATATATTTTAGTGGAAATTTAGGATTTAGGATGGTATCACATCTTAACCTTCTCATTTATAAACTGATCTGCTGTGAAAGTTGTCAAAGAATAATTGATGGTACTTTTGTAGCTGCCAGATCAACTTCGGGTTTATTCTCAAGTCTTCTTTGAAAAGTGAGTGTGGATGCATGAGTGTGTGTGTGAGTGTGTGTGTGTGTGTGTGTGTGTGTGTGTGTAATACAGGGACTCATAACTGATCAAAGTGCTGAGAATAAATCACCGTGGGTGCTCAGCCATAGATGGGACATCTTTGTTATCCTTCACCAGGAAGCATCTCGCAAGAGGGTGTAGAAAGAATGTAAGAGCCAGTGGATGGGCAGAGCGGTGGAATGCTGACTTCTGGACATGTCATGGCTATTGGACACACCAATTACAGGGCAAGTACCAGAGCAAGTCAGTCAAAATTCCAACATGGATGGTGGAGCCCCCCCCCCCCCAAGGTCTCCAGCTGAGAAGTTATTGGCAGTCTATGGCTCCTGAGGGAGGGAGAGTCACTCTCCTTTTGAACATGGTTGATGACATCTTGCACATGCCCCAGTGGATACTTCCCCCTCCCTCCACATGCTCATATGGGAGCCTCTATTGGACTCGGAGTTATAAAGAACAACAATAATAACAAGAGGACAGACAGGAGTGGTGGTGCAAGCCTTTAATCCCAGCACTCTGGAGGCAGAAGCAGGTGCATCTTGAGGCCAGTCTGGTCTTCATAGTGAGTTCCAGGCCAGCCAGGGCTACATAGTGAGACCCTGTCTAAATAAAAGATGAGTGGGGAAAAAAAAAGAGGACATGAAGTTGGGGGGCGGAAATAGGGTGGAACACTAGGGGGAGTTGGAGAGTTGGAGGGAGGTAGTGGTGGATGGATATGGTCAGTATGCATTTTACAAATGTATGAAAATTGCAAAGAATAAATAAAAATTTTACGAAGCGCCTCTGCTAAAGAATGCTGGTGCCACTTCTGCCCAGCAGATGGCGCAGTGCTCCTGCAATTGGTTGCCATGTTCCGCGGCCCTGAGGGAAGCAGAATTGTGACCGGCATCTGATCATCTCTCCCTGAAGAGAGCACCAAGTCCAATACTACCTCCACTGTCAAATACTTGTCTCTGGTTCTCATTTGTGATTTTATAGGAACTAGAAGTGGGCCAAAGTCACTTTTACTTTTAGTTAAATTACCCCCTCTAGTATTTTATGCCAATCTAAATTTGACCTTTCAAGGACATATTTTGCTTATTGCTCCTTATATCTGAAGGACTGCATTTGTGAGAAAGGGATGGGATAATCTAATGACTCTTCAGACACACAACGTTATTGAAAACACACAATAGACACAGAAAACACTAGAACACTGGCTTCTTCCACTTCCTGGAGGTAGCCTGGGCTAGACTGTCATGGAACAAAATATCCAGGAGGGAGATTTTGCCTTCAACATAACCTGCCTGTACCTGCTTCTTACTGGTGCCCAGGACCTCCCCCGTGACCTGCCACAGTCTTACCTGCTTGTCTCTGCTCCTCACCCTATGATAATTCAGCTGCTAGTCAGTCCCCGAGGATAGCTGAATTGTATGGATACTCACTCCAAGCCCAATCTCCTAACAGATCATCATGCAGAAATGTTATTCTGACATTGAATTTTTATTCCAAGTACTGGTCTCAGAAACTGAGGGATACATAAAGACTCACATCTGTTAACTTTTCTAATGGCCTATATTTTTTGCAAGAAATTGTATTAGGCAAAAACAATTGATAAGACTAATGACTTCAATGAAAGTAATCATTTGTTCATTTTACTGCCATTTAACCCCACCCACATGTTTCCAGGTCTGACAGAGCCTTGCCTTGACTGGACATCTCATGAGAATTCAGCATGCTGCCCTCAACCCCCTTTTCACAGCAGTAGCATGGCAGGAGCCTTACCCTCTGGGACACTACCTTCAGGTGGAGACCCTAGCGAGGCACTGGCAGGACTGGAATGGCAGAGCTAGGCTTTCTGGTACCAGCTGGTGTTGGCTCCTTGGCAGAAGCCATGGCTGCTTCTACTCCCACTCTCCTTTGAGCCATGAGTTTTAACCCTAGCCTGCTGGCACCTGTCTGAACCTTTTTATTGCATATTTGGCTCAAGTGACTGTCATCTGTGACTTTAGACTCTTCCGTTGAATTGCCCCATGATCCAGCTTGGAGTTGGGAGCGGTTTTGCTAGCTTACCACTTCCAATAAGGGTAATAGTAATAGCAGCAGTAGTAGTAGTGGTAAGGCCCAAACCTTTTTCAAACCCAAAGAGTCTGGACAGCAAACCAACTACCCTCAGAAATGGCTAATTTATCATTTTAAAGATATTTTGTGGCGGGGGGACTTGAGGCTAGCTTGTGCTGCCCTTTCACAGCAGAGAAGGGCTTTTCCTTCCTCATGTTCACACTTCGAGCTCCCCAACCTGGTCTCCCCAATGCCACAGAGACCTGTTAGATATAGAGACTGGGAAATTCTACCCTCCACCTAATGTTCTGCATAGATTTTTCATAAGTGTATGAATAAGTTCGTATAATTATTTCATACTACTAATACTAATATTGTCACCTGTTTAGTAAATCATTTGCTTATTAGACATCTTCCCACCTAAAATGTGGGCACTTCTATGAGCAGGAAGCTGGTAACCTTGCTTTCTGTGATAGCCTTTGATCTGACACATGGCTACACATCAGAGACCCCATAAGTGATTATGGAATGAATCATTCTCTCAGCTTCTTGGTGCTTTGGCCCCAGGCCCCAAATTCCATATCCAAAGAAAATTACAAACTGGTGATAATGGAAAAAAGACTGTTTATTGAGCAGTTACTAGGTGCCAGGCCTTCATACGCAGAACTCTGTCTCTTGAATTTTGACAGGTTGATTTATGCCTTAGTTTTGTAGTTGAGGAAGGTGAGGTGAAGTCACTGGCTCCAAGGTGCAGGGAGCTGGTGTAAAACCTGCCTCTGTTGTTTCAGAGCTGATGTTTATTTGACCATTTCAGGCTTTGTCATTGTCACATTCTCCCCTGACTCTGAGATAATGTTTACAGTATGAGTGTCAGGACACTTAGACAAATGCAATATTTCCTGCATAGTTTCTGTCCCGAGGGAGAGGAATCCTTTTTAATAAATTAATAAACAACTGTGGCATCCTCACATATTTTTCCAAACTGTAAAATGGCTTGTAGGCTGTTTGGGTGGCAAGTCCCAGGATCAGAGAGAAGAGCACAGCCTAGAGGGTCAGATACACCTCTGACATAGTTCTGATTGTTCTGGAAATAGAGAAGACTGAATGGCATTTTCTTAAGAAACAGGAGACATGAAGGCATGGGCATTCTTGTTATGACACCTGTCTAAGGAAGCGCAGTATCCTGGATGGGGCGGGGCTTGTTCCCACACCTCCCTCCAGTGCTTC
Organism: Nannospalax galili; assembly: GCF_000622305.1. NCBI lineage: Eukaryota > Metazoa > Chordata > Mammalia > Rodentia > Spalacidae > Nannospalax > Nannospalax galili. The sequence continues at coordinate 8,669,367 of NW_008338715.1, read as the reverse complement.
AGCTTGGCGAAAGGCATGGAGCAGGCAGCCACACACATGATCCTTGCTGAGCATCTGGTACCAGCTGGAGATGCTGGGAGTCTCTCAACAGCGATGGCAGCACAGAGCAGGAAGAGTAGTACCCAGAAAAGGTGGTGACTCTGGACAGACACAGAAGCCACCTGCAGTAGTCCCTTTAAAATTTATTGCATCTAGCAGATGCAAGAGCTATCTGAAGAACAGGCTCTGTGCATGTCTCAGTGAGACAGCCTTGGAGATGCAGAGGCTTTGTGGAGGGCTTTTGTAGGTGGGTTCTAAAGCAGTGATTATATGAAACGATTTTCACTCCCAGGTGGGTTCAACTTGATTTTGGACATGAATTATCTATTTCTGCATCACTGGATAGTTGTGAGTGTTGAATGAACTTGTGTGTATGAAAAATCTGCTCAGTGATGAAAAGGGTCAACCTTTTTCCCCTTCTTTATTCTCTTTGGCTGAGACAGTGGTAAAACACATACCACTGCAGTTACCTAGTCTAGAACACACATTTTAGGAAGAACATAACTGTTCATATATCCCATTAAGAACATTAGATGAGAAACCCACTTGGATATTTTCTACATTGGAACAGTCCATAGTACTAGTGCTGAATGTTTGTACCAGGGACTTTTTTGAGTTCTCTATATGCATAAAGTCTTTAATCCTGTTAGGTGTGTAATTTTACTATCTCCATTTTATACACGAGGAAAAGAATTGCTAAAATGTTAGGTAACTGTGCAAGGCACACAGCAAGTGACAAGAATTCATACTTCGGGCCACATGTGTAATCCATGCATCCTTTGCTTCTCTAGCTCTAGAATTCTCAGGTAACACAGCAAATATTGACTTAGTGTTCTCTCCAGGGACAGCACATCACTGAGCCCTGGGAGACACTACTCACATAGCCTAGGCAAATGCAGTGCTCAACCTGACAGCCGAACAAAGCAACCCTAGATTGCTGCAAGATGAGATCCTTTCCTCGCACAAGGCAGCCAGTGAAAGGCTGTAGCAGCCGAAAGGACTGGAAGACTCATTTTTTGAGCCTTTTATCTAAAAGGCACAGTTATAGGATACATTTGTAGGTAGTTTCAAACTCAAAGATTTCCCTTTATGGGCACCAGTGGGAAACAGGCTTCTAGGAGCTGAGTGCTTGGAAACATTTCTTTCTTGGGCAACAGGTATCGCCTTACTTTGTGGAGAGTGTATTTCTGATAATAAAGTGTTCTTCTTACATTGAATTCTGAGGAGCTAAGAGTGGCACTGGGGCTTTCCATTTTATAATTGGATGCAATCTCTTTGTGAGCTGATTTCCCCCTGGTCGTCTGTCTTTTATCTTTGTCATTGTTTCTTTTGGTATGTTTACATCTACCTATCTGGACACATACTTGCTGGTAGACTCAGATTCTTGGTAGCAGGCACAGTGAGTGTGTTTGAAGCTACATTCCCGCACAGGAGTGTCTAGGAACCCCTGTGCAATCCTAGTTCACCCTGCAGAATGACAACAGGCTACGCACCAGTCAGTGTTTTCTGCTAGTTGGAAGGGAGAATAATTTTTTGTGTTCTTTGTAGGGGAAGTGTTGCTGTGCTTGTGTCTGATTGATTGATTGCATGATGACAGTTCAGCTGTAAAGACCATCATCTTGACACATTTAATATTACATTTGGTCTACTGAGGGCAGGCTGGAGTTTGATAAACGCTTGGCTGAAAGGCAGAGCTTACCTCTTGGTGGTGTAGCCAGGCCAAGTATATTGAGACAAGAAAATAGGCATCCCTATCCAAGAGTAAAGATCAGGACCCTGTATATAATCCCCCAGGTCAAGTTTGTTCCCTTTATGTATCATGAGGTACCACATTCAACATCTGGCAGGCATGGGACATGGTATTTCTTTCTACTGGAGAGAAGAGGAACATGCAGAAAAATGGCTCCAGGGGATTTCCATCCTCTTTAGTTGTCACTACAACCTTAGAGATGATCACTTTTAATGTTTCTTTAGAATATGAGGGCAGCAAAATATCAGAGAGGTTAAGGGTCTTGCCTAAGGTTGTGGAAAAGCCAGGGTGAAGAATCAGGTGATTATGACCCTGAACGTGATCACTTAGTTTCCAGTAACAAGCAGTATGCTACTCACCTTTCTAAGAACAGGACATGATGGTTAGCAACAATACCTTAACTTATCGGAGCCAGGAATAAAGAGGAAAATCACAGTCCTCTGGATTGGGAGAGTAACCTCTGTGTGGTGGCACGATTTGTACAGGAAGGGCAACAAATCTCTTTGAATCCCAGACTCATTGTCAACCTCTGAAGGGTCTTTGAGGTGGCTTGTATATTGATTGGCTGCAGTTGCATGTGTGGTGTGTTGTGATCAAAAGATGCGGTACTAACAATCCAGAGGTGCCCTTAGTATAGTAGCCAGAGGACAGCCTGTCCAGACAAAAAATATACTTGTCTGTCATTTATCACTGAGGATATGGCCTTCACTGTGGGTCGCCTTCTTCTGACTGGGTTAGGAATCCATCAATCTGGGGAATAGACAGGCTTTTTTTTTTTTTTTTTTTTCTGATTTGGCATTAATAATTCAAGAGCTCAGGCTAAGGGATATTTTAAAAATCCACAGTGTGCAAAAAGTCTATAGATTTCTTTTCTAAAGGTGTAGCACAGTTACTGCTAGCCCTCTGAGAAAGCACAGGGCTTAACTACTATCATTGACCTTGGCCTCCCTGAATCCTCTGTGGTCACTGTGGAGAAAAGAGAGCCAGTGTCATCCATTCTGGATTAGATGGTCTTTGCAAGTCTTAGAGGGCACCTTGATATGCTGGCGGTCCCAATTCACACATGGTGGGAGCAAAACCTCTGTATGTCAGGGGGACAGGGACTAGATAAACAATGCAAACAGTGTGTTTACAGATATGCAAATAAGCATGCAAATGAACTCCTGTCAGCTTCATTTAGAATGTAATTTAAAATTAATTAAAAATTAAGAGGTAAATTAGAAGCTAACATTCAACACCATATGGGAAAATATACATATTTATCAGAATGGCATATATGTATGCCGCATGGACGGGAGCTAATTGTGATGTGTGTGATGCTCCTCCATTTTGAAATTGCATAAAATCAATGTGGGGGGACTCAATATGTTGCAAAGATTATATTTTAGCACTCCATGAATTAAAATTCATTCCAATTTGAGGATTAAATATGTAGGTTTCCTATGCATTGAATTCTCTGGAAATGTATACCAAAGGACATAGAATTTTACAAGGGGTAACTAAAATGACAAATCAGGTACAGTTTGCCTCCATATGCTGTAAAATATTTTGGAAACTCATTTTTCTCAAATGGGGTCACGGAACACATTCACCCTGGCAGGCCTTCTGCATATTGTTAATATGTGATCTAGACTTGGAAAGTAATGATTTCCTTCTCCCAGCCGCTGAGGGGTTCTGGGTGATTAATGAGTTAATGGCTGCATCCACACAAGGCCAAAACAACTCATTGAAAAGTGAAAAATTCAATCACTCCACCGACTGTTTTGTCTACAAAACAACCAAACAAGCTCTGTGATTGATTTTCTTTTCGCTGAATTGATTGCTATTTTTTGGCAACTTCATTGAACTAACCAATTGTTTGATACGACTAGAGTGTATCCCGATTCCTCTTGAGAATATCATAAGACATTTCTTTTTGGAAAAAAATGTATTTATAGCTGACTGAGCTATTTCTATACTAACCTTTTCCCCGTCTCTAAAAATACATGCAAGTGAAGATCCAACATACGGTGCCTGTGTGAGAAAATTAGAGTTAGTTTTCATTTTGGTTCTCTTGGATAAAATATTTAACCTTAATTTTTTTATTAAAAAATTTTTAGACACGAGATTTTTCTATGTGGTCCTAGATGGAAAGGGCCTTACTATGTAGTCCAGACTGGTCTTGAACTCATTTCAATCCTCCTGCCTCAGCTTCTAAGAGCTGGGATTACAGGATGTGCCACCATGTCCAACTAAAATAATTTTAATATTGTTATAAATAGTTCTTTGAAAAACAAATAATACAGCCGGGTGTGGCCGCGCACACCCTTAATCCCAGCACTTGGGAGGCAGAGGCAGGTGGATCTCTGTGAGTTCAAGGCCAGCCTGGTCTACATATTGAGTTCCAGGCCAGCTGGGGCTACAGGGATACCCTGTCTCAGAAAAGACAAAAACAGACAAACAAACAACCCCCCCAAACAAAACAAAAAACCCCCAAACAAATAATGCAAAAGAGGCAACTAGTTCTGAAATCAACCAGAATAATGTGACCACAGAGCAGGCAAGCTACAGAGAAGAAAAGAGGAAACTGACAGGTGCAATGACCAAAACAACCAAACTCCCACAAGGAACGAAGGCGCTCTCAGAAGACAGTGCAGCCAGTGAGCAAATCAGGAATTTGGAAGCACGTTCTGAGTGTCTGAATGTTTACTGTGGAATTGAGGAAACAGGACTGGGAAATGATGCAAAGGAGAGTCAAGGGAAAAATAAAAACACGTACACACTCTCCTGATATAACTGAACACTGTGAGTAAAATCAGTTCTCCGTGTTTGTCTCCACCATCTTTGATTGCTTTACTTTCGAAAAGTGCTAGTAGACTCTGGCTAATATGATGGACATGGTTTGTTAGTATGAGCTGGGGAAGCACAGGCTATACATCATCTCTCAAAGAATGAATAAACATTTGAAAAATCAAGTAAGCAAGCTGTATTCTTGGGTGCTTTGCTTTCTAGTCAATCCAATTCAAGAGAAAGGAAAATTCTTATTATTTGCCTCAAATGCATGCAAAGCCTCATGTTTGAAAGGCTAGAAACTAGTGGACACTGGTGTCACAGAGCAGAAACAAGCTCTGGTCATCACCTGCTCCGCTTCTCTTAATTTACAGGTAAATCTGTTAAAGTGGAGAGGAAGTCAGCACACTGACAGTCATTTTAGTCTTTGGGGTTGGAGGCAAAGATAGTTCTAGATTTCTTGACCTTCTGACCAGAGAACAAACCGTGTGTGTGTGTGTGTGTGTGTGTGTGTGTGTGTGTGTGTGTGTGTATCAGAGGAACAAGCAAGGTAAAAAAGTTTAAAAACGGGAAGAAAACATGCACATTTATTTCAAGACTCGCATTTGAATAGACTGCAGTAGACCGAAGTTCTCATACCCAGATTTAAGAACACTGAACCCTTTCCCAGAGTGTAAAAATTGAATGTCACAAGCGTAGAGCAGTTTACAGGGGCCTTTCAGGTGTCAGGAGAGTAGATGGTCCTGACAGCTGATCTGAGAAGGGGAACCGAGGTAAAAAGAGCAGAAGGAGGACGTAAGCTTCTGAGTTTGAAATTTGCAATGGTGTTGAGGTCTCAAAGGGGTGCAAGAGAATCGCTGCTTCTTCAGGAGAAAGGCTTGAAGGATTTAAAAAAAAATATCTAGTGCTGCAAGCATTACAACATTGAGACTAACAGGAAGGTAGAGATGCACCTTGCACAGGTGAAACCTGGTGTGGTGGAAAGCTGAGGGTGGGTTTAGACATGGTAGAACTTATGCCAGACAGGAGGCTAAAGGTCAGATGTGCATTTGACTTACATGCAGTTTCACAGAGTGTCAGAATAACTTTGCTGCCTCTTCTAGGAAAATTGACAGCTTGTCAGCAGGCATTGTGATTCTGTTGAGGCACGACACATTCATATGCAGCAGACATGGCTAGAGTGTTTGCCCACCATCTGCTGCAACCAACGACAAATAAAACAAGACAGGCATCACTTATTTCAAGGAAGAGCTGCTTTTAATCATAAAATTCAAGCATGGGCCACGTTGTGAGCATGCCCGCGTATGAAGCCTCAAATTTTTATAGCATTCCAACATGGCTTCTGTAAGGATAGAGTGAGGAGGGAAAGCCAGTGGAGGTGTTGGGTCTAAAAATGGGCTTGGATTCCACAGTTCATGTGAATTTTCTGTTCCCAAGAATAGTAAAGGCTACTGCAGGAGAAAGTGGCCGGCTGTGCAAGCCCCTTCCTTTGTTTTTGCATGGGAATAGGAAGGTGTATAAGGATAAGGGCTCCAATATGGAGAATGGATTTCTGCTTTGAGACTTTGGGAGGGGTCGGACCTCACCAGCATGGATGACCACAGAATTAAGAAAGGGCAGAGCAGGAGAGGATCTGTCTAGCTAGTATTTTTGAAAGACTCTGATTTCCTGTTAGGGAGGTGAATGGACCCACTGCCAGTGAGCACTGGAAGCCCCTCCCCCACACCCTTGTTCCACTCTGCACTGAGAGCCATCATAGCGGCAAAGCCAGGAGAGGGCAAAGCTGTTTGAAAGGCAGAGCAATCTTATTCAGGAGAGACTGGGTTTTCCCTAAAGCGACTGTTTAAATGATTGGATCAAACTAAATTTAAACCAGGTTAGACATTTAGTTAATTTATTTTTCTCTAACCAGCCGGTAGAAGTTCGGGGAAGACAAGATTAGAGACAAAATAAAGGTACTACATTTTCTCTGGTAAAAAGTCTCTTAGCACTTTCATATCCTGTTGGTTTTTCTAGGGTATGAATAAATGCCCTGTAAGAATAATCTCTAAATTGATGTAATGGATTAAAGATGGGGAAGCTTGTCCTGGAATATCTAACAGGAATTTTGGTCTAAGTGTACCTATGCAAATCAACATGACTGAATGCAGTTTCTTTAAAAATGCAATTGGAAAAAAAAAAAGCAATTGCTTTCAGCAAGGCAATTGTTTTATTGCTCAATAAGCCATAATATTTGGATTGATTGAATTTTCTTTGGCCTTATATTGGAGTCTGTGTTTACAGTGTTGATATGTGAGTAGAATTTTCTCTCAGAGACTATATATTGTCTACTAAAGAGTCATATTCAAGACATTGTTCTATTTGGAAATATTCAGGGTAATGTTTAAGTGAGGGTTTCCTGGTGATACAGCTACTTATAGTTCATTTAACAAATATTGATAGTGCTCAAATTCCACACAGGGCCAAAGATGGGCAATGAGGGTCAGTAGATGCATGGTGAACAAGCACTCAGATACTCCTGGAGTGTGGGATGGATCTGTAGTCCAGTGAGGATGAGATGGGATAGGGAAGGAGAGGCCTGGAGATACTGTTGAAAATGGAGGTTGGAGCCAAAGGGTGGAAGGAGTCAAGTGCCTTCTGATTTAAGAGCATCAATGTCTTGGGAGGTTTTAAAAGCACAGCACAGACCTCCTGGTCTGACTGGTAGGGCTTAGGAGATACTGGTTTTCCTATGACTGAAGGAAACATGAAGATTTAGAGCTTGTTGGTTTTTCCCTGGGACCTGCTAGCCTCGGGGCTGTGCTGTGTGGGTGGCTCTTCCCATGCTCTGTGCTGTGTTAGCCACCAGACTGACACCACAGACAATAGCTGCTGAGCAGAGGAACTCCAGAGGACTCGGTAAAAAGGAAGCACTGCTGCTAACAAGCCCTCTAGCGCCTGCATGGATGGAGAGGAGAAGTGGCAAAGCTCAAAATAACCACCATCCCTGCTTTGCCTGAGGTCCATGCTCTTCCAGATACATTGCAAGTCTCTCCGTAGACTGGTATTTTTAATTTGTTATGTGAGTGTAACACCTGTGTTGGTTCATTCTTACACAAATTCCTGCAGTAATTAGTTTCATAGATTATCGCCACGTTGGCGTATTTCCCCTGCTCCCGTCACTCTTGGGAATATCAGAACTAGAAGACAGGTACTCTTATCGCAGAGTTATATTAATAAATTTAATTAACACAAAACAACATTAATTCAGCTGCTGGCACCTGAGGCTGGAGAGCTTTCTCTTGCCTCATGCCACCCCTTGCTGATCTAGTGTCTGACAGTGAACATTTGTATTCCTTTAAGTCAGATTGATTGCAGATATAGAGATAGTGAAATCCTCTTTTTTAGACATGCAGTTCTGTGAGCTTGGACAAAGGTATCCTGTTGTATAATCATTGCAATCTGGAGAGAGAGTTTCAATATTCAGAAAGTATCCTGATGCCCCCTCCTAACTTTCAGACCCATCAACCACTAATTCTTATCACCAAGGTTTTGCCATTTCTTTAATACCATATAAATGGAATCACAGAGTGTATGGCCTTTTGAGCATGGTCTCTTCCACCTGCCACAATCTGCTTTTCATCCAAATTATTGCTTTATCATTTTGCTGCTTTTATTGCTGCAGTTTTCCATTGTGCTTGGGCTTATTCATCCACTTCCTATTTGTTAAGCAATTAGGTTGTTTCCAACATCTGGTAATTATGGTTAAAGTTCACCTGTATGAATATTTGTGTGGCCATACATATCCATTTGTCTTGAGTGGGATGGCTGGATCACATGATCACAAGTGTACATGACCTTTTACAAACATCTAAACTGGGCTGGAGAGATGGCTCAGTGGTTAAAAGCTATGGCTGCTCTTGCAGGGAACCCAGGTTCAGTTCTCAGCCCCCACATGGTGGCTAACAACAGTCTGTAACTGTAACCCCAGTTCCAGGAGCTCTGATGCCCTCTTCTGGTATCCACAGGTATTGCAAGACTTGGGTGCACTTACATACATCCAGGCAAACACTCGTACACAAAAAATAAAGATCAAAAGAGGTAGGCAGCAGTGACTCAGGTGAAGGGCTTCTTGTGGCAACTCAGAGTGATGCAGTCCCCTCAGAGGCCACAGTGTGCTCCTCCCTTGGCACACTTGGGCTGGCCACCTCTCCTTTGGGAGCAGGCTTGGGCAGGGAGACAAAAAGGAAGGCTGCAGCAGAGCTAGCCCCAGGGGAAGTTGTTCTGGAACCTTCTACTTTTTGTGTCCCTTTCTAGGAGCAAGAAGATGGCAGTTTTATACACCTAGCAGAAATAACTCTGATTAGTTGCTCAGAATCAGAGTAGCTGCCTTAACCTTTTCTCAGTGTGGAACTAACAGGAGCTGGGACCCATCACCCCATTAGAGCAAGAGTCAAGAAAAGAGCCCTACAGTTGACTGTACCATGTGTGGGCTGGTTGATAAAGTAAGAGATCTGTGCTTTGTAAAGATGCGCACTTCACATAGGTTAGAGGTATGTGTGAGGGAGAGAAGAGCACAGTGTGGTGTTCAAACAAGGCCACATACTTGCCTCCCCTGTGTCAGCTTCTAAAGTATGCTCAGCAGCTCACCCCCCTTATCACTGAGAGTGCCTATGGTGGTTGTGTGTTTTCCTCCTTAGCAATTAGACTTGTCTTGAAGATTCACTGGCTTGTCACTGCAGTCTATTGTAGAGGCTCTTTGTTCTATATTTAATTGCTATTTGCTTTCAGCACTGAATTTCAGATAGGTGTGTGTGTGTGTGTGTATGTGTGCGTGTGTGCGTGTGCGCGCATGTGTGTGTGTGTTACGTGTAATGTTTTTGAATGAGGATTTTGTTGTTTGGGAATTTGGGGATTTCTTGAACTATAGGATAGAATTCTAAGCTTTTACTTGGGGACCTCTTTTTCAAACACCAAAAATTTGCATTCATCTGCTAATATATTTCTGGTATCTGTTAATTAAGGAAATACATAAAGATATCATGACTTTAGTATGTTGGTAAATGATTTGAAAAAATCCATACTAGCACTTTAAGTGCATCCAGGGTACCTTTCTCTATGCTAGGCATGTGACTGAACCCCTTCCCCTGACTCTGAGAATGCTCAGTTGGGATGATCCAGGGAGTTGGAGGCAAAGCATGGGCTGGTGTGACATTTTTAGTTTACTTTGTTCCTTTGCTCCATTTGCTTCTTTGGGGGAAATTACATTGCTGGCTGGGAGAACAACAAACACCAAACAAACGAAAAAGGTCACGGTTCATAATGTGGTTTGGCTGGAAAGAGCCTTGGCATCCTTTAGCCCAGGTACCTCAGTTTTATATGTAGAGGAACAGTCCAAGGGCAGCAGGGTATTTTGCTGGGTTTTAGGCAGCTCGTCTGGTGCTGGAGTGTCCTTACATGCCTTCACTGTCACATGTATATTTTCCTTCTTTAGTCAGGTGAAGAATGGCTGCTAGACTCTCTAGTCTCACAATGCAGCAGATTCAGCTACAGATTGTGTATCAGTCTAATGCATTTATTTTAAAATTCTTTTAGTGCCAAAATTGTTCTTCAGATTTAATTTATTTGAAATCATATTTTTCAAAGGCTTTGTTTATATGAAAAGGTAGCTGGATTGACCAGCATAGACCACTTTCTTTCCGGGCTGGCTGCTTTTTTTTTCCTTAGTGCTCTGGAGACTATTGCTCAAGGTCAAGACCTTCAGCATCTATCTACTCCAAAGCAGCTGTGGCCTCCTTTCTTCATCCTCCTTCAGAAGCTGCAGCTCTCTTTCCCAAAACAGCCTGCAGAGGGCAGCCTTGACTTTCTGGTGTTTTATGGTAGCTGGAGAGAGCCCTGGCCTTTACCTGGAATGGAATGGGCTGGTTTGTCACCTAAGTGCAAATGTCATCTTAGCACTTCACTGGTCACGACACCCTTTCTGGCCTTTATAGGAAATGACATATCTTCGTGTTCTTTGTCTTCAACACATGCTTCAGAAAGGTGCAGGCAGTTATTACGCTTTAAAAGGTTGGAGAAAAAAACGTGGCAAGACCTGTGTGCCGAATACCAGGAAGCATAGAGAACACAAATCAGGTTAGGGTGTCACCCGGACCCCGTGGGAAGTGAAGAGGAAGGATTGGCTTTGTATTCCGTTGTTATTAACAAGCTTCCCACTATCATTTCTCTTCCCTGGGTCAGAGAGGTATTGAAACAACGTTGGCACGCTCCTGGCCGCTTGGCTTCCTTCTCCCATCTCGCTCCTTCCCTTTGCCCCAGCCCACCTCCTCACCCCTTTGCCCCCGCCCTCATTTCAGCCTTGGTTGCGTACCTCTAGTTCTCACGTCTCTTTATCAGTCCCCGGAGCTGTTCTTGGCACCGTGCAGCCCAGAGGTGCTTCTGAAAGCAAGCCGGAATTACTACCAACAGCAGGTGCCAGGGAGCCATCGATCCAGCTGTATGTGACAGCTTAGGGAAGGAAGGTTAGAGCAATTTTATGGCCTATTACTGCACCGCTTTCTCACAAGGCTAAAATTCTGACAAGTGGCTCCATCCTACTTGAGTCTCAGAGACACTGAAACTTGCTTTTAATTACAATAATTACGCTTTCAGCCAGGCCTAGCCTGTGGTGGCCAGGGATTGGGGACATTCTTCATGAGCTGGTTTTTCTTGTTGGCAATTTCTCTTCTCATCGTGCAGGATTTTCAGCCTCTGATGTTTGGATAATGCTGTTCCTAAACACAGATGAAACATACCTACATGTGCTATATTGTTCACATCTGATCACTCAAGTTCTTTTGAAGGAGGTCATGGTACACACCTCACTTTTCACATCAGGAAATGGGGACAGTTTAAACTTCATGCTTAAGGCCATAAAGCTTGTGAATGATGGAGCTGGGGTGGACTTAGAACCCAGGCAAGTGTCTCCTTCCCTCATCTGTAGCACCCTGCCTTGTTATTTCCAGAGCTCACCTTCTATAAGTAGACAGTGTTTAACCAAGAAAGCATAAGGTGTAGCTAGGTATGGTGGCTCACGTCTGTAATCTCAGCACTCAGGAGGCTGAGACAGGGGGATTGCCATGGGATCGAAGTTAGTCTGGGTCACATTGAGTTCCAGACTAGACTGGGCTACCGAGTAAAAAAAGAAAGTATGAGACTCTGATGCTGCCTCAGTTTCTCCATGATGGTCTGTCTTGGGAGGGGAAATGGATTGAATGCCACAGATGGCTAGAAGCACCAGTGTTATTGGCTTCTCTGCCTGGAGGACCATCCTGTCTAACTATATTTTGTGCATCATTAGTCACAATGCAAACAGAGTCATGATTTATCATCTAAAAGCAACATGTTCTTCCTCATTTGCCCCAGAGGACAGCTGAAATGGTGTCCCTGTCTTTAAATTAATTTGTTAAACAAATGCTGATGGTGTATCTACAATGAGTCAGCACTAGGCTATATACTGGAGATGATGGCAATTTATAAGGCAAAGTCTTGCTATCTGGCACCTGATGGTCTGGGGTGGGGGCAGAGAAGCAAGTGTTACCTAAGTCTGTCTCTCTGATCTTCAGGCCACACTCATAGAGACAGGTGTGATATTTCTCTGCAGAGTGCTTGAATCAGGGATATAACCCAGAGGTATAGTGGGTAGGACAATAGGTCCTAGATTAGAAAAATGACTGTGGATACCAAGGGAGTGTACTGAGCTCCTTCTTATGATAAACCTCTACACAGAGCAGGGATAGTCAGTGAAGACGCCTCTGTGGATATATATTGTCAAGTTTCACGAATCTGCACATTTTGAGGCCAGTGTGCTTCATTTCTCTATTATAGATGTCATAGGCCATGGAGAAGGAAGAGAAGAATGAAGTGATGTCACTGGATTTCAACATGGAGCTTGAAGTGAGAAGAGGGATGGAGAAGCCAGGGGAGGAAGCAAGCTGGGAAGATCGAGCCGAGTGTGGGGCATCACTTAATGACCATGTGGGAAGCCCTGGTGAAATGCCCACTTTGCCTTTGTCCTACTGTCTCCAAGAAGCTTGCAGGGGATGAACTGTTACCATCTCCACATCACAGGTGAGAGGAGATAGTGCCTTTCCTAAGAACATACAATAAGCAAGCGGTGGGGCTAGGACTCCATGCCAGCAGCTTGGGACCAAAACCTAGACTCCTAACCAAACCCCACAGTGCCTCTGCAGTTAACAATGGCCTTTGTATGCTGTGCATCACCACAGGGACAGAGCATTGAGAATGGGCCAGTGAGCAGGAGGCTGCCTGGCTCAAACTTGGGAGGACTGCTTTTGTCTCCTGTGCAAGCAGTGGCTACTTTTAGTCTGTTCAACCAAGATTTAGCTTCCAATTGAACTGAATGCCTTGGAGGGCCAACCATTCTGGTGGCAGGCAGGTATGCCTGGGTCCTGGTAAAGGGGAACTTGACTATGACCAGGTCTCCTGGAAACAAGCTCATTAGTCAAGGACAGCTTCTATGTTCAGGCCAGAAGAGTCACTGGCAAAATGTCTTCAAACCCTGATCTTGTCCACAAACTCGGTCTATGGTGCGTGTCGCTTGACCCCCGGCGTGGTGTGTGCGGGCACCCTGGGGTCTCCGCCACACCTGGCTAATCCCGGCGTGAGTCTGGCTGCAGGCGATGTGGGGAGCGCGCCTGGGCTCCCGGGCGCACTCACTCTGGATGTGCCCCGGGGTCAGGTGTACGGCCCCTCTCCCGCCGTGGTTCTGGTCCCGCTGGCTAGCTAGCGGCTGGCGGGCCTGGCCGGCTGCGCCTCTCTGGAGACAGCAGGGGTAAAGACTTCTCTGATGCTGGCTGTAGCTGATAGCTACACACTTCTCTGGAGCGGAGAGCTTCTTCTGCTACTAGAGTATTATCTAGTCGGGATTCCGCCTCTTTTACACCCTTATGCCCTTCCTCAGGATTGCGGAGTCCTGGCCAGTGAACTCCACAGGGAAGAAACACGGAGGCAGCGAAAGCTAGGATATCCGTGGGTCGGTAACGGAGAGTGCTGCTCTCCGGTGAGATCAGGTCGCCGGTAGTAAGACACAGGACTCAAGGCACGGCTTAGTCTGTGTTTACTGCTTTATTGTATCTCTGCTCCTTGCTGTCCAGCGCTCTGCTGATCCAGCTTTCTGGGACCCAATCTCCGGGTCTCTGACCTGATCTCCGACTATTAAGAGAAGACTAGCATATTTATATACCATGGGGGTAGTGGTAAAAGCTTTTAGATACTTTGTGAGATATTCTATTTACATGTGGAAGTGGGTTTCTGCTAGACTATTGTCTACCTGTAAAAATCACACACAGGAAGGCATGGTATGCATAGAGCCAAAGGCCATGTTTATGTCAAGGCATCTGTGGCGGCCACTTCAAAGGGAGAGACAGGAAAGATGCCAGAAAGCACCTTGCTATGAAAAGGAGCCCGCAGCACATTCCCCGAGCTGCATGAGCTGTCCGGTGTGAAGGGGCTTCGACTTTTGCATAACAGAGGTCTCCCAACATCGGTCCAGGCACGAATTAGGATTTAAGAAGGGACATCTCATAGCTCTGAAGATATACATGGCCCGGGACAGGGAGGTGCTCCAGGGAAACAAACCACAGGCTGATGAGCACAGAGGAGGAGAGGGTGCCTTTTCTTCGAGTGATCCAGGGAAGCTCATCCTGACTGTATTGTACTCTGTTTCCCAAAAGAAGTACCTCAGTTCTGGGGGATCACTGGATCCCATAGCTGTGTAGATGTCTGCTGCCTCAGTCAGCATGCAAATCTTAAAGCAGCCAGTGGTGTTTTATTCACCTTCACATTTCTGGAGCTTGGGATGAAGTCTGTGTAACAGTATGGATTCAAAAGTGACCATGACATGGACAATTAGGGTACAGTCTTCTAACCGGGGTTAGCCTGAGAAGTCGACATTATTGTGGATCATAGAGGTCATCTTTGTATTTTAGTATTCTTCCCTGGGCTTTTAGAAATAGGAGACCTAGAGGTGGAATGAGGTGGAGACTACATGCAGTTTGCATGTCATAGACACACACACACTCTCACACACATGTGCACACAGGCACTCACACATATGTGCACACACATACACATACCCACATACACACATGGGCACACCCATCCACATATACATGCTCACATGCATATGTACCAACATGTGTACACACACACACACACACACACACACACACACACACACACGACTGTGTTCATTCCCTAGGCCATTTTGGAATCTGGACTGGAAGGCGGCAGGGAATGCCACATCAGGTGACTGTGCTTTTGAGTGTGCTCCAATTCAAGAAGGCTGCCATGCTTACAAACAGTTTGCATAATACCTTGTTCATTAAGACCCATAAATTAGCGCTGTTTTAATTGATTTCCTAGAGGCAGTAAATAAAATGACACAGAATGACATCAGATGGGGAAACGACACAAGGTAGATGTTTTGCTGCTTTCCCTCAGTGCCTGCTTTCTCCCTCTGACTCTGTAGCATCTAATGACCCTGATGCACTCCCCAGTCAGGTCATTGTTCTAGCCCATTGATGAAAAACCTCAGTGTCCCAGCAGGTTGGGGGCTCTGGGGCACCTTAGCTGCTGTGTTTGGCTTCATGAGTAGCCAGAGCAGACTGTGCTTCCAAAAGTAGATTTGATCAGACCACAAACGAGGGGTGGCAATTTTGCCAATAGCAGAAACAGCTCTAATTGTGAAATCTAGTCTAGACCCTTGTTATAGCAGACTTGGTGCCGGTGTTATTACAGTCTCTCCAGCTCCCTGGTCTCTGGCCGTAAACCTGGCTGCACTGGGAACGGCAAGGAAGCCAAGGCTTGCTGAGAACTTTTCCATGCCAGATGCTGCACAGGGGCTCTACATGTGAGCTTGCTCTACAACCCAGATAAATTGATATCGATTTCTCTGTTTCTGCAGATGAAAGCACAGAAATTCAGAGAGGTTAATTATCTGGCTCAAGGTCACAGAGCTTACAAGTAACCAAGCCAACATTTAAACTCATGTCTATGTAACTGCATAGTGTGTGTATTCATTACCACATTATGTTGTCATGAGAGCTTTTGTTATTTGATTATTAGGAGAACCAGAAAGAGGCTAGCCCTGCTTCTTAAACAGTTCCTCCTCTCTGTCTACCAATGTGAGACTTACACAGAGAAATCTGAAAGCGTACATGAATAATTCAGTGTTTATGTAAATTTACATGCATTTGCATGTAAAGAAAGCCCTAGTTGGGGAATAAAATGTGTCATGCCTTTATTTTATTTTATTTTATTTTGTGTATGAATGGTTTGCTTGCATGTATGCATGTGTAGCATATATGTGCCTCGTACCTGTGGAGGCCAGAAGAAGGCACTGGGTTGCCCTGGAATTAGAATTACAAGTGGTTGTGAGCCATCAGTGGGTGCTGGGATTTGAACCCAGATCTTCTGCAAGAGCAGTAAGTGCTCTTAACCACTGAACCATCTTTCAGCCCCTTGTCCTGCATTTTAATATTTTATTTATTGATGCATCTCCAGTGCCTGGAACTGTGCTCATCACCTTGAAGAGGCTCAGTAATCATCACTTAATAAGCTAAAGCAATGCCTGTCATCACAGAAGAAAGCTTTGGGGATAGAGGTGTGTAGAATTTGGGTGTGATAGTTCCTGAAAACCATAAAATCATAGGCCTTAGGCAGTGGTTCAGTCCACTTTTCAACAAAACTGAATTTAGGACTTTAAGCAGTGGTGATAGAAATTTCAGACCAGTAGCCCTCAAACAGGATGGAAAAGTGAAGAAATGAAAGGCAACAGGTGGTGGGGGAGGGAGAATGTGTAGGGAAGGAATGGGAAGGGATACAGAACTGTAGAGAGCTGGAGTGTGTCTAGATGCTTCCGGGTCGATCTCTGCTCTGAAGTGGTGACCACATTCCCTTCGAATATTGTTTTGGAGCACTCCAGCACTCCAGAAGGTTAGCAAGATGCCAGGCAGGTAGGACGTCCCAGGATGCTATGTTTTTCATACACCTGCTGGATATGACCACCAGGGGGAAGCAGAGGCCCAGCCTCACTTCGGCTTTTCTCATTTTTCTCGGGACAGCCAGAGAAGCCTAGAGGGGTGGTGAAAGGGCAGATTCATAGGAGAAGGGTATCCTGGTGGTGGTTTTGGAAAGTAGTAAGTGAAGTGGGGGAATTTGCAGCTAAATTCTGTAGTTTTTAAGAAATCTTTTCTCGAATGAAGGGAGTAGGAGAATTGGGGAGGGGACAAGGAAGAAGAATCAGCCAAAACCAACTATTATGGAAGCGAGATAATGTAATCTCTGTGCTAATTAGAAAGAAGACGCGGGGAGGGGGGAAGTGAGTCTTACAGAAACAGCAACAAAAACTTTGTGTAATTTTGACACAGAATTTGGTTTTTCTTTATTAAAAAAAATAATCAATGAGACTAAGGAATTGTTGAGATGAGTTGAGCTTTAATCTTAGCAAATAATGCACAGCATATTTGAATTAAAGAGTAAATGGTTTAAAAGTTTTAAAACTCAAATTAAAAATCAAGGTGGCTTGGGTAGAGGATAGATAAAGATACCTCACTGTCTGCATGCTGTACACTCAGCTTTGTGGGGTAACTTGAGGGAGCTACAGGAGTGGAGGTTAAATAGTATTTCTGGATGTGTCTGTGAAGGTGTTTCTAGATGAGACTGGCTTGGAATTGGTGGGCTCATAAAGCTCATTGCTTTGTGTCAACATGTGTGGTTATTGCCTAACAATGAGAGATTAGATAATAGGATAGAGGCAGAATGAAAGACTAAATAACAGGCAGAGGGAAGAAACTCCCATCTCTTTTTTTTCCACCTCCCTCACTAATTGTACCTGGATGTATGTATGCTTTGCTTCAAACTTGTACTTATACCATCAATTCTCTTGGTTCTCAGACCTTCAGACTCAGACTCAAGCATATTAGCACCGTCCTGGCTCATCAGCTTGCAGACAGCAGCCTGTGGAACATCTCAGTTTCTATAATTACGTGAGCCAGCTCCTCATAAGAAATCTATCCATCTCCCACATTCTACTAGCCAGAGTGTGGTCAATTTAAAGGAATGTTTATGTGTACAATGCAGTGTTCAGTGTTGGCAGTATGCTAGACAACCAATTTCCAAAGCTAAATAATTTTGCATGGTTATGACTTCATGCCAATTGAGCAACAACTTCCCATTTCCTCCATCCCGTCTACCCTGGTAACCACCTTTGTACTCTCTCCTATGTACTTCGTTATTTTAGGTAACTTTTATAAGTGGAATCCTGTAGTGTTTGTCCACATGATGGACTTATTTCACTTAGCATAATATTTTCTGGGCTCCATGTCACAAATGGAAGGATTTCTTTTTTTTAAAGGCTGAGTGATATTCAATTAAATATACATCTCTGTGTGAAATCTATCTACCATCTATCTATCTATCTATCATCTATCTATCTATCTATCATCTATCATTTATCTATCTTCTATATCTATCTATCAATCATCTATCATCTATCATTTATCTTCTGTCTATCATCTATCTATCTATCATCTATCTATCTATCTATCATCTATCTATCTATCATCACCATCTATCTATCATTTATCTATCTTCTATATCTATCTATCATCTGTCATCTATCTATCTATCTATCTATCTATCCATCTATCATCCATCTATATCTATCTTCGGTCTATCTACCTATTTACCTACCTATCTATTATTTATCTATTTATTCGCCAATCTTTTATCTATCATCTTCCATTTATCTTTGTTTTCATTTTCTATTATTATTGGTGAGTATTTGCAAATAGCTCATCTTAGGTGCTCTTAGTATGAAAACAAACACAAAAAGCAAACCAAATTCCCAAACTAAAGCCAAACTAAGGGAAACAGGACATTTTTGGAGTGATGGAATTATCTCTATTACTTTGAGTGTGTGAGTAACTTTCTGGGTACACATGTGTTCCTAAACTTACCAAATTTTGTACATTAAATATATGTAGTTTTTGTATACTAATTGTATTCCAATAAGACTGATCTTATTTTATTTATTGTATATTTGGAAGTGTTGAGGATTGAATTCAGGGCCGTGTGCATGCTAAATAATCAGTCTACCATTTAAAGCTGTTTTGAAAAAGCAATATTTAGAGAGGAAGCTGGGAAATGTTATCTAGCTTTGTTCTCATAGGAGAGACAAAGGACGTTAGTGAACAGTGAGAATCCTCACAATATATAACCAAGTACGCTGCTGTTAGCTTGAGTAGCAGTGCCACAGCAAACTTCTCAGGACTGATGATCTGATTTGCTCTCTTTCCTGGACTCAAGACAGTCTTAAAAACCTTGATAATTATGGATACTAGAACCTCTACTTCAAATAATTGTCAGTGTCTCTGGTGATTTTTTTTGTAGGCTCCTGTCTACTTTGACAGAATGAATTTTTCTTAGAGACAAGACAAAGCCACATATTTCCTTATTTAAAGTGGGGCCAGGAATCAGAAGATTGGAGAGTATTTTAAGGAGAGAACTGAGACACATAGGCTTTGTATGCTTAGTGTTTTATCAGAGACAGAACTGTTGGCAGGAGCATACTTGACTTGGACTGACTGTGGGGTAGATGTTCGATGTGGCTTAGCTAGCATCTCTACTCTCTTCACCACCTTAGAAGAAAAAGTCCTTTCCATCTGCAGGAGGCTAACATTAGCCTCAGAATAAACAGAATGGAACTAATAGGTTTTTATGAGGAAGAAGAGTTTGAGAAAGAAGAAAATAATGCGTAGAGCAGAAATGGAAGACAGAGAAGCCAGAAATGGAAGGGAAGAACAAAGGACGAGGCAAGAAGAAGGGTAAAGATGTACCATCTGAGTGCCACAGAATGCACCTAATACCACTGAGTCCTGTTGTCTGTCTTGTCTCTCTCTGTCTCTGTCACTCTCTTGTCTTTGTCTCCTTTTTGTCAGGTATCATTACACGTTATTACTGCATGTGACATTTTCATGTAGTATATAATCCACTTTAACACCCTGTGCCCCACTGCCCTCCTCTTAGTCTGGCCTCCCCTTCCCACTACTCCCCTTTGCCCCAGTTTTGCTCCACTGTCATTCCATTTGTGCATATGTATGTGACTTTATTTATCTGTATCTCTGAGCCCCAACTCTTCTTGCCTGTGTGGACACTCTTTTGTGAGAAGCCCTGAGTTATTTAGCTTGTAAGCAGACTTGAAGTATTGCCTTTATTTTTGTAATCTACTTGAAGTCTGAAGCAAGGGCATTAATATAGAAACGAAATACTTACTATTGCCCTAGGAACCTGACTCATTACTATTTCCCATATTTTCAGTATTAGCAACTCATAGGAAATAATAATAAAGTTTATTCAGCTCACTTTTTAGAATTGCAGTCATTTAATTAACCCCCACTCTTTCTTGGTCAGGTAGACAGACTAAAAATCTTTATTCTAGCAGGGAATGGATGTCTAAGGATTACCGTGATAACGATGGAACTCACCATTTGGTTGATAAATGTTCCATCGTGCATGTTTATGTTCATAGAGTTTTCATAGACCTCAAGGTCTCTCTTCTCTAACTTTGCTAATGTCTTCCTTTAGTTTAGAATACTTTCTGAATCTATCATCTACCTATGTTTCATCTATTTCTTTCTATCATAATCTATCTATGCATCTATCATATACTATCTATCTATCTATCTATCTATCTATCATCTATCTATCTAATCTATCATCTATCTATCTATCAATCATCTATTTCTGTTTTATTTTTATCTACCATATATTATCTATCATATCATCTATCTATCTATCTATCTATCTATCATCTATCTATCTATCTATCTATCTATCTATCTATCTATCTATCTATCATCTATCTACCTACCAATCTATCTATCTATTATCTATCATCCATCTAGCCATCATCATTTATTGAGACTCTATTCTCTGGGAGATACAAATAATAAAAGGCAATTCTTTTGTTTTGGAGAGAGGAGACAATGGACTGTCCCTCCTGTGCCAAAGATTGGATGTGTTCTAGATGTTTAATTCTTCTGGTCACCCTGCAAAGTAGGAGTCTCATAATTGTTTATGTAGGGAATTCAGAGACTGTATATTATGCCTAAAAGGGTCATGCAGGTGAGGGAGATTGGATTTGAACTCAGATATCAGTAGGCCATGTCCATTTTTCTTCCATATTATTTTGATTTCTAGTTGCAAGGAGCTGATCTTCTCCCTACAATAATAAAAGTAACAAACCAACTTTACTACTCAGAAGCAGTGTGATGTCAATGCTGAAATTAGCTGATTAGAGAATACACCTTCCATGTTGAACCCTTCTTTAATTCTCATTTGGATCTTGTGCTCTGGAGGAAGCAAACCATCAAGTAGGATGAGCATGCAGTATATGACCAAGGTCCCCATTAGTGTGACTGGACATGAATGCCCCATGGAGCTTTCAGATAAGACTGCAGCTGCATCTGACAGCTTGACTGAAATCTCATGAGACACCTTGAACATCAGCATTTAACCAACATGGACCCAGATCTGGCACACAGAGATGATTGCTATAGTCTGAGTGTATTCCCTGGAGGCTCATTCTTTAGCACAACTGCTTTGAGATATGGGACCTTCAACATGTAACTGGGCCATGAGGGTTCAGCTCTTAGGAATGATAATTTCACTATCAAGGGTTTATCATCTTAGAAGTGGGTTCCTCCTGAAAGAATGAGTCATCCCCATTCTCTCTTTGTCTTCTTTTGCCCTTCACTTCTGAATGGGTAACAGGAAGTCCTGAACAGGTGTGCCCACTAGATTTTGGACTTCCTATTCCACAGAACTGTGAGCCAAATAGGTTTCTGTTCTTTATGTATCATCTTCTTCGGCATTTTGTGGCAGAAGTAGCAAGCATTTATTGTTACACTACTTCCCTTAAACCCCTACCTTGTGGGGCAGTTTATTATGCCTCACCAGACATGCAGTGTGGGCCTGCTAAGTTGTTAGTTGCTGGCTGGTAGAATCTCTCTCTTCCCTGTCTTTCAGTTGCATGCAGCCAAGACATTTTGAAACAGTAGCAGGAAGAAAACATTGTCCTATACAATTATGCTACTGGTTTGGGAAGCCTTGTCTCCAGTGAGTCAAAGACATCTGGGTAGGAACACTGGAAAGGATAATGTGGGAGGTGGGGAGGAGCAGAGCAGAAGGGCCAGTTAGACCTCTCTGTCTTCCCTTCTTCCATCTTCCGATCCCTCCTCTACCCAACTCTAGGGAAACTTCAAGTCCTGTTAGGTAAGTGTTCAAGTTCCTTATTTTGCCATGGACTTGTGGTTTACATACAGTTACTGACTAACTCTTGGCTGTTTACATAGGAGGAACCTGTGATTGGACATTGCTCCATACATTCCAAGACACAGGGAACAAAATGATGAAATCACCTTATTTATCTCTTTTAGCCCATCTGGAATGCATGTCTTTAGAATGAACATGTGACATCAATAGTTAAAAACAAATTCTTGTAGGTTTTTGCCTTTGGATCTCAGTGTATAAGGTCCACATCAAAGAGAAGTGAATAAATTTTCAAAACTTAATCTTAAGCATGTGCTAATGAAAAACTATATTTTATTGCTTTGTGGGCTCATTATCACTGTTGCAGTTGAAGTTATCACGAAGAGGAAAGAGATGTTCTGTTTTTTAAATCTAGTCTCATTTGTTTCCTGCCAGTGTTTTGCAGCATTGTGAGATATTTGTGTGTGTGTGTGTGTGTGTGTGTGTGTGTGTGTGTGTGTGTTAATTAAATCTGGCTCTGTCAGGCTAACAAGTCTCTTGCTGTTGGCAAATATGGAAACACTAATGTATTGTGTTATTTATTGACCATGGGCAGTAAAAGGATAAGATGTGTTATGGGATAAAAACCCAATTTACAATTTTCTGATCCTTAGAAAGGATCTTGTTGAATGCTGTTTCAGAACTGATCATAGAATTTTTTTTCCCAGAAAAATTTCAAGAAAGGAAAAAAGAAGAAAAAAGGAAGGAAAACCCAGCTATACCACAAACTTCTTTAACCTAAACAAACACAGATTGAAGGCACAATCCACAAGCATTATCTTCATTATTCCACAGCCAACAGCAAAGGCTTACATCCCATCATGGTAATGAGCAGCCCTTTGAACTTTGCTTTGTACACTGCCAGGCGTGAGCACTTAAGGCTTAGGCAAACAATGTTGTACAATTGCTTTGGGGAGTTGCTAGGATAATACCTCAGCTTGTATTTCTGAGAAGGCTTGATCCTGCTTTCCCAGTCTGCATTTCCCAAAGCAGAGGCTGGAAAGGCACACATCTGGATTAAAGAGTAGACTCAAGAGTAAGGAAGCACCTGGTGCTTCCTCTTGGTGTGCAGCAGCTGGACATGAAGGGAGGTGACATGCCTTGAGAAGTCATGATGCTGCTATTTATTCTAAGTCTCTGCAAACTCCCTTGAGCTCTTCTCTAGAATATTCAAACACTCAGGCAGAGTCTACATGCAGCTCACGTAGACAGGTCAAAAAACTGAGAGGAAGCAGCAGGCCACGGAGGAGAACACGAGGCTTTGTTGGGTGCTCCAAGGGGCTTTGCATTGTAACTTACCTCTGGCAAGTTCTCTGTCTCCCAGTCTCTGTTTTCCTATATGCAAAATGGGCGACATAAAAGGAATTCAGAACATTATGTAATCTGTGAGTGTCAGATGAGGAGCCAATACTGAGCAGATGGAAGCTTCTAATGAAATGGCCAATCTCAGCAAATTCTGTTTTCATGCCTAATTGAAGAGGTTTAGCTTTAAAGCTGAATTACCTGGAAAAATTCTGTTCCACACCTGATTATGTATGTTGGGGCATGAGGTTTTAGCTAAAAAAAATCAGTCAAAGCAATTATTTACTGTGATCGGCTGTATATAATATCTACCACGAATATTCAGTTTATTATCTCCATTCTCATTATTAGCTTAGGACATTAACTACATCTTTAATCTTAGAGGCTGTTAGTTGCCTGAAAGAAGCAATATGTCTTCCTGATTTTCCAATCTCATAACAAGGGAAGAATTTGAGCATATAAATAAGATGTCCCTTATTTAGTCAACCTTGGGATATTGTTTATGTTGCAGACACATCACAGGGGTTATAATAGATTCTATGTCATTGGAATTGTATGTTTCATTTTGCTGGAAACTCAGCTAGACTTTGTTTCCCAGCCTCCTTTGCAGTTAAGTGACCCAATGTGACTGAACGAACTCATCAAACCTCTCGTGTTTTTTCCCATGTTCCTTTTGCTCTTCCAGTTGGCTAGAGTGTAGCAGACCAGGGACAGCTTGGAAGCTGCCCATCAAAGATAGCAAAGACTCTGTCCCCTCATCAACCTGGTCTCTGATGAATTATTTTGAAGAGGAACATCTTACTAATTTATTTTTTGTCCAGTACTAATGTAAGAAACATTAAGCATTAGTCTTTCCTTTCAAACACTGTAAAATTACAAAGAATTCTAATTCTTTAATCCTAATTCTAATAACAAAGAATTCTAATCTTTTAATCCCATCACACCTATAAGATTTTTGTTTAATGAAAGGCCCTGATACATTCCTGATGATCTGGGGTGGTGGAGCTCTTTCCCTCCCTTTGCACTGAGTTTCAAGAACTAGCCAATCCAGAAAGACTCTGAGTTTAGACCCCAGCCAATGGTGAAAAGACACAGCACTCTTGCATTAGGGATAAAAAAACTATCAAGCTTCTGGGGCCTGTGTGCTTGCTGGATCTGACCATACAACACACCTTTTTGCAAAAGTAAAATCTGCCTTGCTGAGTTGCTTCTGCTTTGTCTACATGTTCTTTGTGCAGTATTGGTGAGGTTCTTGAATCTCAGATTTTATTTTTAACACTATGAAACATGTTATTGTAGAGCCGTTACACATATGAGGGATTATTTATTATAGTTATCCTACTATAAATGCACTATTGCCAGATGTGGTGGCTCGAATAAGAATGTCTCCCATAGGCTCCAAGTATTTGAATACTTGGTCAGTTGGTGACATGGTTTGGGGAAGGTCATGGAACCTTCAGGAAATGTGACTTTGCTGGAGGAACTATCTCACTGGGGGCAGGCTTTGAGAATTCATAACTTTGTCACATTTACTTCAAGTTTGTCTCTCTAAGATGTGAGCATCCGGCTTTCTGCTCTGATTGCCTCCTGTCAAACCTCCCTGTCATGATGGACTCTTACCTGTTTGGAACCAGGAGCCCAAATAAACTCTTCCTTGTGTAAGTTGCTTAGGCCATGGTGTTTTATCAAAGTAGCAGAGAAGTAATTAATCCACCAACATACCAGGGGATAGAGGAAATGCCCTAAGTCACATCCAAATATTATGTCTTCATCAGTAACACAATATCTGCTGGCTCCCACAAGGCAGCTGACACTGAGGAAAGAGCCAGAGGCATAAAAACATTTTGCATAGTTTGTAAACACATTGTCACAGTGGATACTTAATGCTAAAGCTTCTTTTCAAGTTCATTGAGATGCTCCCCTTTGTGTCTGGCATGAAACTGACCAAGTTAATCATATGGGTGCAAATTATTCTTGTGATTGCTTCTGTCTGATTCTCAGGGTAATATAAAGAACAGTTACCAAGACCAAAGCAGAATTTCTAGCTAAGGAGAAAAAGTGATTCAGAGAAAAGAAGAGAATCCACAAGTGGGAGTTGACTAGGTATTGTGGTGTGCTAAAATAAACAGCTGAACAAAAGTCAAGGTATTAAGAAAGTAGGGGCTGGAGAGATGGCTCAGCAGTTCAGAGCACTGACTGCTCTGGCAGAGGACCCGGGTTCGATTCCCAGCACCCACATGATGGCTACGAACTGTCCTTAACTCTAGTCCAGGGGAATTGGAAGCCCTCTTCTGACCTCCATGGCATTGCATGACACAGGTACACTCACATAGTTGCAGGAAATACACTCATTATATATATAAATGCTTTCGGGGGAATTAGTGGTAGCTGTGTTGTTGGTGAGGGAGAAGAGTTGATATGTGACACTGGTAAATAACTAAAGTCGTCTCATCCCAGTTCTATAACCATGAAGGGGGAACTGTCCTGTGATTTTGAAGATTCTTTAAATATTTGATTCCAAGTCACATGAATTTAGTATGCTGTTAGCTATACATAGCACTGTGATATAATAAATGTCAGAATTGCTCTGGCCTCCCAGACACTCCATGGATCATTAATATGCATCTGTAATGCCATTTTTCAGGGATTGGTGGTGATGCTCAGTGACATCTTCTGTAGATCCACATGGGCGGGGCATCTGGGGTAGCAACATTCAGTTTTAATTGAAACAAAGCAAGTAGCAGCTGTTTGGCATTAGAGGAAGGTTTAAGCCTGTATTCCAATCCCACCAAGGGAAGGAGCAAATAAAAGTCAAAAACATTTTAAGCCTGCCAGCCAGCCTAAAACACTTAAGACCATCTGCATTTTTCCTATAAGTGGCCATCACCTGGAACGTGCTCTCATTTTCCTTTAAAAGCAGAATTGACAGTGATTTACGATACGAAAAAAAGATGCATTTGTATTCAAAATGCTGAATTCTTAGCTCATCTCCAGTGCTTCTGCCATAATTATGAGTTATTTGTCTCAGCCAGTTTTCTATTATAGCTAAAAATATCATAACATGAGATTCAGGTTTCACATGGTGGGAGCAAAAAGTGAATCTTGATTTTCTATAGCAACCTGGTTGGGTTTCATAGAGAATCTGAACCTAAAGGCATTCGTGTTCAAATGCCCCAGAGTCTGTAGCTGTAATACCATGGAAGAGTGAGCATGCTGTGGGACACTGTACCACATTTGATCCTGCCTGACTTCTGGGTCTTGGACTATCAATGGAGGTATTTATAGCTACCTTATGTCACTGTACTCTTAAAGATAGGTAAGGCCAGTGTTAGATGCGCACATGTATCTTGAATTCTGAAGTGGATACCACATGTGCTGTTACCTTGTCATTTTTATTTTTTCCTAGCTCATTAATTTACCACATATTCAAGTCAGCTATAAGATAGACATTTATTTTAATAGGTGCTGGAGATGCAAGAGCAAACTGGATCAATTTATGCCTTGTCCTTACTATCTAGTGGGGAAAGACACTGAACCAGTAATTAGAAATATAACAAATGAAGGCTTTGCAAAGCAAGAGAGAGAGAGGGGGTGAGCAAACCTTCATGGATGGCTGGAAATTAGCCAGGTGAGGGGTAGAGATGGCATTTGAAAGAATGAGGACAGCTTTAGCACGTAAGTATATGTTGAATGTAGTTGCCAAACGTGTGTGATTCTTTTAGGGACACTGATACTTTGTGTGCCAATTGAGTGTGATGACAAGTAAGGGAGGGACATGGGGCTGGAGGGAATCCAGATGGGGATTTGGGCCATATCATATAGGAAAAGTCGTGACATATTTAGAGAGGTTCCTACATAGTCTTATTGTCTTTTGGAAGGATCAACTGTGTGGGAACTGCATTTGAGGGAACAGAAAAGGGAGGGAAACCTTCATAAGCAGCATTCTCTTTTCCATGGTCAGTCAAGGAGGCGAGCCACACAGAATGCTACTCGTGAGCCTCCTGCATTTAGTTGGTCTGTCACCAACCATCTCCCAATGCCTAGCCTGAATCCCAGCTTCTTTGTGAACCCTGTTGTTACCACTCTTAGAAATGATCTCTTCCTTTGAAATTCTGTACTTCTATCCTCTTACTGGGCAGGGGCTGTAAATGGTTTCAAGTAATACTTGCTGCTTTTCTCTAAAGCTCTTTCTTCCCCTACCAAACTCTAGAAAGACAGGGAAATGCCTGCGTTTCTTGAAATCTTTAACATCTTAGTCTCTTGAGCAAGTCATTGAGTTTCAGAGCTGGACGGAACCTAGGAGCCTACTTAATCCTCTTATTTGATGGATGAAGAACTTGAAGCCTGGAGAAATGAATTCTTTCTTGGTTCTCTCTGCTGCTACTTTGTTATCCTTTCAGTTATTCAGCAGGGATTATTTTTTGTGGTTGATGATGATGAATTGGATATCCATGACTTTATTAGAAAAACATCCTCCTGCTATTGTTGTTTAACGGGTGACATGATTCTTTGAGGATTAAGGGATGATGAGACTTGTGCCTTAGTACCCTTTCATTAATAATGAAAGGCCAAGTTAGTATACTTCATCTTCCTCCCATGAGAAAACCCAGCAAACTCTACAAAATGTCCGAACTTCAGGATGCATTCAGTATAATAGTAGCTGTTAACTGGAATAGGCATGCTTTCTTTTCTGCATAAACCAGTTCTGAACTGGGGGATAAAATTAAAAGCAATGTTCTGCATAGACCAGTTCTGAACTGGGGGATAAAATTAAAAGCAATGTCTTATTTCTAAGCCATGAGTGACCGTATATACAATTTGTGTCTTTAGAGGTCGTCCCTATTCTCTCCCCAAGTAGTGGTTAGACCCATCACATTACCTTTAAGTGTGTGGTAAAAGGTAATGAGCATTCATACCACAGATTATTGTTAATCTCAGCATACAGAGATCTGCAGATGACAAACTTTTTATTAACAATGCTTAAAGTAGGCTGCAAACTGAATACAATCCCAGGTCATATTGGAACTCTAGATGATTGGCGTCTAGTTCCTTCTCAAACCCAGTCAGCCATTGCCATTAGAGAATATGTTTGAATGTAACCAGGTTGTCTGACTTTTCTGAGGCAGTGAAGAAATCTGAATTTTTAAAAATTATTTATATTTTTTATGTGTATGAATGTTATGCCTGCATGTAGGTAAGTGCACCTGTGTCATGCAATGCCCGCGGAGGACAGAAGAGACTGTCAGATCCCCTGGAACTGGAGTTATGGACAGTTGTGAGCTGCCATGTGGGTTCTGGGATTCGAGCCTGGGTCTTCTGCAAGAACAGTCAGTGTTCTTAACTGCCGAGTCATCTCTCCAGCCCCAGAAATCTGAATTTTTGTGTGAAATAATCAAATGTGAAATAATGGATATGACTTAAAAATTAAAAATTCTGTGCAACCAGATAAGTACACAAGCAAAACGTTCAGAGTGGCCTGAAATCCTGTCATTTTTTGACTTCTGGTTCCAAATATTTTTATTTCAGAAAATTTTCATCACTGGATGCACAAATAATCAACTGCCAATAACTTGGGGGTATTTTGAATGTATGCTAAATATGATTTGGGATATTCAAGGAAAATAAAGGCATGTGTTGACTCAATGCAGTTTCAGTCTTGTTGGGTAATATGAAAAGCACATATATAAACCCAAGTAATGACTCAAGTTTCTATGCAAATGTAAGGTGAAACAGCCTATAAATTAGGGTCTCTCTGAGGTCAAGTGAGTTCTCCACTGTGAGGCGTGTGGCACGTTCTTCGAACCTACACATCTTTTTCTAAATTATTTGGTTCATTGTAATATAATTAAGAATCTGTTTGATCCTCTTAAAATTCAAAACCCTGATGTTATAACTGACATTATTTTCATGTCTCTTACATTTAGCGGAGTGGCTACGCATGGTAGTCAGAGTTAAAAGTCTTTCAAATTAATCAATAGTAATTTGGGGCCTATAGGAGTTATCATTAAATGGGAGAGAAATTGTATCAGATGTTAACGGAAGACTGTAGGGAAACTGAAAGTTTTAGTTGGACTCTGATGTGAGTCAGGAGAATTCCTAAAGATGGAAAGTCCCATGGAGAACATTCAGTGAGGACCATTATTACAGAGGTTATAACAACATCAAGTAGACTAGTAAGAATGTGGAATTAGTTTTCACACCATAATTTTATTTGAATATGTTTTTGAGGCTCATTGTTCTGAATTCATACTTCCTAGATGATCCTATCCAGTATATTAGCACATTTAGCAATGAGCCTGTGGTCCTCCAGGGAGCTGAGGCTGAAGAGGCAGGGTCATGCCTCCTGGTCATGATCTAGCTACTTTCATCTACTTGGTCAGTTGGGAGGTGAATACTGAACAATTAGCTTAGAACAATTTGAGTTACTGTGCCAGTATTTATAGTGCTCATAGGGAATAATTCTTAGAGTTACTTAATATGGGAGGCCAATTTGGGGGACTGGGCTTTATTTCTCCTAATAGCTCCCCAGTTTTCCCTGCCCTAAATCATTGGTTATGCTCAAGATCACCAGTGAGGAAATTCTTCCTTGGGAGACGACTCCTTTTCTATACAACACGCTAATGGAGATGGGTAGAGAGAGCAACAATGGAACTTCTCAGTATTTTCTCATTGTCAGGGGTTTCTGGATTTTGTCCCTGAACTCCTCTGTCCTGGACATTTTTCTTTGCCTCTTCTCTGATGCCTCAGCCTTATTCTAGATGCTTATCGAAGTTCTTTATACAGCAGAAAGATGGTTACATATCAAAGGCCAGAGTATTGTTTGCTATAGGCTTTTTTTAAGAGACCATGATAAGAATATTTTAAGAACTCTAAAAGTGAATTTATTGTTCAGTCCATATTTTTTAGACTATAACTTAAAGTGATCAATCATCCTTTCAAATACCTTGTACTAAGTGTGCTAAGAACCAGCAGATCAAATATTTTGAAAGTATGGACACATGTAATATTGATTTTCAATATTTGGATCACATCAATAATCTGCTCAAGGGAAACCACTTTAACAGGATGGATTTCCATAAACTGTATTAACAGCTGAGATGCAAAGCACGTTCATCACTGATCTGTGTCCTTTAACTCTCAGTGCCCTTGGTTTCCTGTGTCCTAGAGACAATATTAGAAATAACAGAATTGCAATATTAATTATCTACTAATCACGGCAAAGCCTTGTTTTTGGCACATATGGATTTTTTTCTTCAAGTAATACAAATGTTTTCCCAATTATTTTAGGAGATAGCTTGTTGATACTAATTGAATGCCAGGAAGGATACTACCAACCTACCCATCCATCCACCCATCCACTCAAGGAATCAACCAACCAACCAGGGAGGGGTTAGATGGGGAAGGAAGATGAGGCGATGTACTGTAGAGAGGAAATACTGACACTTCTGCAGCAGAGAGGACCGAGTCTGACATGCTGAGTGCTGAGCCTCATCGACTTTATCACTGCACAGCACCTATCTTGCACAGGAATGTGAACAATTAAGTAGATGCAAATACTTGGTCAGCAAGCAGCCTAGCTCAACCTGTGAGAACTTATTTCCCTTCGTCTTCCTGCTAGTCTTCGTCCTCCAGCCCCACTCATTCTTCTTCTCCAACCTCTCACCCATTTCTTTGTAAAAAGATAAATCTGACTTGTATATGTGGAAGTGAGTATGTTTGTGGTGTCAAGTAGGCTTCGTGCACATGGTAATATCAGCATAAATGTATATACCATCAGGAACGGGGCAATTTGTCTGACAGCAGAGCTTTTTTATTTTCTGGGCTAGACAGAAAAATGACATTTGTAGAGGGCTTACTGTATACCAAGCACCATCTATACTGAATCCAAATCTCATAATAAACTGTAAGGTACAGCACCCACATTTTATGGATGAAGAACTGAGGTAAAGATGGGCTAATAGCTTGTCTAATATTACATCGGTAATAAGTGCCATCAATTGTTCATTAACTCATGTCAGCCACTCCTACTGGAACATATCTTGTGTCTCCTTGGCTCTTACTTGGTGAGGGGAGGACACCTGAACCATCTCCAGAAGCACATGTATGTTTGAGAACGTTCCTCCAGTGATGCTAATAGACTATTCTCAGGACAAAAATCTTGACCTGCAATCCCTGTGAGTCTCTGCCAGCACACCTTCTCAGTCTAGGGAGAGGAAGGCATTAACTCTGGTGATCAGTACAACAACTTGCAAATCTGAAGCAACTCTTCATGGACTGTGAGTGTTTCCTGGATGTGTTTGGCACAATGCTTTCCAAAGCACATGCATTAAAGAATGACACTTGCATCCGCTCTTGAGGCTTTGTTTCAGAACAACAATGAAACTTACAAAGAGAACAATGTTAACTGATTTTTTTTTTAGGCGAGAGAAGTCTCTTATGGCTCTGTGGGAGAGCTGGGTAAGTAATCATGGTCATTGGCTCTGTTGTTTACTAGCTGAGGTGCCAAAGACACCCATCTGTCAAGAAAATGTGTAGGATGTTGCTCAAGCCTGGAGCCTCTGACACTGAGCACCCCGCTGGGGACTGAAGATGCCACTCCAATGAGAGCTCGCTGCCTGATGGTGCACTGCGTTTGCGAGGAGTTTCCATCCATCTTCCTACAGAAAAAAGGACTTTCAGTGCAGCTGAAAACAGGGCAGGGAAAATTGCCTTGATCTTCACAATAAGGGGTGCACCTTGAGTGTTATGTACATTAGAAACTTGCTTTGGAAACTTATTTCATTTTGGACTTTGACAAACTAAAGCCACTTAGAAAAACGAATAAAAATTAATTAAGCCTTACCCCCTCACCCTGACCCTACTGAGAGTAAGTCTAAAAAGAGGGTATTTGAATAGAACAGAGATGTAACTCCAGTCTTCGATGGGCTGTTTCCCTCTCTCTCTCTTTTTTCCTCCATTGAATGTTATAAGAGCCACCTGGTGATAAATATATAATGGCCAGCTACCTGCTTTTGGGATCCACACTGGAGATTGGGAAGGATGCTTGGACTTTGTAGGGGCTTCAAGATCTGCCTGAGGCAATGCAGTGTTCCTGGGCAAGTTATATCCTGCTTAGAGCCAATGACAAGGGCACAGGCTCACCTCTGGAGGTAAGAATTGTCCAAGTGGGTGGAGCCAGTGTTTTTCAGACTCATTCTTCCCCTGTACCCTATGCAAAAAGCAAACATACTTTCACAATTTGTTTTGGATATGTGTTGTCATGGTGAGAAAGATAGAACTTGAGGATGAGTAGGGTTTGAGGAAATATGGAAAAGGGCTTTTTCTTTCTATTACTTAGAGAGCATTAACTTTTTGTCTTTTTGAGACAGGGTCTCCCTGTAGACCCAGCTGTCCTGGAACCCACTATGTAGACCAGGCTGGCCTTGAACTCACAGAGATCTGCCTGCCTCTGCCTCCTGAGTGCTGCGATTAAAGACATGTGCCACCACGCCTGGGAGAGCATTAATTTTTACTGAGATTAAGACCTTGCTTTGCTCATGACAATGTTGCTGACGGGCATCTTGGAGAGCATTGGGCATGCTAACCAGTGGCAAGCCATAAATGTATCCCATCGTTCCAGAATGTTGGAAGCTGCCACAGACAGGGCCTAGAGTGTTTCTTGAGGGTAAGAGCACAGATAAAACCTGAAATCAGCTGCAATAGGAAACGAACAATAAACTGTATGCTAATTTCTTTGATGTTATAGGGTTGGTACTAATATTCAGTTTGACATTATGGATATACATTATTCTTTGTCTTCCCTCTTCACTGCCCCCATCCTCCTGATGCCCCACTTTCTTCACTATATTATCTTGACTTTTTCTGAGCAGTCATTTGAAAGATGTGCCTCTAGGCACATGAAGGAGATGGCCTGCTCCCCCTGCTCCCTCTACCCTGTTCATTGTCTTTCCCCTTTCGCCTGTTAAAGCCAACTGAAGCTTTGAATAAATTTCAAATGTCATTTTAGGGAAGCCGTCTTCAGCACCTTCTCTACCTAATCCTATAATTTTCCATCAGAGCAGTTGCAATTAGTAAGTATGATTATTGGAGGAACACAACCTCCTCTTTATAAATGCAAGTTCCATAGGGGCATAGACAGTTCCTGCCTTGTGACTGTCAACAACCAGAAATGTTTGCAGAAGCACTGCTGAGATGCTGCTTTATGCAAACTGACCAGCATTCACTGAGTGCTCAACAGCAACCCCTATCTTAAGCTCAGGTGATATCCAGGCTCTAAAGAGGTAGGAGCATGTGTTGTATTCCCTAAGAGCTCACAATTGGTTTTGGAAAGTTAGTTCACAAAAAATGTAATTTGGAGACCGGAGAGATGACTCAGAAGTTAAGAGCACTGGCTACTCTTGCAGAGGACCCAATTCCCAGCACCCACATGGCGGCTAACAACTATTTATAACTCCAGTTACAGGGATCTGATACACTCTTCTGATCTCTGCCAGCATTGCATGACACGGGTGTACTTACACACATGCAGGCAATACACTCATACACATAAAATAAAAATAATAAAATATTTTAAAAAATGTAATCTTGTGATTTGCAAAAGTACACTGATTTCTTAAAAAAGAAATTGACACTATTTTAACAAGTATAATAGAAGAACATGGATATTACAAAGAACAAGTCAACAATCAAAAGGAAAATTTGCATCAGATATGTAGATACATTTTTGCATATTTTACATTTTTTCATATTCTGCTCTGTTCTCTGGGCTTATTAGGAACATGACTATAGGATCTTCCTCTTTTGTTCTGTTCATGACATCTATGCATTTATTTGGGGGTTATTATATGCTCTTATTCTGATGGGGAATTTGAAGCATTGCTAACAGTTTGGGAAAAAACATTCATGGC
The DNA here is from genome assembly GCF_000622305.1 of Nannospalax galili. Taxonomy (NCBI): domain Eukaryota; kingdom Metazoa; phylum Chordata; class Mammalia; order Rodentia; family Spalacidae; genus Nannospalax; species Nannospalax galili. The sequence continues at coordinate 8,635,248 of NW_008338715.1, read as the reverse complement.
GATGTTTGAGGCTATAGACCAACATAAAAATGAAGAGTTTAGTTATTGAGTTTGAGGTCAACCCAGTGTACATAGTGAATTTGAGGCCATCCTGGACTACAAAGCAAGACCCTATCTCAAAATCAAAACCCAAACCAAAACAAACAACAACAAAACATTATTTTTTTTAATTGCTAGCTTATAAATATTTCTAAGATATACTGTTCAGTTAACAAAATTGAAAACAAAAATCAAAGGATGTGGCTGGACCAGTGCTGGCCTTCCTATGTCTGCTGTTTTCAGTTTTCAGAGTCTGTTGACTATAATCTTGCTGCTTATATCTGTGTGGATCTGTGGCACCCAGCTTCCTGGACAGACATAAAACTGGACTACTGGGAATATTTTGTATGTGTGCCAGAACTGGTGAACGCAAGAGTCCTTATGTTGCTGTATGCTGTATAGTGATGACCCCCAGCCTCCTCTTCATACAGTAGTTTGGAAAAATGCTAGTGTTTGACTGCCATCAAATTCGGTGTAAACAAGGACTTGCCTGTGGAAAATAGTAGGAAGAATGAACATTGAGATAAATTTCCAGATGGTGTTCTCTATTTTTATGTCATCGGACCAGTGAAGTGCATAAATAATTAAGATGTAACCATTTACTAGACGAGATAGGGAAGCTACATTAATGAGATCTCCACAGTATGATTGTCTAACAAGATCTGTATAATTGCAAATATAATACTCCTCTGTGAAATTCTCAAAAACTAAAAGAACTACTAACTCTTTAACCTTGGAAAAAAAATCAAGGCAGGTATGGTGGTATGTGACTTAAATTCACATCATGAGGCTGAGGCAGGAGGATTGCTTGAGCCTAGGAGTTCCAGGCCAGCCTGTGCCATATAGAAATGCTGTTTTTCTCTCTCTCTCTTTCTCTTTCTTCCCGTGTGTGTGTGTGTGTGTGTGTGTGTGTGTGTGTGTGTGTGTGTGTGTGATACATGTCAAGGCCAGAGGACAACCTTTGTAGTATTCTTCAGGTGCTGTCCACTCTTTGAGACAGGGTCTCTAACTGGTCTGGGACATACTTAGTAGGCTAGGCTGGCTGGCTAGCAATCTCCAGGGATCTGCCTATCTCTGCCTCCCCAGTTCTGGGATTACCTCAGGTTCCACCATGCCCATCTTTTCCCACCTGGTTCTGGGCATCAACCTCAGGTCTTTCTTGTTTGCATGGCAGGCACGTCACAGATGGAGTCATCTCCTCAGCCTGAAATGATGTTTCTTTAAAACAGAAAATCAAGTTACCAAATACTGTGTAGACGATGACCCAAATTACAATAAAACAAGCAATATATATATATATATATCTCAAATACATAGCAATACCTATATCTATACAATAAATTTGAGATGCTAATAGATCAGACCTCTGGGAAGGGCTGAGTTTGAGAAAAGGGAGGGGAATAATGGGAAGTTAAGTTTATTACTCCACAGGCACGTCTGTATGGTTAAATTCTTAAAATGTGTTTAATGTATTTATTGGAAGATGTTAAAATAAGAGGAACAAAAGCTGAAACATAAAGAACAAAAACAAAAACAAAAATAATGAAAATGTAAAGGATTCTTTTCATTACAAGATTTTTTTTTTTCTCTCTCTCCGGAATTACTATGATATCGTTAGAGTCTTCATACTTAAAATTCAGAAGGGAAGTTTTTGTCAGGGACAACTTTTCCCTAAGGAAACTCAATTTATAATCCATAGTGGGAAGTGGCTGGGGGAGATGTACATGGCTATCCCAATTGGAACTGTAAAATTCTTCTAAGTTAGAAGTGTTTCAATTTACATATAATGAAAGTTTATATAATTCTAAGGCCTCTGATCTCCTCTCTGCTGTTTTTGGAGAAAGGGGGACAGGGGTTAGGGTAGAGCAATTGTCACAGAACAAACAATAGGGATTTTTTAAATCTCAGAAGGTTGGGGATCACTGCTTTAAGAACTAGCCATCTAAGATAGATGACATGTGACAGAGACAGTTCTGTAAAAAGACGAGCAGACAACTGTATGAATATTGAAAAAATGAAGTATTTAGATTAGGCATGAATAATAAATATATCCTTGCACACATCTCCTGGGTGAGCTCGTCAAGTCTTTCTCCTGCCAATGCTTTGAAGTTTATTTTCAAAGTGCTTTTTACTCTGGAATATCTTTTTGCATTGCTTTGGACCCTCTGGAAACGACTATGACATATGCTGTCCTCTATCCTGAGCATGGAGGATTTCCTCTCCCTCTAATTTTTTTTTTTTCCTTTCTGATTTGTTGGTTTAATTTAAACTGGATGCTGACTGGGTAAGAATGATCCTGTCTAACACTCTCTGTGTCATCCCCATCACATTTTGGCATCTAATAATGGTGAAATAATTTACCACCACTACAGAAAATATTTTCTCAGACTTTACATATAAACTAGTTTGAAAACCCTTCTTACTAAAATCCAGATGGTTAAATGTATTTCTGCCCATGTTATTTTCAAAATAACAAGAACAAGAGCTAAAAAACATCGAGAAGGAGCAATATTTTCACAACCAGTAAAGGTTCTTTCAGCTTATGAAATTAAGCTTGATCCCCCCCTCCCCCGGAATGATTACCATATGCCTAGAGTCTTTTTATACTTAATATTCAGAGAAATAGACCCAGAAATGAAACAATCAGCAGTTGTTTGCTTTAAAAATAATAGTTGCAGACTGGATCAGACCCCAGAGCCTTTCTTCATGTGCCTGGTTTGTGCTGGAGAAACCGCCCTAGATTTGTGGGCTGTGTTTGTGTTTTCATGTTCGTGTTTCTCCCGCTGCAAAGAAATTCTAGCTAGCGTTTTAATAATTCAACATACGGGAAGAACGATATTACAGTTGAAAATTAGCCCAAGAAAACCAAATATAACCTTTTATATGGAAAAAATAAGAGGGTGGGAGGGAGCCAAATTAGCCGAACAAAGACTCTTGTAATGACACAAATAGAAGCGTCGCATAAATTGCAAAGGGGAGTGTGCCTTGAAGAGGACTGCGGAGACAATTACTTATAAGTATAAAACCAGAAGACTTAAGACAAGAAACACGTTGTTACCAGCAAGACATTAAAAGAGAGTAAGGTTGCAGGGGCTTCATCTCTGCATGTCTCCTTTAAGCTAAGGTATACCAGAGGCCCCTCCCCCACCTCAGTATTTGTAGACCAGGAGAGTGTTTGAGACTTGTTTTCGCTTTACTCCATGGTTGATGCCAGCGGGAGTGCACGGTTCACCTCAGTGCTAGAGTCCCAGCCTGAGGGGTTTGCTTCTGAGCTGAGCTGCACTCACTTTGAACACTCAAAGCTGTAATAGGAGCCAAAGCTCCAGCACCTCTCTCTAGAGTCTGGACCAGTCCTGGGCAGTGTTGCTCCTTCCACATCTCTCATCTCTGGATCCCCGGGGAGTAAAAGAAAGTCTTCCTAAAAGACTGAGCTCCATATAGAGTTTCCTTTCTCTTTTTCCTAATGTAGGCAGAGGTGCAGTGAAGCAGCATCAGAGGGGAGTTTCTTACTTGGAATTTTAGGTTTTGCCACCCTATCCCCAACAAGCCCAGAGCAGGCATTTTCTTCCTCCAAAAGCCCAGCTTTCATATTTTCTCTCTCTTCTCTTGATTTTTATAAAATATGTCTGTACAAAAGATCTGATACACTTGCTAACTCTAAGCTAAGTTGGCACAAGCTTTGAATTTTCTGGTGAGATTTTGCAACTGGTCTAAAAGCAAGGTAGGTGGTGGTGGTGTCTATGACACTATTGTTTGCCCAAATATTCCAAAACTACTCATCATAAATCACTATTTTTGTTAACATTTCCTCATTTATAAGTAACATATACATACATAAATATATACACATATGTATATGCATGTATATATATATATATATTATTTTGCTTTGCTTTTTGAGACAGGGTTAGTAGTTCAGCTATGTAGCTGAGGATAATCTTGAACTTCTGATCCTCCTGCCTCCACCTCCAGAGTTGTGGGAGTACTAAGTTGAGGTTACTCAGAAATCAACCTCAAGGAGGACACCAAATCCACAGCTCAAGTGTTAGCTCAAGGCAACCTCCTTTCTCAAGTGGAACAGCACTGGGTCTTCTCATCATCCTGCCTATTGCCCACCACTCCTTGCCCCATCTACTCTTCATAAAGCGATGGTTTCAAAAGGTAATTCACAGAACATCAGTTCTCCCTTAAGACTCCTCCGATGGCTTCCCAACGGAAGGAAGATAAAAATGCAAAATTCTCTCTTAGATCCCAGAGACACTGAATGACATGTCCCCGGCCTCCCTCACTGAGTTCCTCTATTTTTAATCTCCCTTCGTCCCTTCAACTCCAGCTATAATAACTTTTCCCCTGTATCTGAAATTGGACAAGTTTACTTCTGTCTCTGATTTGTCTTAGCTGTCCACTCTGCAGGGATGATTCTGTCATCTTCATGCGACTGCCTCCTTCTGAGAACTTATGCTTCAGGGCAATGCTCCTGGCCAGAAAGGTTTCTTTGCCCTAATTTCCTGCCTAATCACATCCACTTGTTTGTACATGCATGTATTATTTGTCTCCTTCCACCAGGTCATACGCTTCAGAAGGGCAGAGACCTTGTCTTTCTGGCTATTGCTCTGGTCCTAGAGACTTTACAAGACTTTGCCACTTGGTAGTCAGTAAATAGTTTTTGAATATTTGAAAAATAGTACCAGAAAATATACCTATTTAATTTGAACTCCAATAAAGCATTACAACAAGTCATCGGTTATAATTTGCTTTCAATTGCTGTGACAAAACACTCTGACCAATACCAATCTGCGGTAGAGGGTTTATTTGACTTACATCTCCTGGGTCATAGTTCATCACTGAGGGTAGGAACTGGGGGTAGGAGCCGAAGAGCAGGTCATGGAGGAGCACTGCTTACTGGCTTGTTCCTCTGGCCTGTGTTCAATCTGCTTTGTTATACGATGCAGGACCACCTGCCCAGGGGTGGCACCATCCGCAGTGGGCTGGGCCCTACCACATCCCTCAACAATCAAGAAAATGCCCCATAGACGTGGCCACAGGAGGAAATCCAATGGAGGGAATTCCGTAATTGAGGCTCCCTCTACCCAGGTGTGTCAGATTGAGCACTAAAGCTATCCAGTGCATCAGCTAATATCATTCCTAAGCAATTAGCAAAATGCAGAGCAGTATCTGAAAGCAAGATATTTTGATAAAATGACTAACCCAAAATGAAACAAGGAGAATTTATTTTGGAGAGACCCAAAGTTAACATACTTTAATCACGGGTTAAATCATGGGTTGTTCATGAAGTGGCAAAATAAAGATCAGTCAAAGTGGAAGTTTTAGCATGTTTTGTTTTCTTCCGTGAAAACAGCACTATTTTAAAATGACTTGGAGCTTGCAGTTCCGTTACAATGACTCATCAACTTGAGAAATGTGTTTCTTCAGGGTGGGAGGAGAGTTTTAAATTTATGTCACTTGCTGCAATGTTCATTTATTTAAGCACAGACATTTTCTCTTCCAGTCCTCCCTTGCTGTGGCATGATGCTTTTCCCTCTTCTTTTAGCTTGCTTTGCGCATGTATGTGCCAACATGTCAATAAGAAAGTGTGAGTGAGATGTAGCTATGTGACTAGAAAGATCGTTTTGAATATGTTCATGTGTTTTGGACTTCATATTCTTTAATGTTTCACTATAATTTGGCCTGCAATTGTAAAGCACAGAGACAATATTAATACAAAGAACATACACTTTTTTCTTGCCTTATTTATGGCTCCAAAAAAGAACTTCATCAAGTTCCTGTCTGGAAATATGACTAAAACAGTGGAGGGACTAAAGCTCATAGAGATCTCTGAATTAATTGAACTATTTGGTTTCGTACTAACCCAACAAAACAACAGACTCCCTGTGGAGTTGAGGGCATAATCTATGCATTCATCTCTGAGTACTATCCGGCTCACCGAGGTTCTAGGAAAGCACTGCAGTCATTAAGCCAGTGTGCAAGCCACCAAATTAAACAAAGAGGCTATTTTTACAGAAAGGGATGAGAGGCAAGGCAAAGCATTTTTTAAAATAAAAAATGACTTTTCCTCAAAGCCCAGAACAGGAGCAGAAGGCTTTAAGAACATAAACATAACCAATCTGTCTATTCCAGGGGATAAAGGCTGTGTTTCTTAAACATAAAAGAACAAAATTTCTAAGTAGCAAGCAAGTTGGAAGCATTTGCATAATGGATTCTATTTACATAAATTACATTGCTTATAGCACTCATCTGATAAGACTTGGCAAAAGTGCAAGGCAGAAGCTGGAGAGGAGTGGAAAGAAGGGTGTACTTCCTGGCTTATGTCCAGCCTTTGAGGTCTGTGTTTTAGGGGTTAATGTGTGTTCGTGCAAACTTTGTAACCATGAGTGTCAAAAAGAATGAGATTTGGTCATTCCTGCACTCCTTGTACCCTGAACCCTGTTTTGTTCTCTTTTATGAAGGTAAAAATGAGTGCATCTGTCAACTACTGGAGCATGTTAACTCCTGTATGTTGGGACTTGACAGCCACTGGCTGTGAATTTTCTCGCCATAACAACCAAATGAAAATGTCAGCAATGAATCTTTCTGCTAAGTGCCAGATTTTCTTTTTCCTGTTCACTATTTCCCTTTGACCAAATAGACAATCAGGTGTTTTACATAGTTCCAAAGATAAGAGCTTATTTCTAATAGTCTAACACAGCCTGTGATTCCCTCCAAGAATGTATGTGTGTTGAGAGTGTTAGGAAGATTCTTAAGTACACCATCATACAAACCTCAAGTTCAAGCAAGAAAGTCCGGCATTCTCCTAGATTCTGGAGGTAAAGAATTTATCAGGATGACAGTGCTGTTCTCTGGTGATTTTTTTTTTTTTCACTTTTTGCCCCATTTGCCACAGGCAGTGAGGCTTTATCTCACAGAAAGGTGTAAATGTAAGAAAACTGTCGCATGGTACCTTTCTTTTCTGACTCAAGTTGTTCGAGCTGGTGAGAACTGGACAAAACAGATCTGTTTATCCCTCAGTTCCGACGCTCTAGAATTTTATCAGCATCAGCTTACTCAGTTCATCTACTGTGAGCTTGGTCCTTGCAAATGCTGGAATCTTTGCATCAATTAGGAAAATGTTTTAGTTGTAACTAAGATTATATACATGTAAGAGTGTTGTAATAGGGCACCTTCTTGACCATAGTTATACCATGTTAAAGTTTAGGCTGACTCTAGTCTCTGAAATAATCAGGCAGTTGGCCCAGGGTATGGAAACACATGTTAGTGGAACCCCAGTTGTCTTAGGAACAGGTCAGAGTGTCCTGGAGAGCACCTGCTAATTGCAGATTTATGGTTTCTGTAGGTTATGCTTGGCTTGCTTCTGCAAAATAGTAATTGTTACTTAATAGAATAGAAATTGTTAAGGGGGCTTTGTGCCTGTAAGTTTGGGAACTTAAACTTTTCACCCATGGTTATGGTTTCTCTGTATAAAAGCTTACCCTAGAGATGGCTTGGGGTTACACATTTGGGTTCTGACACCCTTGTTTAGTAGCTGCTGGCCAGCAACTTATTTGGTAAAACTTTGAGTGGTCTTCTCTGGTGAAGCACCTCACAGCAGTCTTTGGTAAAATAGAAATTTATTTTTTATTATAATAAAAAGTCTGTATAAGTCTCCCGTTTCTGGTATTGGTTCAGCTGCTCAATGATGGTGTGGAAAATGCAGGTTTTCTTTTCCATCTTTCCAGTCTAAGGTCTTTAATGTGCTGCCTTTAACTCTCTCACTTGCTGCTTCATGGTTACTCAACGGCTGCAGCTTCACACACTGAGACTTCATTTGATCCAAAAAGAGAGGGAAATGGGATAATAGCCAGGAGCATCTGCCTTCTGCTATGAGGAAAGACTTTCCTACCCTGCTATGTCTTGAGTAAATTATCCCCCCAAAGCCTATGTGTCAAAGGTTTAGCCTTCAGCTTGTGGCACTGGGAGGTAGAGGAACCTTTAAAAGGAAGAAACCAGTGTCAAGAAGTGTGGAGACTGGAGAATCTTTCCTTGGAAGGGGTATTGGCATCCCAGCTCCTTCCTGCTCTTCTTTTACTTCCTGGCTGCCATGAGGTAGGCAGCTCCCTCCCCCATGTGCTGCTTACTATGACGTTCTCCCTCACCACAGGCTCAAAACAACAGAGCAACAGATTATGGAGTGAATCCTATGAAACTGTGAGTCCAAACAGCCCTTTTCTCTCTTTAAGATAGTTATCGCAGGTATTTTGTTGTAGTACAAGAAAGTTTCATCTCCTTCCCCAGCTACTTTTATTGCAATGCATTTTTTTGGTTTTCTTTTTTGATTATGTTTTTTTGGCCAGAATTACGTGAAATGACCAATGACATCTGCTAGTGAGACTGAAGAAATGAAGGGAAAATATACCAAGTAAACCAAGTTACAAGGCTGGTCACAATTACTAAGGAATTATAGTTGAGGAAATGGAGTTCTCCAGAAATGAAAATTATTCTGCATCAAAGTCAAAAGCTGATGGTCACTTCCACAGCCAGCTCTGACTTTCCCGCTTCCTGCTTGCTTTTCAGAATAGTGTGTCTAATCTATTCTTCCTTTGTTTCCTTCTCAGAAGGATGGCTCAAGTTCATGTTTTAAGTCATATTTTTTTTCTACAAACTTTGATATGCGTCCCAATACACTTTAACTACAGGGATCATTATGGTTTCCCATGGACCCATGTGTTTGTTCAAATAGTGTCCCTGTTTTGGGAGACTGTGGAATCTACAGAAGGTGGGGCCTAGCTGGAAGCAGTGGGTCACTGGAGCACGATCTCTAGGTTTGAGGTTCAGAGTCTGGTTCCTCCTTCTGTATGAAAGGTTTCTGCTTCCTGATCCACCTGGATGTGAGAGCAAGTGGCTTCATGCTCCTGCCACTACCACCAAGAACCGCTTCTGATGCCATACCCTCCCCACTATGACTGATGGGCTACCCTCACATTGTGAGCCCAAATAATCCCTGTCTCCCTTATATTATTTCTTGTTAGCTATTTGGGCATAGCAATGAAAAAAAAACACCGAAATGAAGAGGTAGGGAAATGAATTTTGAATAGAATAAAATGAAATAGTGCTCTTAGCATCTAAACAAGTTGAATGTCACAATTTTGGAGTCTGTTAAAATCTGGGAGGAAGAGTGTTTGCGTCTATGTAGACTACCTTAAGTTTCTGACTTAATGTAATTCTGTGTCTTTTACCTTTCTTCCTCCAGGACATGGATTCAGCACACTGGGGCGGGAACTCTTGAAAAAAAGAAAGAAAGTATTTTCAGCATAAGGAATGTGTGTGAGGACAGTCTTCATCTGACGTTTCCCCCAGTCCCAGAGCAAGCCCCATGGCACATTCCCAGTAGTCTTCCTAAGTTGGACTTCAAAGATAAAGCAATGTCTCATGGAGGGAAAAGAAACACTCTTCTTGCTCCTCCTTAGCATGAAGGAGGCTGCTGCCAGGGGAAAGTAGCTGGCAGGGTTCCCAGAGTCTGGCTTGGACCATTGGCTGGGCAGAGGAGTGATTGCCATCTCATTATTTCCCTGTCATGTGGTTACTGAGTATTTGAGCTGACATGCAGAATCAAAGTAAAAATTATTACTGTCAGAGTAATTGTACTGATGGTGACTCAGTTGAAGCCTTCAGTGTTCTCTGGGGAGAACCACCTGCATGCAGTGGTCCATTTGCAGCTGCATTAATTGCCTGGGAAGATGGTGGGAATATGCTTCCTTAACTGGGGATGCTAGGTGATCTATTGTAGTAAAGGTTTGAGTGCCGCACAAATTAGTCACTGTCAGTTGAGGAGGGGGAAGAGAGTATATTCAAAAGCATTGCCATATTACACCAGCAGGGAGGAAAATAAAGCTGAGAGCCAGAGGAACACAATGCTCATTTAGCCTTTTTTTAAAAGAGAAGGTATGGAACGCGTTCACCTTTGGGGCCCCTAATGTGCAAACTTCAGAGAAGTGAAAAACCCACTCATCATGATGTTTGTCAATAGGAAGTCAATTTTTGGGCAACTGGTGTCTGCTTTTATTAGTCTCAAAGTCCCCTCCCCATTTCTTTCTCCTTTTCAGTCCTTTTTTATTAGAAGTCTTGATTGTTTGGGGACATCTGAAACCACTAGGGTTGTACTGACCAAATGAGCAGAGACAAGCTAACAGCAGGCAGTGCTGTAGAACCCTGCAGCTCAGACCCAGTGCTCTTGAGAGGCTGCGTTGTGTCTCCAGATGTTCTCTCATGTGGTGGAGCCACAGAAGATGTGCTTACGTAGCCTCATCCTGGTGTGTGACTCTGTATGTGTGCCGTTGTATCAGGAGGAGAGTTACTCTGTATTCTGAGCAACTTTTCCCACTGTGTATACATGTTTATTTGTTTGTAATTATATGTACATCACCCAGCCCATCAATAACAAAACCCCCCAACCATAAAATGTATGAATTTAGAGGATCACAGGAGAAAGAGCTAATAAAAATGAAATCTCAACGAAGGGAAAACAAAGGCACAAAACCTAAGGAAAGCGCCACAGAAGGCAAGTGCATATGATAAGTGGTCTGAACAAAAATCACTCCCTGTAGGTGGGCAGCAAATTTGGCTCCAAAGTTTCCAGTTGCCAAAGAAAGGGGAAACTTGATAGGAGTCTATAGAAGCAAAACAATTGCTGGAAAGAAGCAAAATGCTCTGTCTTGGGATGAAATTGGAAATAATTTCTACGTGTTCCAGTAAGTCTCATTTGACAGGCATTCTGTGTTTGGAAATGTGGTACTGGCCCGTGACTTACTAGGGGCTGAAGGTAGTCAATGCTACAAACACTCTGCAAATGGCAGACCAAACCAGACTCACCCTGTTCCTTGCAAAGTTGAATCTCTGTTAACCAGATACTGACACTTAGGCTCTGAGCAATGGAATAAAATCACTAAAAGTAGAACTATTCATCAATATTTTTATAATGATTAGATGGCACAAAAATAGTTGAGGCAGTCTTACTTTTAGAAAAGCAGGATGATTCAGAGAGCTGAATGGAATCATTGGGAAAAAAAAAAGGAATACATGTAGGAGAGTCAAACAGAATCCAACCATCTGAATGTTCTACTTTTGAAAGATGATCAGATGACCACCAGAGTCACCATTGGTTGTGCTGTGGCCAGTCTCCAACCAGAACCAGAGGCAGGAGGCGCCTGTTCCAGGTGGACAGAACAGTTTGGGGGATAGGAGGGTGACTGACCACTGTGGCTGCCCAAGGTCCCTCTGTACTCAGAGCTCAACTGTGCCCAGAGATAGCTCAGAAAGGGCGAGGCAGAATTCTGCCACTGGGATGACTCCAGGGATGCCGTGAGCTACTGCTGACTGACACTTTTTTGGCAGTTCATCTCCATCCTTGAGGAGATGGGGCAATCTTCAAACACTTTCCATTGCAAAACATATTAGCTGTGTAGCTGGTTCTCCTCTGTGGTTAGCATTATCACAACCTGACAGAGAGGGCAAACCTATTGCTAGCTAAGATTTGATAGCTAGTTATTGTAAGATAACTAGGTAACAAGACCTTAGAAACAAAGCAGCACTTTGATGTTAATTATTTTATGCATTGTGACATGGAGGGGCCCATAAGATGAGAAATTCTAAAAGCTTTAAAAATTAATTGAGTTTCCTCTCAAAGCAGACCAAGCTGGGCAGATTTAGTAAGATGCAAAACAGAAGAAGATGGGAGGCAGTTTTAGGTTATGACTTGTGGATATTAAGTAACCAAGAGGCAAGTAAAATAATGATTCAGGGGCTAGAGAGATAGCTCACTGGGTAAAGGCACTTACTTGCCCACCAAACCTAATGACCTGAGTTCAGTCCCCAAGACCCACATAGCAGAGGGAACCCACTCCTAAATGTTGTTGTTTGATTTCCATGTATGCACTCACACACATATAATGAATAAATATAATTCAATTAAAAGATAATGAATTAAGCTGGGCATGGGGGCACATGCTTTTAATCCCAGCATTTGGGAAGCAGAAGCAGCTTGGACTTAGAGAATGTATTCCAGGCCAGTTGGGGCTACAGCAAGACCCTGTCTACAAACAAACAAAAAAACAAACACAAACCAGCAACAAGAATTAAAATGCCATTCTAGAAAACTCACACTGGAACTCTGCTCAGGTAATGGTGAAGGCAAATATTTCAGGAGAAAACAAATCAACCAAGCAACACAGAAGCGTTAGGGGACCAATGGATCATTGACTTTCTGCATTATCTCTTTTACGGCTGAAAAAATAAACACAAACAAACCTTTCTAGGTCTTTGGTGATGACTTGGTCACCCTTACAGGTAGAATGTTTCCTTTATAGATGTGAAGGTAATCATGCGTGCCTTGTAAAAATTGTAAGGAAATGTGTGAAGCCTGATACTCAGAGGAAAGAAAAGGGTAAAATGGTGGAATGAAAACAGCTGTTACAAATCGCCCATCTCTGGCTCGAATGCATTTTCTCTCTTCATTTCCTTTCCCAAACTGTCCCCTTTACTCCCACTTTCCTTTGATTTCGAGCATCAGGGTTAGGGATCTATATATTGCTTCATAAAACATTCCTTTGTTGTGTAGAGCAAGACAAATTAAGGGAATTGGGCTCATTGAGGGTCAAGCCAGGTGACTTGGGATAGGGCAGGGGAGGGTGATTTGGTCCATCAAATCATGTTTAGGTAGATTTTGTGGATTATTAGATTATTATACTAAGCATTATTAGATTATTTATAATACATAATTATGTGTTATTACAGTATTACACCCCCTCTTGGCAGATTTTATTATATGATCAAATTTAATAGTACTCAAAAAGGGATCTGCAGTAGATGCATGCGACTTGATAAACTATTGAAATTTAGGAATAAAATACTTTCAGGTGACAATGCTTATTACAAAATGCTCAGATTGGGGTTGTAGAAATGGATCAGCAGTTAAGAGCACTGGCTGCTCTTGCAGAGGACCTGGGCTCGATTCCTAGCACCCACATGGTGGCTAACAACTGTGTGTGACTCAAGTTCTAGGGGATCCAACACCCTCTTTTGACCTCCTCGGGTGCTGCATCACACAGGTGCACTTACATTCATGCAGGCAATACACTCATGCACATTTAAAAAAGTGCTCAAGTTGTATAAAGGGAGGCAGAACGTTAACAGTTCATAGAAAACACGGTCTAATGTTTTTAGCATTTCTGAGTTTCAAAAAGAGCCTTTTCCATATATTTTATTTAGGAACGTTGGGGTTTTAAGGAGTCAGAAGACTTCTCCGAATAGGATCAGAGGGCTGATTGTCACAGGATACCGTGGGAGTGAGTCTGGCAGGATTTTAAGCTGCCACAAGACTCACAGAAGTTGGGGAAATCCAGTGAGGCGGCTCAGGATATGCAACACACAGAGAACAAGAAAGCTTGGAGATGGAGTTCTTTGGCAAGCTGAACTGTTTCCCGAGACCATCAAAAATCAAAATTCAAATCGGGGCTGGAGAGATGGCTCAGCGGTTAAGAGCACTGACTGCTCCCGGAGAGGACCCGGGTTCGATTCCCAGCACCCACATGGCGGCTACGAACGTAGCGGCTACGAACAGACCTTACCAGTTCCAGGGGAATCCAAAGCCCTTTTCGTACCTCCGCAGCATTGCACGACACAGGTGCATTCACATACATGCAGGCAATACACTCATACACATAAAATTAAAACACACACACACACACACAAAAAACCACACCAAAAACCAAACACTCCCCCCCACTCCCAACCCAAACCAAGTACGTAACCTAGAAACCAGCCAAGCAACTTCTGGTGGGCTGAACCTACTTAAGTTCTTGCTGTTATAGTCGATTGTCAAGGTTAGGCAAGCGGCAAGGTTAGGCAAGCGGCTCTTAATATTTTTTAAGAACTGAATTTGTATATCACCTAAGCTGACAGGATACAAGTACAGCCTAATACCTAAGAACAAGCACATTTATTGAGCAAATCTTTTCTTCCATGTTTACTTTGCATCCTAGATGTGCAGCCTGCGTGCCTGGAGCCACCTAAACCAACTACCAAGAGCAGTTTCGACTCATGCATGGCTTTTGTAGTTTTCGCTATGGCAGCTTGCAGGCGCTTGATCCTCTAGCTGTCTGCTTTGAAGGTGAAGCTACTAGCAGCAGGTTTCTTTAGTTTTACATTTTTTTCTTCTTCACTCCCCGTGGTATTGTCTTCTGTCAAGTGTTTTCACTAGATGTCTGGGCGCTGTAGACAGCCTCTGAGCATCAGGGCTTCACAGCTATCTTTTAACTCTCCTCTCGTATTGTTTTAAATTATGGGCGTCCTTAGAAGTGGTCTTACTTTTTTCTGACTGGTAAATTCTGATAGAATTTGCTGAACTCTGATCTCATTAACTGAAAACGCTAATTATGAAGGATAAAGTGTTCTAGTTGTTGCTTTCCTCATTCTTAGAAATGGATGAGGGTAGCTGTGGTCCATGCTTTTCAAAGCATCTGTTAGTCAAAGTGGATTCACTGTGGTTTGTAAGTTACTTACAGTGGATGACTGGTTTAATTTACATATTCATTAAATTGATGATTATGGCCTTAAGTTCTTGAAAGTTTGTGCTCACTAAGGTAGAGGCAGTGATAATTAGGGTTTTCGATAAATTGGAGGCACTGTTAGGCACTGGGAGATAAAGATGACTGTAATGTAAGTCTACAGAGAGTAAGTCTCTCCAAGAGTGTTGGATATATTCCTAGTGAGGCATGAGAAGTTGTGGGATATAGATGATGGATTTAACATAAGGGCGTGAAGAAGTAAGAGTTCTATGATCATGCAAGCCAAACAATGAGGACTATGTGTAAGACTCTTTACTATCTACCACAATCTGCTGTTTATAAACAAACTCCCCAAGTCAGAAAATGACCAAAGAAAACATCTGAAGAGTCTCTAATATTTAGAAAACTCTTATTTACATAGTGCTCAACTGGGGGATAGCGACAAAGGTTAAGCCACTAAATTATCTTTACAAGTGTATGAGATTGCCAGGAAGTAACTGAGAAAGTGCCTTTCAGAGAGGAATTATTTGACATGACATTTCTTTTCATGCAAGCCCAATTAATTTCAATAAGCAAGTTACAATATGCCCTTATCCCCCTTTACAGAACTAAACTGTGTTTGACCTAGAATAACACTAAATAACCTCTCCTGCCAACCTTCAGGACCCTTTAAAATAAAAATGTGGGTGAACAGGAGTATAAAAATGATGATACCAAGGAAGATAGTGAGAAGGCCTATCAAGAACCAAGCATAAGGTCTGCACTGCCAGCAATTAGCGTTCATACTGGGAAAGAAATTACATATTAATATACTATGTGGAACTACATGCAATTCACCACATTAATTATGTGTTAGATCAAATAAACACCCATTGCAGGCTTTTTATATTCATCAAGCATTCAGGAGCAAGAAGACATTCAGTTCCAAACACTGAAAAAATAAAATCCGAACACCCCTCCCACAAATGAGAGAGAAAATGGAAATCCCAAAGAAAAAATATTGATGTGTTTTTCTTACTTTCCCCCTAAATACATCTTTTATTTCTATAATTTAGGTAAAACTTCAGACTAATCTTTGAGTCATCCATCTGGCTGATGATGTTTGTTGTTATTAATTAATGCAGGAGACAGAATAAGCTAAAATGGTTAACAATGCCAGGAAAAAATTTTAAGGATTTACTACTATTTAATCAGTGGTTGAAAGATATTTTTATGCTAATTCAAATCTTTGCATCTATGTTTTGTATAATGCCTGACAGGAAGAGAGAGGGAGAAAGCCTTTGTTTCTGATTGCATAACACATTCCAATAAATGCTTATGGTGCCCTAAGAGTTAAAAGACTAATCGCCTTTAAATGCTGTGATGCGTTTCCAGGGAATTAGAACGTATAAGGGCACAGGACTCCTTACAGTTTATCCTTTAAAAGACACCAACATTGGAAATAGATTTTCAAGCACTATTCATGCATTCATATTGTGGCATTGTTTAAAATAACATGATGTGAAGCATGAATTGCATTCATACATGAAAATGAAATGTGAATACATTCTGCTAATGGAAGGCAAAAGTCAATTGTCAGCTAGGTCACTGTGTGATGGTAGGAAATCATTTTAATGAAGCCAGTCCTGTTCAAAACAGTTTGGATCTCAGCATATAAAAGAATATGAGTTCCCAAACAGGATTTCACTGGAGGCAAATACTATCAAGCAAGCAACTCAAGTGTACAGTAAAAGCTCCCACTAGCAAAAGGTTGAATAAGCTTGAATCAACAAAATAGATGTTTTTTAAGTATTTTATTCTACACATTTTTGATGACTTTAAAAGTTGTACCCAGCTGCCTGCACTGTGTGAACTTTGGGGGCAGAATGATGTTCATTGCAACCCTTATAATAGTTACAGACTAAGCTCCTTTCAGTTAAAATTATGCCTGAAGATGAACATTGGAAAACATGCTTCACTGCAAAAAATAAAGGTATTAATTATGCCATCATCCAGAGAGTTTCTCTTCCTCCTTTCCCCCCAAATCTGAACACCTTCATCACTTCTCAATTTTGCTTTTCCCCTCCCCTCCTTCAAAATTGACGACCACACTATTAAGAAATGAAATCCTCAGCAAGCCTTCCAGTTAAAGGTGCTCTTTGTGGAAGATTTGATGGCAGTCCTAATGGCAGCTTCCTACATTTCCAGTCTTTTTCAGAAGATAGTGAAGTTTGGCAAGGAGTTCAGGAAGCACAGTCCTTAGCTCAATCTGCATTCACTGAAGGCCATGCTGTATGCCCCTGGGCAATCACAGAGTCCCAGAATACGTGCCAAGTGTCATGTTGGAGAGCCTTCCTTCTCTTACCCAGGAAGGCTGTAGGGGAAGATGACAACCCCAGGGACATCAAGTCAAGTTTATTCAATGTTCTGTCTAAGGCTACTAGCAAAGGGGACAATGGCAGTGCTGGGTACAGACTGCCTGCTTCTCCCGCTTGTTCTCCCTTCTCTCCACTTAGGAGAAATGGGCAACTGTATCCGTGTGGTGAGATCGACTAACATGAGAAAAGGAAGAGGAACAGATATGTCCATAGTCTGCCTGCCAATCAAAGCTTTGCAATTTTTTTCTTTTACATAATTTTTGTAGATATGTGTACTTAAGAATAGGGAAAAATTTACATAAACTATGGAATAATGTAATATGCAAAATATTTAGACATTATCAGAATTTCTGACCTCTAGTCAGTCCGTTGAGTTGTAGAGTTAAAAAACACCCACGCTTATAGATATCAATAGAAAAAAGATAATCTAATAGTAATGAGATAGAATGATTTATGTCAGTTAGCAATCTGCTGTTAGGAAGAGATTTTTGACTTCCACAGATCACTTCACTTCTGGTCTTAGTATCCACCTCTTTAAAATGGAGGCAATGAAATTAATACTTTTAATTAGTGACTGAAATAATGCCCAAAGAACTTACTATATGGTCTAAGACATATTAAATGTTTGCTACTAATGAAATATTCTTGTAAAATTTCAAGTGATTAAAAATTTAACATTCTACTTGTGCATTTTGCTGAAATTGTCCATTATTTTTTTCTGTTTTTCTCCACAGAAGGATGTTTCCTGCTTAGGAATTTGAATTAGGGTCCAAAGATAAAGTAACAGATATTAAATATTCCATGTTAAAAGATTACTTTGTTTTGAACATGAACTACCCCCTCCAATTCATGTGTTTGAACACTTGGTCCCCAGGTGGTGGCATTCTTTTTGGAAGTTGTGGAGCCTTTAAGAGGTAAGGCTTAGCTAAAGGAAGGGTCACTGGAGGCTGAGCCTTCAAGTGTATAGCCCACCTGCTTCCCAATTCACCCAGATAAGATCAAATGGCCTCACATTCCTTCCCCACAGCTGAGAGTTGCTCCTGTTGCTAAGCCTTCCCCACCATGATTGACTATATCCTTAAATTGTGAGTCAAAATAAAGCCTTCCTTATATTGCTTCTTGCCAGATATTTAGTCACAGCATTGAGAGACGTAACTAATACAAAGTTCATTGCATTTTTGGCCAGATATGTTTACAGGAGTTCAAGGAGTCTGAAAGTGCCGTCAGCCACCATTCCTAGCACCTTTCTCAGCCTGTATCATGAGTGGAGTCGGGGTGAAATAGCTTCTAAGTCAGCCTTGGAGCAGTATTTGTATTGTGGGAGCAAGATGGGGTACTTACCTCTGCCCATAGGCAAGTGAGGTCACTTCAAGAAGAATACTTGCAGGATTCGAGGACACCTTCGTAAAGGGACTCAGCAGAGTTCTCATAGATCTTTGGGGGAGAACGTTAATCTTCAAATTTGGTGATGCAATGATACTCTAATTCCCAATGTATCAAGTCAATAGTGGGTGAAAGCAGGGCATGAACCATTTGAACAATGTAGAAGGATGACTATCAGAAGGTGAGATCAAATGCTCCACAAATGGATGATGCTGAGGTTGAAGGAAGAGTCTAAATGGGACCTCAGTCTCTTGGCTTCCTCACTGAAGAGTGTGCGTGTGATCTACATGGAGCCAGCAGTTGACTTCTTAGCACATGGAGATCTTGGTAGTAATGAATCCAAAGAAAATTCTCTAATTGAAGAGTTGAGTGCTGTACCCAGTCATGTGCGAGGTCTAACAGGAGAGCGAGGGGAAATTTTAGAAGCTATCATATTTTCATGTATTCTCTGAGGTGCGTGTTCTACAGTTAAATAAGTGAAAGAACAGCTCTGTCCTTCCCATTTCACATGCCCCATGTCAGTTTTGTGTGCGTGAAAGCATGATCAGAGCTAGAAGGTTTTAGTTGCACTATTTTTTTTCTATATGTCAGTGCACAGTCAGTACCCAGAACAGGGTTGCTTTCACCTGGGCAGGTGAACAGCAGTGTCCTCATCATAATTTTGGAGTTATAGCTGCCCTCTAGTTGGGTGCCACAATTCAGTTTCCAAGGACTCTCATTGTCTCACCATCCCACAAGAAATCATGTTCTTGTACTATAATGATGACATGATGCTGTGAAGACCTCAGGAGAAGATGCTTTGGAAGCTCTCTCCTGGAGGTTGGGGGCTGTCTCCTTTAAAATATTGGAAACTACATTTTGGTTCTCAGAATTGTCTGGAAACGTCTTCCAATTGGAAAAATGAGTTGCTAGATTTTGAATTTTTTGGTTGTCAGTAAAGGGAGATCCTAGGTGTGAAGGATTTCTTTGAAGCTTAGAACCAACATGTAGAACATATGGCCAATTTATAAAAGTCACCAGATTTTTAGTAGTATCTAGAGCAAAAGAAGGTTCTCCATTTGCTCTAAGATGCTGTAGAAGTGTTAATACATTTTCAGCTCTTATGAGGTAGTGGATCCAATAAGCTGTGGTTGTAGCGTCTGGAAAAAAATGAGATGTTCACTGGAAATGGGATAATCAGAATGAAAGTACTGAGGGTTTGGGGAGAGCCATGCACCTTTCAGTAATTATTCTCCCTCTGAAAATCAGATCTTGCCTTGTTAAAGGACCCTGATAGAGAGCTGAAAATGATATGAGATGACCAGTTTCTCTCCCGCTTCCAAGCTGCTCCTTAAGAATTATGTATTATCTGAATCCTGAGATAAATGTAGAAAACCCAGAAGCATTCTTTTATTAATTGAAATGAGGTATCTGAGATTAGGCCAGTGTAGTCAGTGAAGGCAAACTAAGATGTATGTCCATGTGGATTGTAATTTCAGTGTGTTTGTTGAGCTTTTCGGTCCCTTGTTCTCTATATTAATAATATTTTGTGCTTCTTATGATCATTGGTTGAGGAAGAAAATATTGGAGCCTATATTAAAGATGGCTCTGTGGGATATCATAGGACTCCTTCTGTGTCCTGCTGGTGTCCCATGTAGTGGTGGCTTCAAAAGACAATGAAGACCCATGGCTTACCCTTATGGGTGGGAGGTTATTAGCTACAGCATGAACAACATATTTCATAAATAAGGCAACAACCCTTCCCAAAACTGGATGTGAAAGCGGCAGGGCTGTGGTGGGGGGCACTTGTTGGGAAGAAGAAGGGCTTCAGAGGGCAAAGGAACAGGATGATGGAAGATAGCAGGTGTTGAAAGGGACTAACGCTTCATTATATACATGTATGTAATAGTCAACAAAATAAAAAATGAGCTGGGTGTGGTGACACACACCTTTGGCCCCAGCACTTGAGAGACAGAAGTGAGTCTCTGTGACTTGAAGAACAGCATGGTGTACTGGGAGAGTTCCAGGCCCGTCAGAGCTCTGTAGTGAGACCCTTTCTCAAAATAACAACAAACCTAAACCAAACCAAACTAACAATTTCAAAAAGGCATCAAAGACATAAAACCTCTCACGGAATGGAGTTTGAATAATGCACACTATTTTATCTGAAAGGGAAAATAGTCAGATATGAATGCATATCTCTTCATCAACAGTAGCAACTGATTTGACCAGATGTTCACAGTGTTTTGAAGGAATGAGATCAGAACACTGGTGACAAGGAGACTGTGGGAGAAGTATGTAGATAGACACCCCCCCCCCAAGAATTGGTTTATACCTATCTGTCTCAATATCTTCATCTGCATCTAAGTCTAGCTCCTGTATGAATGTGTATTGAGTAGAATCTCACTGCAGAGAAGGTTCTTTAGTAAAGATATGATCATTCACGTCATATCTGTCAGCACTCTTCTTTCCAGATACTCTGCTGTGCTTCTTAAAGGGTCCTTTAACTATGAGTGATGGAGATCGTGAATGTGCGTATATAATTGATTGACCAGCACCAAATCTGTCTCTAACCATCACTGCTAGTGTCAGGGTCCAATTCTGAGGATATGGTAAGACATCATGTGCCGGTTGGCACTCCTATCATCACAAGGATGTGATATACCTCTGGAGTTTGAATGACAAGATAATTTGAGCTCCTTGTACCACTGGTGATTAGACAGAGAAGGGGCATAATAGCTGGGCGTGGGAGCACATGCCTTTAATCCTAGCATTAGGGAGGTCAAGGCAGGTGAATCTCTGTGAGACTGAGGCCAGCCTGGTCTGTATATTGAGTTCTAGACCAGCTGGGGCTGCATACTGAGACCTTGCCTCAAAAGACAAAAATTACAGCAACAAAAGAAAAATAGAAAAAAGAAAAAAGAAAAGGGTCATAGTGATTGTCCCCTATTATATAAATTTCAATATGGTAGCTGTTACACATTAGGGCAGAGGAAGAAGGAGATCCTATGGACTGAATGGGTCCTTCCAAATTTATGTCTTTTCTTTCTTTCTTTCTTTCTTTCTTTCTTTCTTTCTTTCTTTCTTTCTTTCTTTCAATTTATCTTTAATGCATATTTTTACTGAATTTTGTACATTTCTTATAAAACATCTTACTCATCTTTATACCCCTTACCCCATCCAGACCCCTCCATAGTCCACCCCACAAGATTTCTTGCATTCTGTCATATATGTTAAGGCCTATTGAGTCAAATTACTGTATGCATACATCCCTCAGTGCAAATTCATCCACTGGGGTCTAGTCAGCCTATCTAGAGTTTTTCCCTTAAAGAAAATCAATGCTCCTTCATCTGGCAGTAATCAGCTACCAAGACTTCTTTGGCTAAAGTGGGGCATGCTGTCCATTTCCCCAGTTCTATGCTGGGTTTTTGTCTGACTGAGTGTGCATGGGTCTTGTGTATGCTATCATTGCTATAGGTTCATATGAGCAAGGTCCCAGGAACCTATCAGATGCTGTTTCCATATTGTCAGGCACCTTCTTCCCTGGCTCTTAAAATCTTTCTGGCTCCTTTTCTGTAATTGTCTCTGAGCCCTGGGTGGGTGACATTTAATATAGGCATCCTGTCCAAGGACCCATACTCTGCAGACTCTTAATCTCTCCACTTTGGCCAGCTATGGCCTGTTGTGTTCCTGGCCTTCTGTTGCATGAAGGAGCTTCATTGATGAGAGTTGAAACATGAACTAGCATTCTCTCTACCCCCTGTTCCATTATGTTCCAGGAGCCTTAGGTGTAGAGGTTCCTTTGTAGAGGTATCACTTAGGGTTTGGGCATCACACAGACACTTATTTTCTGTGTGTGACTATTCTGTGATTTATTCTCTGTGTGGAACTCTGTAATATTTTCCATCTGTTGGAAAAGGAAGCTTTTTTGATCAGTGGTGACTGACATCAGGGTATATTTTATCTATTATTTTTGCTTTGTATGTGTATGAGTGTATTTGCAGCATGTGTGTAAGTGCACCTGTGTCCTGTAATGGCTTCGGAAATCAGAAGAAGGCGTCATGTTCCCTTGGAACTGAAGTTATGGACAGTTGTTAGCTGCCATGTAAGTGCTAGGACCTGAATCCAGGTCCTCTGCAAGAGCAGCTAGTGCTTTTAGCCACTGAACCATCTCTCCAGCCTCCCAAATTTATATTTTTCAAACCCGATATCCAATGCAATAGTGTTAGGAGGTGTGATGGCTAATACTGGATGTAAACTTGACTAGATCTTGGATTAACTGAAATGAGAGAGATCTTCTTGATTGGATCATCTGAAGATGGAAGACATACCCTAAATGTGGGTGTTACCTTCTGATGGCAGCCCATATAAAAGGCCAAGGCAGAAGAGAATGCTTGGCTTCTTGCTGCTTGCCTTCTCTCTCGCTGGTGAGTTTGTCTTGCTGCTGTAGACTGAAGACTAACTATTCTTTTGGAGTTCATCAGACCTTCAGGGCCAGATTGGGACTACTGAGTCATCCAGCCTCATGGACTGAGTGAC
The DNA here is from genome assembly GCF_000622305.1 of Nannospalax galili. NCBI lineage: Eukaryota > Metazoa > Chordata > Mammalia > Rodentia > Spalacidae > Nannospalax > Nannospalax galili. The sequence continues at coordinate 8,612,396 of NW_008338715.1, read as the reverse complement.
TATGGATTCTCAGCCTCTCCAGTGTGGTGCAGCCATTGTTGGACTACTAGGACTCTATCCTGTGAGCTAAGCTGATAAATCTCTATACATATTCATTATACCAGTTCTGTTTCTTTGGAGAACCCTGAGTAATACAGATTGTGGTACCAGGAGTGGTTCTAGAGAAACAGAATTGAAAGGATGAATTTCTTTAATGGGCTTGTTGGTATTTGGAGCAGGCTCTCCAACTCAGAGTCTTCAGATAGCATGGAGAGCACTGACAAT
>NW_008338715.1:8609954-8612059 GCF_000622305.1 Nannospalax galili | reverse complement strand
ACGCATTTGAGTCTTCTACCTCACCTCTTGTGAGGAGCAAGAAATTTAATGACTCTATACATAAAACATTTGACAATTTGTCAAATGAAAATAATGATGCTGGCTGGTTACTTATCGCATCTCTGGATAAAGCGATGGAGGAAAACAATGAGCTTAATGATAAAATTAACCAGCTCCAGATTTGAATCAACAGTTTAAAAGTTTCCAAGTGTGCCCTGGAAGAGAATCTTCCCAGCAGCCAGAGAGCTAAAGCTGCAGAATCCTGACACGTGGGATGGAGATGTGTGGGAGAACCCTGAGGAGGCTGAGGATTTTGAATCCTCAGACTCTGAGGAATTTGATTCACCTGATGAATTAATCTCCCCACCCTGAGCAGACACACCCTCCCCACCCTTGCCTGAGGAAACTAATCCCACTGAGGAAGCTAATCCCATTCAGCAAGATAAAGCTGATGTCCCTCAAGGTCCAGTTATTGTTGCCTCTAGACCTATAACCAGACTCAAAGCTAAGCAGGCCCCTAAAGGAGAGATAGAAAGTGTGGTCCATGAGGAGGTGCGCTACACCACTAAAGAACTTAGTGAACTTGCTAATTCATTCAAGCAGAAGTCTAATGAATATGTCTGGGAATGGATTTTGGGGGTATGGGATAATGGTGGACGGAACAGCTGGAAATACCTGATATCCCTTGGCTTAGTGTTGATGAAGGGATTGTAAGACTCAGGCAAATAGGTATGCTGGAGTGGATTCGTAGTGCAACTCCAAATCCTCCACAATGGGAGGGCCCAGAGGACATGCCTTTTACTGATTTTATAAGATGGAAAGTACTGAGAGAGACACTGGAACTTTTGAAGAGCTTTCTTTTGCTCTTTTCCATATGCTGAGTCTTACAGTTGGAATTAAATGTAAGTGTAATAGGTGTAAGAGGACCTCAGAGTAGGGGTCAGGTGGAAGTATTGAATTACCAAAGACAAGGTGAGCGTGCTTATCATAATGGGCGGCAGAGGCAAAACAACACCTATAGTGGCATAACTCAAATGGACCTGTGGTACTTGCTAATCAATCATGGTGTTTCCAGGGACCACATCCATAAGCAGCCTACTAAATTTTTATTTGATCTGTATATGCATAAAAGCTCTATGACGAATGACAGGAAGTCAGTATTGGATCATAGGAATTGAGAATCTCCCTCAGTCAACCAATTTCCAGACTTGAGACAGTTTAGAGACCCAGAACCCCTTGAATGAAGGGTAGGCCAGGTGCCCTTGAGGAAGGACCTTGTTACAGTACCAAAGAGTTATGCTGTTCACCTCTCAGCCATCCTCCCCCAGAGGGACCTGCGGCCTTTTACTAGAGTAACTGTACATTGGGGAAAAGGAAATAATCAGACTTTTGCAGCCTATTGGATACTGGTTCTGAGTTGACACTGATTCCAGGAGAACCTAAAAAGCATTGTGGCCCTTCAGTTAAATTAGGAGCTTATGGAGGTCAGGTAATAAATGGAGTTTTGGCTGAAGTCTGACTGACAGTGGGTCCAGTGGGTCCCCGAACTCATCCTGTGGCTATCTCCCCAGTACCAGAATGTATAATTGGGATAGACGTATTTAGGAATTGGCAGAATCCCCACATTGGTTCCCTGACTTGTGGAGTGAGGGCCATTACTATGGTTGGAAAAGCCAAATGGAAACCACTGGAATTACCTCTGCCAGGGAAAATAGTGAACCAAAAGAGTATCACATCTCTGGAGGGGTTGCAGAAATTAGTGTTACCATCAAGGATTTGAAAGATGCAGGGGTGGTGATTCCCACCACATCTCCCTTTAACTCTCCTATTTGGCCTCTGCAGAAGACAGATAGGTCATGGAGAATGACAGCTATCAAAAACTTAATCAAGTAGTGACTCCAATTTCAGCTGCTGTACCAGATGTGGTTTCCTTACTCAAGCAGATTAACACATCTCCTGGTACCTGGTATACAGCTATTGATTTGGCAAATGCTTTCTTCTCGATACCAGTTCATAAGGACCACCAGAAACAATTTGCTTTCAGCTGGCAAGGCCAACAGTATACCTTTACTGTCCTGCCTCAAGGGTATATTAACTCTCCAGCA
>NW_008338715.1:8602654-8609929 GCF_000622305.1 Nannospalax galili | reverse complement strand
ACCAGAAGCAATTTGCTTTCAGCTGGCAAGGCCAACAATATACCTTTACTGTCCTGCCTCAGGAGTATATTAACTCTCCTGCATTGTGCCATAACTTGAGTTGAAGGGATCTTGATTGCCTGAGTCTTCCACAAAATATCACACTGGTCCACTATATTGATGATGTTATGCTGATTGGATCCAGTGAGCAGGAGGTAGCAGACAGTCTGGACTTGTTGGTTAAGCATATGCATGTGAGAGGATGGGAAATAAATCCAAACAAATTTCAAGGGCCTTCTACCTCAATGAAATTTCTAGGAGTTCAGTGGTGTGGAGCATGCAGAGACATTCCTTCTAAGGTGAAGAATAAGTTGTTGCACTTGGCGCCTCCCTCCACCAAGAAAGAAGCACAATGCTTGGTGGGCCCATTTGGATTCTAATGCTTGGTGGGCCTGTTTGGATTCTGGAGGCAGCACATTCCTCACCTGGATGTGTTACTACCACCCATATATCAAGTGACTCCAAAGGCAGCTACCTTTGAGTGGTGCCTGCTGACTCGGAAGGCAGGTACCTTTGAGTGGTGCCTGGAACAGGAAAGGGCCCTCCAGGCTGCTGTACAAACTGCTCTGTCCCTTGGGCCATATGATCCAGCAGACCTGATGGTGCTTGAGGTATCAGTGGCAGATAAAGATGCTGTTTGGCATCTCTGGCAGGCCCCCATAGGGGAATCACAGTGGAGGCCATTGGGATTTTAGAGTAAGGCTTTGTCTTTATCTGCGGACAACTATTCTCCCTTTGAGAGAGAGCTCTTAGCCTGCTATTGGGCCTTAGTGGAAACTGAACGTTTGACAATGAGCCACCAAGCCACCATGTGACCGGAGCTGCCCATCATGAGCTGGGTGTTATCTGACCCTCAAGCCATAAAGTAGGCCATGCACAGAAAGAATCCATTATCAAATGGAAGTGGTATATATGTGATTTTGCTGGAGCAGGCCCGGAGGGCACAAGCAAGTTACATGAAGAAGTTGTCCAAATGCCTATGGTTCCTACTCCTGTTATGATGCCTCCTGTTCTCAAGCATGCACCCATGGCTGTGCCCTGTGATTGGTTGAGGAAGAGAAGACTAGGGCTTGGTTTACAGATGGCTCTGCACACTATGCAGGCACCACTAAGGAGTGGACAGCTGTGGCATCACAGCCAATTTCTGGAACAATCCTGAAGGACCCTGGGGAAGAAAAATCTTCACAGTGGGCAGAACTTTGGGCAGTGCACATGGTTGTGCCTTTTGCTTGGAAGGCAAATTGGCCAGAAGTCCGATTATATACTGATTCATGGGCTGTAGCCAATGGTTTGGCTGGATGGTCAGGGAGTTGGAAGGGGCATGATTGGAAAATTGGTGAGAAAGACATTTGGGGAAGAAGTATGTGGATAGATCTCTCCAAATGGGCAAAGGATGTGAACACACTTGTGTCTCATGTAAATGCTCATCAAAAAGTGTCTTCAGCAGAAGGTGAGTTCAATAATCAAGTAGATTGGATGACCCGCTCTGAGGATTGTCAGCCTCTTTCTTCAGCTATCCCTGTCATTGTTCAATGGGCCCATGAACAAAGTGGCTATGGTGGCAGAGATGGAGGTTATGCATGGGCTCGACAGCATGGACTCCCACTCATGAAAGCTGACCTGGCTGCAGCTGCTGCTGAGTGCCAGATCTGCCAACAGCAGAGACCAACACTGAGCCTGCAACCTGGTTGCAGGTTGATTACACTGGACCACTTCCATCTTGGAAGGGACAGCGTTTTGTCCTTACAGGAATAAACACTTATTTTGGTTATGGATTTACCTTTCCTGCATGTAATGCTTCTGCCAAAACTTCCATCCAGGGACTTACAGAATGCCTTATCTACCATCATGGTATTCCGCACAGCATCACTTCTGACAAGGGAACTCACTTCACAGCCAAAGAAGTGCGACAGTGGGCCCATGGTCATGGAATCCACTGGTCATGTTCCCCACCATCCTGAAGCAGCTGGCTTGATAGAACGATGGAATGGTCTCTTAAAGACACAGTTACAGTGCCAATTAGGTGGCAATAGCTTGGAGGGCTGGGTCAGGGTCCTCCAGAAGGCAGTGTATGCTTTGAATCAGCTTCCAATATATGGTACAGTTTCTTTTATAGCCAGGATTCACGGGTCCAGGAATCAAGGGGTGGAAGTGGGAATGATTCCACTCACTATCACTCCTGTTCATCCACTAAAAACTTTTGCTCTCTGTACCCTCGACTTTGCACTCTACTGGCTTGGATGTTTTGGTTCCAGAGGAAGGAGTGCTTCTGCCAGGAGAGACAACAAACATTCCATTGAACTGGAAGCTAAGACTTCCCTCTTGACACTTTGGGCTTCTGATGCCTTTAAGTCAGCAGGCTAAGAAAGGAATAACAGTATTAGGAGGGGTGATTGACCCAGACTTCCAGGGGGAAATTGGACTGGTTCTCTACAATGGACGTAATGAAGATTATATCTGGAAGGCAAGAGACTCCTTAGGGCGACTTTTGGTGTTACCATGTCCTGTGATTAAGGTCATTGGGAAACTGCAACACAATCCAGACAGAACAACAAGTGGCCCAGACCCTTCAGGGATGAAAGTATGGGTCACTCCTCCAGGCAAAGAGCCAAAACCTGCAAAGGTGCTTGCTGATGGTGGAGGAAATACAGAATGGGTCATAGAGGAAGGTAGTTACAAGTACTAACTTAGGCCACGTGACCAGTTGCAGAAACGTGGATTGTAATTGACATGAGTATTTTTGTCCTATTTGCTTAAAAATGGGCTTGTGCATGTACACACATATGTTAAGGAGATACTTGAGTTATCCTTCTTTTGAATGTGTAATTAAGTGTTAAGCAGTTAAGTGTTGTGAACCTATATGATTATATTGGGTTATGAGACACTAAAGGACTAAGAATTCCTTGAAGACCTTATCACCTACTCTAAGATATATAATGCTTTGGTCATTGTATGATGGGATAGTCATATCATGTTAGGTGAAATTATGACCTCAACATTGTTTTCATTTGAAAATTAAGCATGACATAGAGAGTGGGTGTCAGGTGTCAAGTTGACAAGGGGTGGACTTGTGATGGCTAATCCTGGGTGTCAATTTGAATGGACCTGGGATTAACTGAAATGAAGAGAGATCTTCTTGATTGGATCATCTGAAGCTGGAAGACACTCTCTAAATGTGGGTCTTACCTTCCGATGGCAGCCCATATAAAAGGCCAAGGCAGAGGAGAACGCCAGGCTTTTTGCTGCTTCAAGTTGACAAGGGGTGGACTTGTGATGGCTAATCCTGGGTGTCAATTTGAATGGACCTGGGATTAACTGAAATGAAGAGAGATCTTCTTGATTGGATCATCTGAAGCTGGAAGACACTCTCTAAATGTGGGTCTTACCTTCCGATGGCAGCCCATATAAAAGGCCAAGGCAGAGGAGAACGCCAGGCTTTTTGCTGCTTGCCTTCTCTCTCACTGGTGAGTTCGTCTTGCTGCTGTAGACTGAAGACTAACTGACCTCTTGGAATTCATCAGACCTTCAGGGCCAGATTGGGGCTATTGAGACATCCAGCCTCGTGGACTGAGTGACTATGGATTCTCAGCCTCTCCAGTGTAGTGCAGCCATTGTTGGACTTCTCGGATGCTATCCTGTGAGCTAAGCTGATAAATCTCTATACATATATATTCATTCTACTCATTCTGTTTCTTTAGAGAACCCTGACTAATATAGGAGGTGATACCTTTGGGGAGGTATTTGAGTTATGAGGATTTCTTCCCCATGACTGGATTACTGCTGGTATAAAAGGGCTTGATGCCTGGGCATGGCATAAAGACTTCAGTGCTAGCAGAGGCAGGAGGATCTCTGTGAGTTTGAGGCCAGCCTGGTCTACAGCGTGAGTTCCAGGCTAGCTAGAGTTACATGATGAGATCCTGTCTCAAAAAAGGTGAAGGGGCTTGATGGAAGGAGTTCGATCTTTTTTGATATTTTGTATTGTATCACATAAAGACACAATATAATAGTGTTTCCACTTTCTAAAGGAATAGCATTCAAGTCACCATCTCTGAAAATGAAAGCAGTCATCATGAGACACTGGACATGCTAGTGTCTTGATTTTGGATTTCCCAATGTTTAGAACTGTGAGAAAAATTAATCTGTGTTCTTTTAAAAATAAAGCATCTAGCCAGGTGTCGTGGTGCACACCTTTAATCCCAGTACTTGGGAGGCAGAGGTAGGTGGATCTCTGTCAGATGGAGGCCAGTTTGGTCTACATAGCAAGTTCTAGGCCTGCTAGGGCTACAGGGAGACCCTGTTTCAAAAAACAAAAACAAAAACACCTCCCCCAAATAAAACCAACAAAAAAGCATTTGGTGGTGGCTAGTCTGTTTTAATACCACAAAACAGGAAGGAATCCAGGATTTCCTTTACCAAACTTCTCATTATAGTCCCGTTAAGCCTGTCAGTGATAGCATCCCAGCCATTTGAAGTGCTGGGTGAAGGCAGCACAATGATGGAGTGGAGAGTAGGATGAGGACTAATACACCAAACTGTGTGCTAACAGACACAGGCAGACATTCACCTTGTTTTCCTTTTTGTGAGCAGAATTTTAAAATATAGCTATGATATGTTGTATTATTGTTCCCACATATTGGCTAGTTCTCCACAGAGATGAAATGTATTTTTCTACCTCACTAACCTCAGATAAAACTATCTTAATGTCCAGTCAGTGAAGGGAACAGAAGCAAGTGGAATTAATGGCTAGTAAAGATTTAAGTGACTGAGTAACTCTGTATTCTGTTTTGTTTATACAAGATTAGCAATATTCCAGGCAGAGATGTCCACCAGTGTGGGTTTCAAAGTGTAGAATGAGCATTTCAGTTAGCCCACAGTCAGCATGCAGTACAAAAAAGAAATAGGCCTTCCATATTGGAAGTCAGTAATGATTTGAGGCTGTTTGTTAATGTAGTATAACTTAGTATAGGCTGACTTACACAGTATGTTTTTGCTTAACAAAACCCATTAATTTCACTGTTTTTTGGACTAGGTCTCACTATATTGCCCAGACTGGCTCAGAAATCCAGTCTCAGAATTTATCCTGTCTCATTCTCTAGAGTAGCTGGGACAACAGACACACAGAGCCATTTCCTAACTTCTCTCAAACTTTATAAATCATGTGTTGGTAGTGGATTAACTTTACAATCAAGTTAATGGATTATAGAGTAATAAAATTTGGACCAAATAAATGTATATGAGAAGAGGGTCTTGACTTGGCCCTCTGGACCCAAGTCCTTGGCTGAACTTGATCTTGAATACAATGACAGATCATGTTAGTTGGAACAACTAGTAAACATATTTTGTGATTATATAATTGTTAATTTTGTGTGAGATTATAGTAGGACGTGGTTTTTAGTTGTCCACATTTCTTTTATTCTGCTCACTTTTTGTTTGTCATTTCCATGCTACTGATTAAGGGGCAAAGCCTATGTCCCATCAGAAAATCTGAAAAGTAGAAGATAGGAGCTCTCTTAGCCTCTCACATCTACCACATGATCACATGGCCTGGTCTCTACCATGAAACTGTGGACAATCATACTTTTGTTCTTTCTCAGAGTATGAATTTGGCTAGAATTTTAGTTTTAAATTTTGGGTTCTAAATCTTTGATAACCTTTAACTAAAGCATGCTGATAATAAATGGAAACCAAATCTCTCTACCACCAACTGGCCATGGATTCTGGACAGTGAGGTAACCACTCTAAACCTTAGCTCCTTGTTTGCAAATTGAAGATAATAATAGTATATCCTTCCTCTTGTGAAATAAATCTGATAATGTACACAAAATATATTAAATGAAAAACGTATAAAACCAGGACTAAGTTGTTGGTAGCTATCTTAATTAGCTTTCTATTGCTGAAATAAAAAACACTGACCAAGACCATCATCTGGAGGAAAGGGTGATTCTATCTTACATCTCCCAGGACATTACTGAAAGAAATCAGGGCAGGAACTCAGGACTAGAACCTGGAGACAGAAGCTGAAGCACAGACCATGGTGGAATGCTGCTTACTGACTGCTCAGCCTGTTTCTTATACAACACACACACACCTGCCCAGGGGTAGCACTGTTTACTGTGGGCCGAGCCTTCCCACATCACTCAACAACCAAGAAAATATCCCACTGACATGACCACAGGCCAATCCAATGGAGGAATTTCCTCATTTGAGGGTCCCTCTACCCAGGTGTGTCAAGTTGACAACTGAAGCTATCCAGCACAGGAATCTAGTCATGCAGAGGAGCTCAGGTGTGGGGAGTGCTCTTGGGCATGTGTTTCAAGTGATACCAACATTGGGCTCTAGATTGTGGTTAGTTCCTAGAGTCCATGTTCAGCTTCTGAACCTGCTTCTTCTACACTGGATGGGCTCTGGGATCTGAGGAGACAACCCTCCTAACTCTGGAATTCTGATGTGCTAGCCTCACCTTGATTCTAAGAACTGCTCAGTGTTTTGGTCAGTTATTTGCCTGTTGTCTGCCAAGTCTTGTTTCTGCTGTTTGGAACTAGGGACTTTTGTTATTTCAATAGGTCTGACTTAATTAATTCCTAGTAGTCAAAAACCATATGGGTTTTCAAAATCAGACACAGTGTCATTTAGCAGTCTAAGAGCAACTTTCTTGAACTCTGAGTTTCCAGCTTTCTTATTCTTAAGTGGAAGCGATAATACTTTATAGGATAATCACAAAGAATAACTGAGATAACACGCATCCAAAGACCATGGCCTACTCTCCCCTCTGATGAGTATGCAGCAGGTTAATTTCTTCTTCAAAGCAGTATGAGTGTCTTGGTTTCTTTTATAATAGTAATAGGGATATATAAATATCAGACAAATAACTATAGACCTGAATATTAGAATGAATCAAAGAACCTGGGGAAGGAAAATGCCTTTGAGAGGACATGGAAAATAATTGGAAAAGGGAATTTCTCTAGCCCTAGGCCTATCTTAACCAAGTAGGAGAAATGAGGATAAGATAGAAAGGAGACTGTTATGTCTTCGATTGCCTTTTGCCTGCATTTGGTGGTAATTGAGTCTGCATTATTTGTAATTTTCTGCATTATTTGTGTGAAGCCCATTAGGCAACTGCGTCATTAGTATCATACTCACAAGTGTTATCATACAGTCACAGCCACCAGCCACTTAATGGAAAAACCCACTTTGAATCATGTGGGTGTTCTCTTCCCATTTTCTGTGCCTACGTGT
>NW_008338715.1:8594901-8602528 GCF_000622305.1 Nannospalax galili | reverse complement strand
ACACACACACACACACACACACACACACAAACACACACAAACACACACACAGAGTATATGCTGAGCTTGCCTCTTTGTGATAAAAGATCTAGCTGCTAAGTGTACCTACGATAATGATTCAGCAGCAAAGGCACATTAACTCAGTCACCTTGGATATTAGAAATATTTTATTTGCTATTTTATTGCTATTTTTAACAGCATGACTTTGGAGCAGAGGGTTTTAAACTTTAGAGCACATAAAAAAATCATCAAAAATCACTAAACATGCAGATTGCACAGCCCACTCCAAGGAAGTGGATGCTATCACACCTTGCTTACACATACAAATTGGAAACTGAGTCACAGAATAGTTAAACAACGTGGCCACAGTCATTGCTCAGTTAGGAACTCAAATCCGGATACATTTTACCTGGACTTCACAACAGTTCCAATGGGGGAAAAAACCCTCAGAATCCAATGGTCCAGATGCATGACTTTGTTATTGAATTTCATACCAATTAGACTTTATTGGTTTCCAATAAGAACTGACAGGCTCCTGGCCAACTCCTAAAATGGCAGCACAGCTCCCAACATTCTAAAATGGTGGATTCAAACTTAGCCCTGGGAAAGTCCCTCTGCTTATTGGGAGACCTATCCTACCAAGCACCTAACTCCCTATAAAAGATGTCTGACTTTCCCTGCTTGCTGCTGTTTCTCTGCTTCCAGAGAGGCAGCCCAGCATCTGTTTATTCTCAAATAAACTGCTGTCCCTCATGGAGTTGTCTTGATCGGTGGTCTTCACTGCATGCTTCTAATACACTGAAAATCTTCATTCTCTCAATTCTGTTTCTCAATTCTGTTTCTTCCATCATTATGACTTTTCCTAATGGAATTAAAAGAGACACCTTATAATATAATTACATTGAAGCAAATACTTGAGAGAGTAACCAGTTGAACACACTGCCTTAATTTTCTAGATTGGTCAAAACTTTCTGTTTTCAAATTTTATTTTATTTGTAATAATAATAGTAATGTGTGTGTGTGTATGTGTGTGTGTGTGTAGGTATGCACACAGGTGCCACAGTGCCCATGTGGATATCAGAGGACAACTTTCAGGAACTGATTCTCTCCTTCCACCATGGGTTCTAGGGATTGAATTTGTCAGCAGGCTTGCAATGCAAGTACTTTTACCTTCTGAGCTATCTTAACGGCCTCCAAAACTTTCTGTAAACTTAGGATTTAGTGTTGACAAATAGACCCTTTTAGGAAATTAATTCACATGATCAAAGTTCTTAAGGTATCTGGATTTTTTCAAATCTACATCTGAAGAAAATGTATCACTTTCCTTTTTCTCTGACACTTAGCTTCCAAGATTTTTTTAAAGTTACCATTTGTCATATCAGTTCTGTGTACAATTAGTTTATATGTGTTGTTCTATTTAATCCTTACAGTAACCTACAGTGTAAGTCTGACTCTCATTTTATAGATGACCAAAAATCAGCTTAGAGAGATTAACTTCTCTGTGACTATGTAGTCTAAAATTAGCAGAACTAATTTATTGTTATTTGACTCCGTCTCCAAAACCTGTGCCCTTATCTGCCAATACTGCCTGTCTAACAGAATAGTAAAATTTTATGTTCTGGGGATAAGCCAGTAATAAATTCAACAATAGCAACAACCAGCTAAATAAATGGAGTTTACATTCTCAATTATGTTATGGGACTGCTCTAAGGAGCAGAGAGCTGAACTTCAGTAGAATGAGAAACTTGGGATCTGTTTGTGACACTGTTACTGTTCTCATGTCAATGACAAAATGGCAGGAAAGCTGCACGCAGGTGACAGGAGCCCCACCACTGTGCAGTGTTTGTGCAACTGTTATTAAATGGGCTGCTGGCTACCACCTGTGGTTTTGTGCTTGTGCCTCCCACAGAGCACACATTTGATCTTCCCATTAATGAGGTGCACCTTGGCTAGAAGCCCACAAGCAAGCATCCCTATTTCAAAGCTTAGACTGGGACCCTCCTAGGATGAAAGTGGAATGTTTCAAAGTGCAGCATAAATCCTCATGTAATCTTCGTGCAAAATGAATGACATTAACAATATTAATTTATTGATGAGATAAAAAACGCTATAAGAAAATGATGCACTTCCTAGTTTTATTTCTAATTTGTCCTTTTATGACACAATTTTACTGGAGTAAGGTGGCAATGATCTTTTGGAGGAGATCTTTAATTGGAACAGATTAATTCCATCCTTTTGGTATTAATAAGACAAGACAATTTGACTTGCAAAGATGTTTTCTCTAACATGCTTAGAAGTCTACCAACATTCTTTTAGAGATGGAGACATTACACTGTTTTCATTTTTTTTTTCTTAAATCGATTCAATATTTAGTGTGACAAGTAATAGTTTCCTGTTTAATTGGTGTTCTATCCAAGAGCTGTGTCACCAAGCTCCTTTGTAAAGAGACTCCAACTGTCTCATTGCTGGTTCATTTTCCTTCCTTTGACTTTTTTCCAAACATGTGTCTTTGATCTCTGCAGTGAGCAAGGAATAACCAACTGAGCCTGTCTCTCCCATCTTAGCCCTCTCCCTGTGCTGAGGCAATCTCAGCTTGCTGTTCCCGGTCTCTGCAGTGGGTAGAATGCTGCCAGCATGGAGACACCAACAAACTCATTTCCAATCTTCAGCCACACAATTATCAGTGAAGATGAATGGCCAGAACAAAATGCATTTGCACAGCCTTGATGGCTTTCTTTGTGTGTTACCTAGGATGGATGATCTAGATTTTTATTTTCTTGCTTATTTGCTTACCTTAATAGGTTGCAATGATAAATGTACAGAAGAAACCAGACTCTTCTCACTAGCTCTGCAGAATAGATCATTCTTTGTTTAAACTAGTCTGTGGCCATTAGATTCAGTGGGGGTGAGCAAAAAAAGATTCATGAAAAATATAATCTGGATTCTCCCTTCTGTGTCCACAATTGTCTTTAATCAATCTAGACTTCTTCCCTTATGGTATTTTTGAGTAGACCAGAAAAAAGACATACTTATGTAAATATGTTCTTGTTATAACAGGTGAAAAATTTAAAAGAATTTGTGAAGAGAAAACTAATAATTCTGTTTCTAAATTCTGTAAGTAGTAACCCAGTTTTAATAATCAGGATTGTATGTTTAAATCTTCATTTTCATGGATACATGTGTACATATGTGCATATATATAACATTACAGTATATTTTCATGTTTTTTTGTGTATATGTATGTGCATTAGTGTGCATGTATGTGGAGAGGACAACCTCAGATATGGTTCCTCAGGTGCAGTCCTCTGAGACAGGGGCTCTCACTGGCCACAATTTGCAGAACTCCAGGGATCCACCTGTAATTACAAGTGCACCCTACCACAGCCAGCTTTTCTCACAAGGGCTCTGGGGATCAAACTTAGTCTTCATTTTTGCAAGGCAAGCACTTTACCAGTAGAGCTATTGCTCCCAGATCATTTCCATGATTTAATATTTTTATGAAGATTGAAATAACTAGGGGCTGGAGAGATGGCACAGTGGTTAAGAGCCTTGGTGGCTCTTGTGAAGGATCTGGGTTCAGTTCCCAACATGGACATGGCAGCTAACAACCACCCTTAATTCCAGTTCCAGGGGATTCCATGTCCTTTTCTGGCCTTCACTTGTACCATATGCATGAGGTGCACTTTCATACATGCAGGCAAAACACCTGCACATATAAGATAAAAATAAACCAAAAACTAAAAAAGACTGAACTAAGTAAATATTTTCTTACCATTCTTCTACTATATCAATATATATTCTTCTGTCATTTTAAAATATATTCATCTCAAAGCACTCAAAATAGTGATTGAACATGGTTGTATGCCAGGCAATGTTCACTTGGGATATAATGATGGGAAAGATAACTTCCTGCTAAGGTTTACAACCATGTTAATGAATTCTGAGCATTCCTCAGGTCAGTATGCACAGAGCCAGATCGTTTAAACATGGCTTCCTAATCTTGAAAGTGTCCTTTTTTGAAGATAGGCATTCATGTGCTTGGCATTTTCATCATTATCATTGCCAACAAATCCTCAGAGAGATATTCTTATTTACCATTTTTTTTTCTTAAATAGGGTAGATTTTTCAAAACTGGAATTTCTGGAGAAAATGAACACTTTTTTTTCATTTTGTTAGCATTGTAAATAACTTTCCTAAAGACTGTTGCATCCACATGTGCAACACTGCCTGTGCTGCAGAGTGCTCTGCCCGTCCCCAGAGTTAGGATTCTTTTCACAAATTCCTGTTTGTGAAGAAGGGGGTGCTGTCTAAATTGGGTTCACACTTTTCTAATTACTAGAGGAGGAATGTTTTCCCCACTTATTAGCCTTTTGCATGTCCTCTTGCCTGTTGCTGGAGTTTTTCTCTTTGAATTTTCCCCTTTGTGTTCATATGTTAGAGATAGTAGCTCTTTCTGTGTCTTTCATGTGTTGTAAATATTCCCCTCAGTTCCTCATTTGTCTTTTATTTTGGCTTATTTTTCCACACACAAATTTATGTATGTAGTTGAATATATTTCACATAAACATTATGTAGTTGAGCGTATTCAAAATTTCCCCTGGGATTTCTAGGTTGCCATTTCAATAAAAAAATTCTTCCCCATACCAAGTTTATTCCAATATTATCCCGATTTTTTTTTTTTAACTTTTAAAGTCATTTTACTTCCTGACTTAGATATTTGGTGTGGGATAGGGTTTCAGCTTCGTTTTCTTGTTTTTGGTAGATGATCATGCCAGTGTCACCCAGATGTACTGTCTCCCCTAAACAGAACGGTCATCTTGTAGATGCCCAGACATAAAATTTTCCAGTGTCTCTAGACTTCTCTTGGTTCTATAGTACACTCAGGAGAGGATAGTAGTTGGGCTCTGTTACATTACTGTAATTCTAGCTCTTGGGAGTGGAGGGAAGGTAAAGAATTTGAGACCAGCCTGGGTGTCCTAGTTTGGTTTCTATTGCTGTGATAAAACTCTCTCAAACCCAATTTGGAGAAGAAAGGGCTTATTTCACCTTACACTTCATAGTTCATCATGGAGGGAAGCCAGGGCAGGAGCTGAGGGCAAGAGTCTGGAGGCAGATACATAAGCACAGACCATGGAGGAATGCTTCTTACTGGTTTGCTCCTCTGATGTGTTCAGCCTCTTTCTTATACAACCCTGGACTATCTGCCCAGGAGTGGCCCCACTCACAGTGCACTGGGTCTTTCTACATCACTCAACCACCAAGAAAATGCCTCATCGTCATGACCAAAGGCCAGTCTAATAGAGGATTTTCCCCAACTGAGGTTCCTCTTTCCAGCTGTGTCAAGTTGACAACTGAAGCTATCCAGCACATGGGCTACTTAGAGAGTCTCTGTCTCAACAAAACAAAGAAAAAATAGGAAAAATAAGAAAAATAAGAAAAAGGAGAAGAGAAGGAGGAGAAGGAAAATGAGGTGAAGTAGGAGGAGAAGGAGGGGGAAGGAGGAGGGGAAAAAGGAGGAGGAGGAACCATCTAGAATTGGAGTGGATACTTCATTGCCCTTAGTGGTGCCTAAGTGAATGGTATCTTGAAGGCTATTCCTTCCAGAATAGTAAATGATGATAAAAGTAGCTATCTCACTTCTTCCCCATGAAATCTATATTAACAAACATAGTTAATGTAAAAATCTCAATTCTCAGTAGTTTACCTCAAACATGATCAAGTATATTTTCTTATATGATGATGGCACTGTATTGCTCTATAACCTAAGTTAGTAATGTCCGGGGACATTAAAATGTTGTGGTTTATTTGTTCATAATATGTGTTGTAATTGCCCAAGTTGCATTCATTTCTTTTCAAGACTATCAGACCATCAAAATCACATAGAAGCTATAGATACTAGAAAGAACAAAAGCCAGACCACCCACCATGGCCCTCCCAGTGCAAACATTAACCAATTCTCTATCTGAAAATCATTTAGCACAGTAATTCTTAAACTGTGTGTGAGAGAATAATTAATCTGCATGATACCAGCTAGTTTTATATGTGAAGGTCTTATGTCAAAAAGTTTAGAAAATACTATATTTAACATTCTTTTTTTAAAAAAATGAAAAAAAATTTTTTTTGGTCTTTTTGAGACAGGATCTCCCTGTAGCCCCAGGTGTCCTGGAACTCACTGTGTAGACTAGGCTGGCTTTGAACTCACAAAGATCCGCCTGCCTCTGTCTCCCAAGTGCTGGGACTACAGGCGTGCGCCACTACAAAAATCTTTTTTTATTGATTTTTTTGTGTATTTCATACAGAACATCCCAATCTTTTAAAAAAATTATTTATTTAGTTACCACATGGTTAGAAGAAGCATTTCATTACAGCTTTAACATATTCAATAATTTCCAAAGCAAAGATGCATCTCTTTCAAAAGTGGCTATAAATTTTTAGGTTTACAGTTCAATTAATACAGTTATACAATACTGAACTCAGTATAGAGCTAAGATGCATCTCTTTCAAAACTGAATGTAAATTTTTAGCTTCACAGTTCAATTAATACAGTTATACAATATTGAACTCAGTATAAACCCTATAAAACATAAAATTGAACGAGGTTTAACCTTTAAAAATGATCTCCGTTTCATTTTAAGATATACTGTTTCTTATAGAAAAACTCATTTTAAATGATACTAACACTTAGATATTTGCACATGTGTCTCTAATCTCTATGTATCTGATTATTACAAGTCACAGTCAGTTACACTTGGATCCTTGGCACCTGAGTATGGATATAAAGTCATCAGGTAGATTTCAGTGGTAATGTTTTTCACCTCCACTAATTAACATGAAATAAATTTTTACGCTTCTTCCTCAAATATAACTCATTAAAAAAATTTTGTTGTTTTTTGTGTATACCACACACAAACACTCTTATTCATCTATATACCCATTTCCCAAATGGCACCTTCCCATAGCCTCCCCCCCCCCAACTGGAGCCCATATATTCTCTCATCCCTATTACTGTCCACTGTGTTGTCAGCACCCCAGCCATTCCCCAGTGCTTGTCCATCCGCTGAATCTAGTCAGCCTATCTAGAGTTCCTTGTTTTAGGATGATCAGCTCTTCCTCATTTAGCAGTGATCAGTTGTCAATATTCCCTTAGATAAGATTGGGGTCTGTTGGGCATTTTCCAAGTTCTGTGATGGATTACTGTCTATAACGTACCAAACAATCTTATCATCTTTACATCCCCATCCCAAATGGCACCCTCCCATAGCCTCCTTCCCCCACTAGAGCCCATATACTCTGTCTTCCCTGTTACTGCCCACTGTGTTGTCAGTGACCCCAGCCGTTCCCCAGTGCAAGTCCATCTGCTGAGTCTAGTCCGCCTATGTAGAGTCCCTTGTTTTTAGGAAGATAAGCTAAAACATTTTGATTGATTTTTAGTGATTTCCGTATAATACAGTTTGATGGTATTTGGATTCTCTTTCCTATCCTCACCTCTCTTGACAGCCCCCTGCCCAATTTATTGCACTTTCTCTCTCAGCAGCCATCAATTGCCAGAAGTTCCTCAGGTTGGGTTGGGATTTCTTACCCACTTCCCTATGTCTATGCTGGGATTTTGTCTGGTTTGAAATACAGA
>NW_008338715.1:8547998-8594653 GCF_000622305.1 Nannospalax galili | reverse complement strand
AGCCATCAATTGCCAGAAGTTCCTCAGGTTGGGTTGGGATTTCTTACCCACTTCCCTATGTCTATGCTGGGATTTTGTCTGGTTTGAAATACAGACTCAGACAAACAAGGGGCAAAATTTCTCTCTCATTTGTGGATCTTAGTTCCAGGTTCACAGAAGTGAGTCTATATCCTGATGTAACTGCAGGGGCCAGGAAAAAAGAAAAGAATCTTGGAAATAAAGGGGAAGAAGGAGCTTAAGAGAGGGGGATAGTAAAAGACAGGTGCTATTAAGGGGAAATGTGGAAAAAGGTGATATTTTTACTTGGGAGGGAGTAAGGAGTATTATACAGGGGAGTAAGAGAAGAGGTAAATAATGCTTATATGGTCTGAAAAGCCAAAGGGAAATGTATTCATTCCAAATCCTAGCTTAAATATTCTTAACTTGGAATATTACTGCAGGACTTCTGAGAGCCTTTAGTGTACTCTTGTAGACCTCCCAGGGGCATAATGGAAGCATTGCTTCCCATACTTTTTGAATTAACACTTTTCCCGTGGCACATTTACAGAGTTTATATTTCATGGCATGAACTTTGGGGATGCTGCTTAAGCATGTATCTGTTGACCATCACAAGCCTCTATCTTCCTCCAAAAAGAGAAAATGCAAATATGAAAAAAGAACCCAGGTAACTGAATTTTATTAATTTGACCTTCTGCATGAGAAAAACTACTGGTAAAAATGTTTACCATATTATTGTTTTTTATGTTTTTCTGTTTTTTTTGTGTGACGTCTTTTTTTTTTTGAGTGCATCATCACACCCATTCTATGCTCATGGCTATCCTGGCTAACATTGGACTCAGACTGTGTAAACCTTCCCAAACTCATAAAGAAGGAAATTCCCAGCCTTCTAATTTTATACTCCCTCTGTGTTGCTCGGGGGACTATTTCTGGACACATGGTGTGGCTGTGAGAGAAACTGCTTATTAAGATTTATCCTACTATTGAAGTATTTGTGCTGTAGTAAGAAAAACCGCTCTCAGAATTTATACATAAAGGGTTGTCTTTGCTTTTTTATTCTCTTAAATCAATACTGTAATCAATTCTGTTATCTTCTGAGCTTTCTCTAACCCAATTCTGTCTTACTGGCATCCACATGGTTAAAAAACAATGGTTTTCTAGCGTGGTGGATATTCACTGGGTCAGCAATTCAGAACTTATGGGGTTTTCTCTGGGGTGATAGTGACAAGAATGCTCGAATAATCAACTTGCCTGTCCTGGCTATCTAATATGATGGCACCAGCAGGTGCAGGAGGAGAGGGACTGACTCACTTTTTACATCAGAAGACATTATGTTTAAGTATGTCTTATTGTTTTTATTAAAGCAGCTATCAAGATTTAGTAAATAGGCGAACATTTTTCTGTCTCTTTTCTTTCTTCTCCTTCCTCAATCTTCTCTTCTACGTTGAATCATGCTGTCTACCAAGATAAGATCTGCATTGCATCCCCAATGCAGAAGCCTGAAGAAAAGGGAATTGGGAAACAATGTTTGTGCATATAAAGTTCATTTGACACATTGCTAGCCTCTTATTTTATTTTATAAAACTTCACAATTTTCCTCTGTGTTAATTTTCTTTTCCAACTTTAGATGTGGCAGAGCACATATATAATAGTATATATGAAGAAAAGATTTTAAAACATTATTTTTATTAATTCATGATGATAAACCAGGAAAAAGGAAACAGGATTTATTTCTGACTACATGTGGCATTTACTTTCTTGTTTTCTTTTATAAAAAGTCATAGACAATAATTTTTGGTCTATGCATTTCATATGAAGTATGGGATATTGAATATCAAAGAAAGGACTTAAATATAGATATCAAGATGTAATATAAATCCTTACATGCATTATTTAATTCCATAATTTGTTTATGGAATCATATTATTTATAATGCATTCAAATGAATTCAGCACTTAGAATGTTCCAAGTATTGCACCATCTGCTGTGGATACAATGGTAATTAATGTAAATTCTTCTTTCAAGGCAATAAATCATGAGACTTTGCTAAACCATACATATACATATAATTGTTATAAGTTCTCCCCTGGTGTAATTTTGAGAGTTCATCCACATTTTAATAGTTTTCTCCTCATTCAGGTTTTTTTTTCTGATGGGGAGAAGCAGTAATTACATGATTTAAGCAATAAACTTCATGTGCTG
The DNA here is from genome assembly GCF_000622305.1 of Nannospalax galili. Classification (NCBI taxonomy): domain Eukaryota; kingdom Metazoa; phylum Chordata; class Mammalia; order Rodentia; family Spalacidae; genus Nannospalax; species Nannospalax galili. Next base: position 8,592,454 of record NW_008338715.1, on the reverse strand, counting down.
ATAGTGTAGATGTCTGACTTTCACACACTCTACCTTACCATTAATAGTGACACCCGTTTATTATTATTATTTATAGCAAGATTTCTTTTTCTCTTCAGTACTGCAGCTCATTCTTTTTGTGTGTTAGACTTACCCTATTACTTTCCTTCACTGACTTAGATAACTGGCTCAGATTACTTTCATATTTCCTTATTTAGTCCATATTCCAATTATATATTTCATCTGTCTTTGGCTCTTGTTTTCAGTGGAGAATTATTTCCCTTCAATACCAAATGTTTCCTTGTGAAAACAAGTACACAAGTGTATGATGGATACAAGTACATGATAAAAGTACTCTGGGGCATGTGTGGGTCACGGTTCCCTCAGCTCCTGGACAGCATCAGAGCTGAGCTGCTGAGATGCTACCCCAGGCTGCAAATCTTGTCTCTAGTGAGTAATACCAATGAGATGCCAGAGTAAGTGATATTACTCTGTTTCCTTAAAAAAGTAACAATCGTGTAGCTATCCCGCAGTGCCATAATGGAGCAAAACATGGACAGTAACTACATAGGAAGGATCACTGGGAATTTTAGAGACCTGAGATATGTGAAGATGGCTAGGAACACATGTGAACAGTGAGGACTGTCGATATCAGCCATGTGGTGGGTGGCAGCAAAGTCATCTGTGTCCTGTTGTGTAGTCCTTGGCCAACTTTGCTGTTGAGGTCTTCACCAGCCTGGAGTCCTAAGCCTTATGTAGTATAGTTGTCCTCACTGTTCATTACTGTGGACTGCACTGATTTGCTCCACAAAGGACATGTACACCTCTGACATCATTGTTACGAACCCCTGGAGAGAAACATACTTCTGTGACCCCCTTTACTAAGGAGGAAGCACTCTAGCACAGAGGCAATCATTCCCTACAACCCTCTGTACGCCTTGGATCCTGGAATCTCATCTCTGTGTATGCTCTCACTCTACAACTTGGTTTCCTGACCACATCGCAAGCTTTTGTTCCTTAGCACAAAGGCACTAAAACCACTGTAGCAGAAAGCCTGGATGTGTCAGACTCCAGTTCTCAGGCTGGTCCATAAGCACTTTCACCTCACATACCATTAATAAAACTGCAACTACAGTGCCTGTACCCCAGGCACTTGTACCAATGTCACCTCATGCCTTAGAGCTACGATTCCTTCAAATATGTTGGCCCTCATACCTTAGTTCCACAGCTATTCCTTGGGTCCTGTGCACCAGAAACTGGGGCCATGAAAGTATATATGCGTACACACAAATCCCATGCCCGGGAAGCTCATTGGCTCCAGGGGTGAGATTGCTGCTATTATTCTGCTAAATGGACATAGTATCAAATTCTAAATTCATATCTCTATACCCATATGTTAGTGCATCTCTCAGTCTTCATCAAAGAATCTTTGTACTATGTACATCAGTTAATGAAGAAATAACAGCTGACCAAAGTACAGAGTGGAGTGTTCATCTGTAGATGGGACACCTATATCATATCATCTCCATGCTCAGCTCTGGGATTATCATGGAAGAGCCAGAGGTCAGGGAGGAGGAAGGCCTGCCCATATCAAGCCAATTAATAATGCAGCATGGTGGGGAGTTATAGAGGAGTTATTGACAGCTGATGGCTTCTAAGGAAGGGAGAGTCTGTTTTCTTTGGGGGTGTGGTCCCTGGTAGGTCAATCACGCTCCAGTGAATGTACAAACTAGACTTGGTAGGTTAAAAAAAAACCCCAAAAAACATGGAGGGGGATAAATCTTGGAGGAGTGAGGAGGAGGAGGAGGGGGTGAATATGGTCAAAATATATTGTATGTATGTATAATTTTTCTCAAAGAATTAGTTAAAATGTGTGAGTTTAGTCATCTATTCAAAATCTAGGCTCCACGAGTGAGAGAAGGCATGAAATGTTTGTCTTTCTGAGTTTGGTTTATTTCATTTAACATGATGATCTCCAGTTACATTCATTTTTGAGCATATGACATGAGTTCATTCTTCATTACGGGTGAATAGAAGTCTGTTGTATATCTGTACCCCATTTTCTTTATCCAGTCTGTGGATGGACATCTATGCTAGTTCCATGTCCTTGCTATTGTGAATAGTGGCACAGTACACATGTATGTGCAGGTATTTCTATGGTATAATAACTTAGAGACCTTTGGGTGTATACCCAGGGTATATGGGTATATGGTGGTTTTATTTTTAGTTTTTTTGGGGTGCTTCCACACTGATTTCCACAGCGGCTTCACAAGTTTGTGTTCCTACCAGCAGTAATAAAGGTTCTTTTTTTGTGTCCTCACATCTGTTGTTACTTGAATTTTTTTAGTGATAGCTATTCTGATTAGGGTGAGATAGAATGTCACTGTAGTTTCAATTTACATTTCCCTGATGGTGAGGGAAGTTAAACAATTTTTCGTGTACCTGATCTTCTGAGAACTGTCTGTCAGTTTCATTAGCGAATTAACTGATTGGGTTGATTTGGCACTTAGATTTTTTGAATTCTTTATATATTATAGTATTAATCCTTGGTTAGATGCCTACCCAGCAAAAAATTTCTCCCATTCTGTAGGCAGTCTATTTACTTGAGTAATTTTTTCCTCTGCTGTACAGAAGCTTTTAATTTCATGAAATCCCATTTGTCAGTTCCATTGAAGAGGTATTTGAGGGTTGAGAATTAGGGTCAATGATACAGTGCTTGCTTGCCTAGCAACTGCAAGACCCTGGGTTCTGTCTTCAGCTAAATAAATAAATAAATGAATGAATAAATGAATAAAAGTATATACATAAATAAATATAAATAAGTATTTGACAAAAGTTCACCAAAAGGTAATTGAGAAAGCATAGTCTCTTTAATAAATCCTGCCAGTTAAACTAAATATCTACATGTAAAAGGAGTGAAATTTTGGGTCCTTGTTTTCTACTATGCATGAAAATAATCCAAAATGGATTTAAAAATTTAAGCATAGTACCTGAAACCATAAAACTCCTTGATTAAATTGGGGAAAAGCTCCATGACATTAGTTTTGTTAATAATTTTTTGACTGATGCTAAAACACAGGAAACAAAATAAAAATAGGACTATTTCAAACTGAAAAGCTTTTGTTCAGGAAAGGAAACAATTGATAAAATGATGACATGACTCTCAGAGTAGGAGAACATATTTGAAAGTAATGCATTTGATAAGGATTTAATCTTAAATATATACAAAGAACAAATACGACTCAGTAGTAAGAATCCAAAAAACTGTATTTTAAAAATGGACAAAATGTCTGAGTAAACTTTTCTTTTTACAAAGAAGACACACAAGTGGCCAAGAATGTGTACAAATGAAAATGCAAATCAAAACCCAAATGATACATCACTTTGCACCGACTCAATCAGACAAAAACCCAGCATAGAGCTGGGGAAATGGGCAGCAGTCCCCAACCTTAGCAGAGGAACTACTGGGAGCTGATTACTGCTGGCTGAGGGAAAGTTGATCTTCTTTAAAGGAGTGACTCTAGATAGGCTGATTAGACTCCAGTGGATGAACTTGCACTGAGGGACACCTGGATAGAAATGCTTGACCAGATAGGACTCGACATATGTGATAGACTAACTGAAGTCTGGTGGGGGAGTTGTGGGGGCAGGGAGGGGTTCTAAATTTGATTAAGATACATTTTAAGAAAAGCACAAAATTCAGTAAAATATTAAAAATGAAACAAGATAAAAGTTAAAATATAATAAATGATGGTGTGGTTCTCAATAAAAGAGAACTTTTATAAGTAGTTGTTCAGAATGTAAATTGATACACCTACTTTTGGAAGTAGTAGGAATATCCCTCAAAAAAAAAAAAAGAACTACATATAATCCAGCAATCCAAAAGCTTGTGTACATTAAAAACAATAAAGTGACTGCAGGCTTGATACTCTTCTGTGTTCGTGCAGCATGAGTCACATCATTCAAGATCTTTAACAACCTCAGTATCTTTGATAGATGAATGCGTAATGAAAGTGAAAGTGACACATGTGATGATATATATGATGAAATATTATTATTATGAAATATTATTATTATTCCTATATTCATAATAGGAAAGGGGAGTCCTGACATTCATGATGATGTAGATGAACTTGGAAGCCATCATATTATATAAAACAAACCAGATGAAGGAAAACAATACTAAATATTATCATGTATATGTGGAAATATCATGAATCGAACTTATAGAACCTTAAGATTTTTACCAGGGGTTGGGAGAAATGGAGACTTGTTGGTCAAATGATACAACTTGAAGTTACAAGATGAGTAGATTCTAGAGAACTAATATATATTATATGAGTATAGTTAATAATAATGCATTGTTCCCTTGACATTTTCTAAGAGAATAAACACCAAATATCTCCACATATCAAAAGGTAACTGTTTGAGATTATTAATGTTATTTATACTGACAATAATTTCATAATATATCAAAAGGTCTCATTTATATACCTTGTGTATGTAGTTTAAAATTTATTTTAATTAATGAATAAAACTAAAACATTTTATGATTAAAGATTAATTAATTGGTTATGGAATTAAATGAAGTTCATGTAAGTTCCCTGCTTTTTTCTGTCTGTGTATTTGTATTTATACATGGGCTAGATTTGGTGTGTAGCTTAGAAGCTCTATTTACCTCTATGATCTTGTGATGAATATTTCTCCCAGGTCATGAAGAACCTATAAATTAAATAGATCCATCATGGCCTTATCCTGTTGGAAGATGTATCTTAGAAATAGAAGAATGTTGTGAATGGTTTGAAAATGACTGCTTGAGGAAATGTAGTCTTCTAGAATTATTTCCTCATCTATTCTAAAGAGATCATTGACTTTTGATGGTATTTTTTATTAGAATTTGAATAATTGCCTTTAGGTTGATAAATATATTTGTGAAGAAATTGCCATATCCATTAGAGAAATAAAAATCTGAACTTACAACACTATCAATGAAGGAAGGAAAAATAATAGGAAGGGAAACTGGATACTAGCTTATCTGTCATGTTTTTCAGGAATTGTGGGTTGCAAATGACAGAAACCTATGTGGAAGTAATTCAAGAAAAATACTGACTTATTAGAAAGATCAAATATAATTCTTAGGATCAATGGAACACAAATTGGAGGGCAAGAACCTGTGAAACTCCACTGGAGGTTTTATTAGGTGGTTTACCAGTTCTGTTGAATAGCATGGCTTTAAGAAAACAGATTATCTCACATGTAAAAGCATGAGCGAGTGGTGGTCAGAAAAAGGAGGTCACTGCTCTGTGTCATCCAACATCCAGGTTCCTTCTATCTGGCTGTCACACCATATCTAGACATATTTTATCTTCTGTATGTTTTATTCTAGATTACTTTCTGTTAGGTCTCTGTCGCTGGAAATGAAAAAGAAAAGGCAAGAGCAAAGTTTGTTAAGACTGTGACTCAAGTTGCTGACTTCACTTCTAGGAACATTTATTTTCTAAGCTTAGCTGTGCTATTACAAGAGCCTAGGAAATATAGTGTTTAATATAGTATGAGGCATAGTGTCTTTCGTTTCACTAAAACTTGGGGTCCCATTGACAAAATAGAAAATAGGAGAAAAGATTCTGGGTGACAAATAGTCCTAACTATAGGAATAACATCCCTTGGACATAGAGAAGGATCTATTTTTGAAGCTTGATGCTTTTTGTCTTTATATCAGTGGGCTTCCTTCTATGCCGTGCAGATCACAGACCAAGAGAGATGATGAGCTGTGACATCACTCTGTCATTGTTCATTCCTAGCCTCAAACCTGCCTTTCCCAACAGGTAGGCAGGCTTTTTTTTCTTTTGTCTTTGATACATAAAAAGGAGGATATAACTAGAGAAGGAGGTGGGCTTCTAGGTAATGGCCATCTTCATTTATTTAAGACACATCTAGGGGCTGGAGAGATGACTCAGCAACTAAGAATACAGACTACTCTTATAGAAGACCTAGGTTCAATTCTCAGCACCCAGGTGGACCCTCCGTAGCTCCAGTTCCAGAGGATCCGACGCCTTCTTCTGAACTCTGTGGGCATTGCACGATACTGGTGCACTCACACAAATGCAGGCAATATACTCATACACATAAAATAAAACTAATAAATAAAATATTTTAAAAAGACACATGTATATAGCAGGCAATGGTTCTGACCAATGCCAAATCTGCTCTGCAAGTAAAGTTTTATTGGAACACAGTCACACCCCTTGTCTGAGGTTTCTATATTTTACTCTAGATGTTGGGGATGCAAGTGATAAAGATATACAAGGTTTCCATTCTTTTTCTTACTATAGTTTTTAATTTTTTTATGTAGATGTGTTTGGTGTACACATGTGTATGTGTGCTCACATGAATGTGGGTGTATGCACATGTGTACACAAGCATACGGGGGCCTGAAGTTGATTTCTGGTGTCTTCCTCTATTGCTCTCCACTTTATTTACTGAGGCAGGGTTTCTTCTTAAACCTGGAGCTCACCAGTTTGGGTTAGTCTATCTGGCCAGCTTGCCCCAGGGATCCCCTGTGTTTGCCTCTTGAGTGCTGAGATTGATTACAGGAGGCTGCCATGTGTGCCTGGCTTTTACATTGGTTCTGAGGATCTGAATCTGGTCCTCATGCCTGTGGGGTAAATGTTTGATCCATTGAGTCATCTCCCCAGCCCATACAAGGTCCCCATTCTTATGAAGCAAATGTGTGCAGGGCTTATCATCTGTGATCTAGTTTTCTCGATGAATCTTACATTTTCCTGGGGAAAACTGAACAAATGATCTATTCATTTCTCGCATGGACTTTTAGCTCTATTCTGAGAAGACTTATATAGCCAGTCGGTACAAGGAAGGTCACACAATTTCAACCCTAGTTTATATCTTTATGAATCTACAGAAGAGAGTCTATAAAATCAAAATGACCTTCATACCTTTGGTTCTGTCTTGTGCCTGACTCTTTTCACTTGTTGGGACGTAGGTATTGTGCTGTCTGCTCATTCTGTTGTTTTCTTGTTTCTGACCGTTTTCCAAATGGTTTGCTTCATTTTCTTTGCTTTGTGTTCTCATGTATTTCTATTATTTCGAAAATGGAGACTTCACTTTGGCCAAAACAATACCTTTTTTTCTCATGTAATTTCCTCCATCTTTTCTGTTTTGCTCTTCAATTTTTCTTAAAATTTTATGGGACTGAATTCAGAATGTAAAAATTCTTTCAGTTAGATTGAAATTACTCATTATAGGTCTCACTCAATCTGCAAAGTAATACATTAGCTTAACACTCACCATACCCTCTCCCGTAGCATGACACCTCGCCAACACCTGATTATAAGTATCAATATTAGAGCCTTCCTGTAACATAGTCATTGGAAGTTCAAAATTTGTTGGCTTAGAAATATGCTGCCATCAGTAGGCAGATAATTAATATAATGGGAAATAATGAAGTAGGGGGTAAAGGTACAAGAACAGTATGGCAGGGGAAATTTATGATGGGAGAATGTTATAATGAGAACAAAGCATACATTAGTAAATTTATCAAAAGGTCAAAATTGAAAATCTATCAAGTATGGTTACATTCATTGACTTCCTCTTCACTCCAATCAGGACTGAGAGGCTGAGTGTGGCCTCGTTAGTTTATGAACAATGGGATAATTCCTCTTGGTTTGGTACTTCTGTGGGGTGTGTGCATCTATCTTTCTTCCTTCCCCTCCTCTTTTTCTCCCCCCTTTTCTTCCTCTTTTTCTCTCCTTTCTTTCCCTTTATTCAATAAATAGTAATGGAATGTTTAGTATGTGATAAGTCCTGAAAAAGATATCGAGACTATAACTGAACAATATAGTCTGTCCTTGTTTTCATGGAGTTTAGCATCTCAAAAGAGGCAACAAGAAGAAGAAAGGCCATCACTGCAGGAGAAATTTGCAACCCAAAGGGAAGGAGGAGGAGCCTAACACAGGAATGAACAGATTTTCCCCACTAAAATTCATTGACATGATTTAATTACTTTTTTATTAGTATGAATTTCATTGTCCCATTTTTTTCCATAAATGCCAATAAACTTTGTAAATAATGTCAATGATCATTGACATAAAATAATTAAAGTATATAATATTATAATGAAACTAGATACCATAATAATGGGCTAACATCATTAGACTGACGATTTGCTAATACTAATTTAAACAATACTTTCTATTAGAACAATATTAGCTCAGTTTCTGCCATTATATTTGGTAATCATGTGTTTTTAAAAATATATGTAACTGTTGGGCATGGTGGTGCTCACGTTTAATCCCAGTACTCAGGAAGCAGAGGCAGGTAGATCTCTGTGAATTTGGGGCTAACCTGGTCTACATGAGAAGTTTCAGACTAGCTAGGGCTACACAGTGAGAATTTATCTCAAGAACAAAAGCAAACAAGTAGATAAGTAACTCAGTATTTTTATTATTCTTACCTAAGACTCTCTACTTTTTGGCAATTATAATTGAGCGCTATTCCTTACATTCATCAGCATGATCACTTGAATGACAGAAGGCTGGTCAATGTATCATAAACTGTGGGCAGGGTTCTAGAAATTGTTGTTAACCCTGATAACTAAGTAAACGTGACAACAGTTAATAACAATAACAGTAACAGTTAACACTCATGGTGCTAAATCATAAGTACTATTCATGGGCTAACTCACTGACCACCATAGTTCTCTCATTTCATAGATGGGTTTACTGAGGCCCACCACTATAAATTACTAAACTGGGGAATTCTAACCCAGTATTTAGTATCTTGGATACTAAACATCATGTCCATTTCTTTCTTTGTCACATACAGAGAATGGCTCTGTGGTGTACAGATGGCAGACCTAGAACCTAGATTTCTTGAATTCTAATGTTGATAACAGGGACTGTCCCTGAATTTACATAATTAAAGAAATGAGATATGTTGCTATTTAACAAACTGTATTCCTTAGATATGTCATGTAAAAAGTCATATTAAGCTTAATAAATCCTGAAAAATATATTCCTCTCTTAGAAAATGCTAAAAACAAAAACAAAAACAAAAACAAAAAAACCCAAAATAAAACAAGTCGTGAAAATAAGAAGGAGCCTTGTTGGGAAGAAGGGGTTTGGTGTGAGTGGAAGGGAAATGGGGGAAGCTAACAGGGTGAATACAGTCAAAGTACTCAGTTTACATGTATGAAATTGTGAAATGAATAAAAAATAAAGAGCAAAATCATCCAAAAATGAAAAACCTCAGGGAAAATCCTCACGAAGTAAAGATACCTGACTAAGTTAGGTATTTGACCCAGTTCACTATAAACTTTTGACCAAATGATGCTCTTCAGAGAAGAATGGAACACGCAACACATTTTCACACTCTGTATAAAGAGTGCTTTTGAAACTACTTTCAGAAACTCTGAACAACACAATGAGTCTTTCAATATCGAAATGCTCAGGATTTTAAATATTAATCATATGCATTTATGTATCTCTATGTATTGACCTCCAATAGTCACAGCAAATTGACTAGGCGTATGATGAACCCACATAGTGTATAATGCTACGGTAGCAGTATACTTTGCATTCTTCACAATCACAGCTCAGTAGTGTCAAATTTATGCTTTGAGACCCTTCCAACTGGTTTTCTGGCATATACTACTTATGTTCCCCATCAGGCTAAAGTAGAACTTGCATTAACCATAGCTTATTAGGTGAATGGCAACAATTTTCTGTTGAAGTTAACTGAATTATAGTTTTACTTGCAAATTGGTATGCATTGTAACATCACTGAAATCTTGGTGCTAATAGTAGAAGGTAGTGTTCACAGTGTTTGTTTCATCATTCATGAAGTTTTGTGCACAGATCTGCCCCTGACAGGACTGTCCCTCCCTTTTCTCTAGCTGCCTGAGGAGCTAGGTTAAAGCTGTCACTAGTATGTGTGAATGTACTGTTCTTATGTATTTGTGAAACACATACAAAGAGGGCTTTCCTGGCATCGTTCATACAGCCTCAGTCCAAGGCCACAAATGCACAAAGAATTGCTTTCAGAGCAAATACACTGAATCCCCTCTATCATACAGGAATCAAGGGAATTGAGCTCCTATTCCAATTTCTACCCACAATCAAGAAGTAAGAAATTAGAGTAGTTCGTCATGAGCATTTCAGGTGGTGAAATTGAACTTATGTAATTTATTATCCTCAAGTTTTACTCATAATCAAGACGAAATTAGACTTGCTAAGTGAAAAGATGTCTTCCTGCAAAACTGAACAAATGGGCAATTTGACAAAGTGCCACTGTCACATGATGGGCTAGCTAACACCTTCTGAATGAGGTACCTGTAAAATAAATGAACTCACTGGGGAAAAAAAATAAAGGAAGAAATATCTTCTGCAGAAACACTGAACTGGGTCATTCGCTCCTAAAAGAATTTTTAATGGTTCTAGTCCGCATTGAAAAGAGACTTAATGGGCTAAGTTGGCTTCTTCTGTGGAATTTTTGTCTGGCACATTCTTCCAGCTTTCAGTCAAAATTCTAACTGCTGGTGGTTTTAATTGAAAAATTTGACAGACATTTCACCAACTGTCTTCTCTCTCTTTGTCAAAGACAGAACACAGATCCTTTAGTTGACCCAGAGGCCTCTTCCTTTTCAGGAAGTGCTTTTCATTCACTGCTGTTTGGCCCAGGTGGTGATTATGCATCTGGCCCCATGGAGGTCACATATTAAAATGACGCAAGAAAGATTAGTCACTTATTAGTGTATTCTGAAAGTGTGAAGGTACAGAAACTTTTTCTGGAAGCCTAGCTCAAGGATGCTCGTTGGCACGCTGGTGCAAATGAGTAGAGCTCCATTATTTCCCAGGGGCATGCTCTCAGGCCATTTCCTTTGTTTTTCTTAGCTTTAGTTTTCTTATCTCTAAAATGGGAATTATGAAAATATCCCTGGGGAAGGGCTGTTGTTGGGATCAAAAGAGGCAAAAAAGGTCGCAAACATGTAGCACTAGGCATATTGTTGTCACTCAGAAGCAATAGATGTGGTTATCATTGGATGCAGAGACTCAAATGGTTTTTAGCGAGCTTGTTAATTCAGGAGCTAATATCCAGCTGGTTCATCAGCAGAGCCTTTGTAGATCACTGAGAAAAAAACCCTCCAAATTATTTTCTCGAAGCTAAATCCAATACAATTGTTGAAATTGCAGTGGCAGCAATTCTCTTCATGGTTATAATGTTATATTGCACCAGGTTCTTAAATACATCTTTTAGTTCTGGCTTATTATGGTTTAAGAACATCAGGAAGAGGAAGAGGAGTCAGCATGAGGTTGATGGTTGAGTGACAACTGTAATTTTCAATAGAACAGAATCTTTGCTAATACAAAAGCTACCTTCTGGTTATGCAAAAGTTTAATGAAACATAGGCATGAAGTAGTGTTTTCTATCCAACAAAGAACAAGTGTAGTCACAGAATTTAGCATGTTGAGCTATTCTTTCCAAAATCAACCACCTGAGGACCAAGGAATGAGATTTAAAACAGAATTTGTATGCATTCTTTTTTTTCTTTAGTGAACAAAGCATTTGTATAGCTAAACTGGGGAGTTGCAGTACAATTTGGTAACGTTTCTATTTGTTGAAGAAATGCCAAGTATTTGCAGGAATGGCAGGAAGCAAAACATAGTTCTCATCTGCATGCAACATAGTCATAACATAAAATTATGAGCTCAGAGATACAATTTCTGAAAAGATTGAATTAGCATTGTGAAAATTAGAGCCCCCTCATTTGCATAAACCTGGGAACTGCTGCTTGACAAAGCTAGCAGTTTATTTGGCAGCAGCGGAGGGTGTAGTTGTGCAGTTTTCCCCAGCTCACCAGTGGAAATCAGCTGTGGGAGTCTGCTCTTCGTAAAAGAACCTGGAACTCGGTATAGTGCAGACATCACTCACACCTCAGAGCTTACCTGAAATAAAAAGGATGCCATAGATATGTGAGTTCTAACATAGAGCTTTTTGTGGTAAAAATTCCTCTGCGAGAGAGGAATGGAATTACCTGATGAGCAGAAGCCTTTATAGCCTTGTTAGCTTACTGTTGTTTCCTCCAGGTGACCTCTGGCTCCTTGAACTCTTGAGGAGAATTTAACCTGGAAGGAATCAAAACTTTTAGTTGGAAGTTAGGAAGCGGCTGACATGTTCCTGGGGTCATGTGATTATTTCATACCTCGAAAGTAAGATTAAAAGAAGAAAATCACTGATAGAGTCAGGAAGCTGCCTCTCTTCTGAGCTGGTTGATATATTGCAGTCAGTGATAAAAGCTTTCCAATGCAACATCTTCTTTGTTGCTTAACTAATATATATTGACTAAAGGTGCAGGAGTAGAGGAGGAGACAAGAGCGAATATATATTGACTAAAGGTGCAGGAGTAGAGGAGGAGACAAGAGCATGAGAAGGAGAATAAAAAATGGCAGTCATAATGTTACATTGGAAGATGGAGAGAAAACGCAGTGAGCTGATTATCAGTAAAAGCATGTATGTGTGTCCTCTTTCATGTATAGAAGGTAAGCTCTGTGGGTTTAGAGCATTGTAAGTAAAACATACAATGTTCTGATCCACAACAGGAGGAGTATAATTTAGGTATTTTAATTAGGGTCTTCAGAAAAAGAAAATCAGCCAGAACTGTAAATAGGTAAGAGAGAATCTATTATGAGACAAGGCTCATGTGATCATGGAAGTGAAGAAGGCCCCTCATATAACAAGGGCAAGCTGAAGAAACAGGAAAGTTGGTGTGACTCCTAGTCCAAGTCTGAAGACCAGAGAATCAGAATCCTCAGTGTCTGAGACGATGAGGAGGTGGAAGCTCTAGCTCAAGAGGGGAGAGCAAATTTTCCCTTCCCCTTCTTTGTTATACTTTCTTTGAGAAGGATGCCAATGGATTGAACTACACTCACACATACTGGTGAGGGAGATCTTTACTAGGTCTATTTTTCCAAATGCGGATCAGACACTCCCAGGAATACTCTTTTACGCGGTTCTGTGGTTATCTGCCCAGTCAAGTTGAGATGTGGAATTAACTATCACTGATGGTGACATCTGCGAAGGCAGAAGCAGCTCCCAAGTGGGGAAAGGAGCTATGGGGATGGGAAATGCTAAGGCTGGACGTGACACTGCTCCCAAGCTGCGGAGATAAGGGCTCTTGTTTTCAGGACTCATTGTGCTGTGGAGTCTGTGTTAAACTTTTCACACCCTTGAATTACATTTTCCCTGGGGTTTCTGCTTTTTACTACCCAGATACCTGGGCCAATTTGTTTAACATTCTTGAAAACAAAAGTTAAAAATGGAAGTTAACAATTAAAAGAGGTTGTAATTTTCTTCCTCTCACTAAAATGATTCTTCATCCTTAAATGAACAAGAAAACAAAAACGCCACAATGATATCATAACACTAACCTTACAAAGATGTTGAAAACCAATGAACAGCAGTGGCAGTGGATGATTTGTTCACCATATATCAGGTAGAATGGATTCTTGGGGTCTTAAGTCCCGAATAATTTTTCATCTCACATTCTATATGGAACATGCAATTTATAACAAAGACAAAATACACTGAACACAAAAGCCTAAGTGCTACAGAAGAAGAGGGTGGGACAGTTACTTTTATCTGGAGGAAAGGACAACAGGGCAAGCTGTTGAAAAGGGGACATTAGAGCTGAATAATTAAAAGTATGATTCTGCTTGGAGGCAGGACCTGAAGCATGGACCAGGGGGGAATACTTCTTCCTGGCTTACTCCCCTGGCTTGCTCAGTTCCTTTCTTCACTTCCAGCCCAGTCTCACCTGCCCTGGACATCACCACCATTCTTTACCAATTGCCTGTTATGAAAATGCCTCATCGACTCGGCCATAGGCAAATCTGATGCAGAAAATGCCTCAACCGAGGTTCTCTCTTCCCACGTGTCTCTAGTTCTGTCAAGTTGTCAAAACCTAACCACACTGATGAATAGATGAAAATATTTACTATTGTATTGGGAAGTGCATTTGAAAACCAGAGGAGACCAAAGGTGGGGAAATAGATTTGAGAGTCACTTTGCAAAGGACAGCTGAGACAGTGAGGGATAATAAAATTACCCAGAGAGATAGTGTGAGGAGGAACAGATGTATTCCTGAGCAGAAGGAGCCAGGAAGGAGATTCAAAAGATTATAGAAGAGCAGGGCATGGTTGTACACATCTGCAGTTCAAGTGCTTGAGAGGTGAAGGCAGCAAGATCAGGAATGTCAGGACAACCTTGGCTACACAGTGAGTTTGAGGCTGGTCTGGGCTGCATGAGACCATGTTCCAGTGGATGGCCCCACACCCAAGAGTATATGAGCAGCACAAAGGGGATCTGAAGTTGGGGGTTGATGGGGTAAAAAGTGGATCTGGGAGGAGTTAGGGGGGCAAGTAGGAAGTGAATATGATCAAAATACATTATATGAAATTCTCAAAGAACTAATAAAATATTATCTGAAAAAACCTCTAAACACACACACAAAACACAAAACAAAGAAATAATAACAAACAAAACCAAAAGAAATGAAAAGCTGTCAGAGGAGCAATGAGAGAAACAGTAACGAAGTGCTTTGAGAGAAACAGAACAGAATTTCAGGAAGAGGGCCTGCTGAGTAATGTCAGATATTGCAAAGAAATTTTGTGAGAAGAGCATCTCTTATTTTTCGCCAAATGTACTTAGCTGCCTGGGTTATGACTAGTTCATACTGCTTCTGTCTGCGAAACAGACAGCACTCAGAGTGGAGCTGGGAGCAAAGGCACCTTGTGTGTATTAGGGGAACAAGCCGTCCTTCCAGCTGAAGGCAGAGCTTGGAGCTCTCAGGCAGCTCTGCTCCCTTCCTTGTCTTAGCAACCTTTCGTAGCCATATGCAGCAAAACCACAGAGATCTGCCTGTCTCTGCCTCCCAAGAGTGCTGGAATTAAAGGTGTGCGCCACCATGCCCGGTGATGTCAGCTTTCACGGGGTTTTTTTTTTTTTTTTTTTTGTCTAACCAGGAATGAGGACATAAATGAATAATTGGAGATTCACTCAAGGATGTAAGAGAAGGAGTTGGAGGAATTGCGGTGATGCTGAGTATTGATTTAAAATGGTGGCCCTTGAGGGTAGGGATGGTGTGAAGGGAAGAAGCCAGCTGACCTGAAGAAATGAGGTAGGAAGTCAGAAGTGATCTTAATGAAGTCAGAGTGAAGAACGGAGTTTCTAAGATTACTTCAGGAGTGGAGGAAGAATTGATTTTAAGATCAACAAGAATGGATTCTGGAGCAGAAATAAGGGTTTGAAGTGAAGGGCATTATGAAGGAGACGAGTTTTGTTCTTGTTTTAATGTAAGTAGTGCTGTTTTCATTGATTACATTCTTCCCACCCCTGCACTGGGGACTGAGCTTAGGGCTTCCAGCATGTTAGGCTAGTTATGTTCCACTAGTGAATTCCTCTCTAGCCCGAGGAAAGAATTTTGGGTGGCTAAATATATATGGTGAAATCACTCTAAATGATAGTAGGTGACTGAGAAAAACAAAACAAACAAACAAACAAACAAACAAACAACTCCTTACCTTTAGGAACGTGATTGTGACGGGAGGGAGGCTGGCAATGACAATGAATTTAGAAAGAGAGTAATTTAATCTGATGCTAGAGACCTCACCTGGGGTTAGAAGAAACCGAAAGGACATTTTTCTGCACAAATAAGTTTGATTTACAATTTTTAATTATTTCAGCAACTTTTAAAATTCTTAGTCTAGTTGTTTTGTTTGCAATAATGAGTAAAACACAACAGACCAGAGAAAAGCAATTCCAGGCAAAGTCATAAGTTAAAAAAGGACAAGGGTAGTTTCAATAGAAATGAAATGTTTTGTTGTTATGAGTAGAATCACAATCCATCCCTAAGTGCACAATCCATGTGTGTATATGTGTGAGTGCATGCACACGTGTGTATGCTAGAGATCATACTTGTGTGTGCATGTAGAGGCCAGAAGAGAGTGCTAAGTGTTCTTTATCATCCACACCTGTGTATCTGAGGCACATCTGTCCCTGAACCTGGAGCTCATGTTTTTTCAGGCAGCGTGGAAACCAACACGCTGCAGCAACGGTCTTATCTCTGTCTTAGGAGTTGGGATTTCAGGCCTGCATGGGATATCTGGCTTATCATATAGGTGCTGGGATCTGAACTCTGGTTCTCACGTTTGTGCAGCAAGCACTCTTAATTGCTGAGCTATCTCTTCAGCCGCCACAAAGTGTATACCTTTTGACAGCATTCTCCTTAGTGAGACTGAACTTTCCATTTTGGAAGGTTGCACACCTCAGCTAGATATTTTGACTGAAATGTCCCAACTATAAGCAAAATCTGGGATGATCCTGAGGCTTGTCACTGGGAGCATTTGATACTTCATCAGCATTGTCCTCTGACTTACTGACTCAGTGCCTGAGACCATCAAATACCAGCATGCAGTTCTGTGGTTTATTTGGGAGGACTGACAACCATTAGCTAATCTTGTCTTCCATGATGTTACACACCTGAACAATGTATTCATATGCGAGGAAAAGAAGTATATACCATATTTCTATGGTAGAATAAAATTTATTTGAAGTTCTTTGCTTCTCTCTCAGTTCTTAAGCATATGTTCACAAGGAAAAAGAAAAGGAAAACATATGAAAGACCTTAATTATTTCCCTATTTGCCTTTTCTAATAGCAACAGAATTAGTAAAAATTATTCTGATATTACATTTTAGGTATTGTATACTGTTTTACACCTTTATGTACAACAAAAGTTCCCCTTTGCCTTTGGAGTGGAGGGAATGGATATACTTGGCTAAGTAAGGTGCAGGCAAGGGGCTCGCTGGGCTTAGAGAGGGCCTGGAAGTCTTCCAAGGCACACAACCTCTTTTGAAGTTGGGCTATGGGGGGGGTGTCCCAAGATTGGCTGTGAATTCCATTGTCTTTACTCTGCTGACTTTGACTTACTAAATGAAAGCTCAAGTACAAGTTTATGTCTTGTATTGTCTCTCTGAGGGTGGAAAGGCTGACTGGATAAGGGAGGTAATCACCTTCAGTACTTATCACCTTTCTCCCTACGAAGATGCTTTTTTCCATGTCTCTTTCCTTCTATAGCTAAGCCTTTCTCCTTTAGCACACTATACTTGAGCAAAAATCCATCCCACGTTAAAAAGGTAAACAAAATAACTTAGTCATACATCTTTCACTAGTTTCTTCAAGTCCCTGCTCAAACAAAGAAGCAAACAGAAGAACAAAACATAACCCACAAAACAAAACAAATGTTTTGACATCTGCCACTGTACCAGATTTTCATGAACTGAGACCTAGAGAGATGCTTCTAATCAGTCTTCATAAAGGTTGTGTGTGAGGGGCAGACAGCTCTTTGAAGGGCATGCTGACAGCAGTGATATTGTAGGATGGTTCCTTATAAAGTCCTTTAATGTGGGCAGAGGTTACAAAGACAAAGTACTATTCATTAAAAGTAGTTTTAAGGTAAGAATCAAAATAATGTGTTCATTTCAAGTGCAGCCAACAGTTGTTATTTTACCTTTTGTTTGGTATGTCATAAAAATGACAATATGGGGCCTGATATCAGTTAAGACAGAAATTAACTTGGGAGATTCTATTGGCTGCATAGCATGCTGGATACATTAGGACTCCAAAATAGGACTTTTCATTTTTTTTGGCAAGTTTCAAAATTAAAAGAATAGCTGCATTTTCTGGTCTGTTGCAACATAATACCAAACCCACATGTGTCTATTTGCCCAAGGGAAAAATAGATGGAGGAGTAAGGTAGGGATCATGAGGCCGTGTTACTTGTTGCTGTGGACTCTAAAGGCCGAAAGAAGTAAGATTATTTTATTAATAATAGAAAAGAGTGGAGGTTGCTGATGTGGCAGCTAATAAAACAATATTTGTAGCCAAGGAAAAGAAGAGAGTGTCAAAGAAAGGCTCTGGTGATTTTGATTTTAATGTACTTTTCCTTTTTAACCAAGTGTATAATGAACTGGCAGGATTTAGGCATCGCCTGGCTTCTCCCGGACTCTTGGTTGTACACGTGTGGGAGTTTATGACTGTATACGTCCCATTTTCAGTAGAAAAGTGTTGAGAGGACGTGTCAGTGAACACTCTCCAGAAAGGTTCACTAAACTCCATTTTGCTTATGAATGTGAAGAGAGGAAAATAATCTTTCCCCTGTAATGATTTATCTGGTTAAAAGAGGAATGAAATGAGAAAAATTAAAAATTGTTATGACATATGTGATGATCATAGCAGCTTACAGTGAGTCTGCTATGGATGCTTTTCTTGAGCCTGAGAGAGACTCTGTATTAATAATAACTCATGTGGAAGAACATTGCATTGAAATGGAGAACTTTATGTAACTTGTTTCATTAAAAGGCATATAGGATGCAGTGAAATGTCATTTCAATACTGCCACATGTCAAATCCACGTCAGTCTAGCGACAACAATTACAAATTCAGAGACAATGTGATAAAGAGGAGTGAACTGTCTATTCACAATATCTGGGTTTCAGCTGTCAGTTGACTGCTGACTGCAGTTGGGAAAGTCACTTCACTTTCCGTTAATGGAGTTTCTTCCTGTGTAAAATAAAGATGCTGAATTTGATCATTTCAAAGCATCTTTCCCAATTGAAGAGCTCATGTTTTTCATACAAAGATGATCATATCTTCTAGGTAAGTTGTTTATACCTCACTATTTAATCTATAAAAAATAAAAGCACACAAGATAGATTATCTTTAAAAGGAAAAATTAAGTAAATTATGTGCAGCATAAATAAGCCTTAATAATTTGAAAACCAATCTTGTATTACCAAGTTAGCAACTCTGTCACCCATATGTTCATAAAACACTGTGGCTGTTTTATTGTTCTCTCTGGCAGTGCCAATCATAGTTAGCACTAATTAATGAAATTCCAGGGTGCTGTTTGCCAGGCGGTTCATGCAATGGGTGAAGCAAACTACAGTAGCAAAGTTTCCATCATTTATATTACCGTGACAACATTGGCTCAAGTTTCAGAAACAGTAATTCCAGCTCCCCATCCCTGTGAGAACAAATGTAGATTGATTTATGTTCCGAGCCTCTCTAGCATATTGTCAACACTGCCATGGCTGCCAGAGCTCATCCCACAAAGTGCTGACATTTTCTGGGAATCTGATTGCCTTTACACATACTCTCTCCAGTAGCTTACATTTGCACACATTGCTGTCTATTTTCTTCCCATTTTTTATTTTAAGGCCTAAGGCATGGATTATTGATATTAAAATCAGCTTGGTGTTATTAACCCATTTGATACCAGTACAAAATCTTTTGAGATTAAGTCATGCTGAGGCTAGATGATAAACTTCCTGTAATCTGTGATGGAATGACCTTGAACAGGGTATAAATGTAGTGGGCTTGGTTTAGAATCATGTTTCATTTTTAGTAAAGTCCTACCCTCCTTTTTCCCCCTGGCATTCTTTTCCACCTGCTTTCATCACTCAGTGAATCTCTATATGTAGTGCTGTTTGTTGCACCCTGCCTCATATTAGGTCTCTGTGGCTGCTTCCTGGTTCCAATAACAGTCATAGGTATAACTTTTGAGAGTCAAGTATCATAATTGATTATTACAGCTAATGATAGACACATCAGTAATAAAACATTTCTACATGGGTTTAGTCAAATAAACCAAGAAGTTCTTTCTATTGTGTTGTGAGAAATCAAATGCTATCATGTGGCAGATTTCCAGTACATTTATTTTCTTGTGATACACAGCATTTCAGAATGTCATCAAATAAATAAACTGTAGATTTCAATAAGACCAGTTTTATGACCCATGTTTCTGAGTGGGAAAATATTTTTGCCATTTTTGAAAATCTGGTATGTGATTTAAGGTAAGTGTGATATTAGAGGTACAGTTTGACTGAACCTGGTGGCACAGGCCTGTTTAGAAAGCTACCTATGGAGCCTAGGAAACAGGATGGCTAGATTAAGACCTGCCAGGGTTAATTAACCAAGTGAGTTCCAGGCTAGCCTGGTTAAGTTAGTGAAAGACTAAGTCTTAAAATGTGAAAGAAAAGAAAACAAAAAGAACTGGGGATATAGCTCACTGCTAGGGCACATTCCTAATATGTATGAAGTAAAGGTTCATAACTGAGTATCATATACACACCCCACAACTTAAAATATTCAAAACCTTACTCTCACCTTGATCAAAATATAGAACATTTTTCATCTCTTGGATGGACCTTTTCTCTAGTCTCAAGCCCATCTCATCTGTGCAGGGGTAACAAAAGCTATTTTATAGTGAAAATGAGCGGCCAGTTAAAACATTTAATTTCAGTTTCCCTCCATTGTTCCTGACATTGAAGAATTGCTTTCTCTTCATAAGTCCTTGTTCATCTTTTTTTTTTTTCTCTCTGAAGGATAGTGTAGGAATTGGGTGCTGAGCATTGTGAGGCTGGTTAATTATTAATTCCTGCTGGGTGTGTGTCTAAAAGTGCACATTTCTTGTTGTTCTTTATTTGATTATTAACAGAGAGGTAGATTTATGATTTTTTCCTTTCTTGCCTTTTTAAGATTCCCGGTAGTTCAGTTGTGTATACAAAAAGAGTAGACCAATCGTACCTTCATCAGTAGAGCCTTTTCTCTTTTGTGCATAATTCAGTTTTACTGGTTAGCCTTTGGGGAGGCAGCAAGCTTGACCAAATTTTCTTTTAGATTTTAATTTTGTTTGCAGTCAGCAATGTTAAACTTTTGAGGTCCACTCAGATACAGAGAAGAGGGAATGAAACAGTGCATCAGTGGGCCTTTGTAGAGGTGATTCAAGTATCTACCTGGAGTTCCAGCAATGAATAAAATGCACTGTAGGTAGGAGCAGTGGGGGGGGTCACACAGGCCAGGCTCGAGCTGAAGTCTGACTTACCTCTGTGGCTATCTCAGAGAACCTGGCACCGTATTGCAGATCTCTGGCAGACTCAAAGCTGAGTCTCTCTTCTTACTCACTAACAACCTTGATAAAATCAGTCATCATTATTTATATCACACATTCGTGGTTTATAAAATCAGTCTTGTATTTTATTTCATTATTTATGACAGCCATATAAATATTTTTGTATAAAAGTACTTTTGTATTGTTTTAAAACAGATTTAAAGAGATAAAGGGTGTTCCTCCAAGGACTGTATCTTCCTTAAATAGCTTAACTCATCACAATTAAGCTCTACTGTTAGAACTTGGAGGGTTTTCAGTGACTCTGAAGTGTATGAGTTATACTTATGTATTCAGGGAATAAGGGAAGGAATTCAAGATGGCCCCTGATTGATCCTTTATTGGCTTGAAGTTCTTGACTCCTCATAAAAATGGGGATTTAGGACAGTCTAATCCAAGACAGGTTTCACCCCCCCCCTCATTTTTCATATGCTCAGTCTTGAATTACTTCACTCTTATGGTTTTCAGAACCAACTTCTCCATGTAAATATTACTTTAGTTTAGCTTGTACAGTATTCCAGGCTGAGAGAACCTTTTAAACCATGAATTTTCCAAATTGGATGCCATTAGGATTTAGGACTATCAGGAACCTGGATTAAGATAGAATTGGCTATAGTGGGTGACTGATAAATATTTATTGAATGATTGAATATATTTAAGTATGGCTGTTATTTCTTTTTGTTATATAACAGGAATAAAAACTATTAATTTTATAGTTCCATTAACACAATAGAATTATGGATACATTATTCTATTCCAGTAGCATGGATAAGATCAGTAAGTGAGCTGCTCTACACTGTTCTGAAATCCTTAGAATAGATGGACACATGTCAACAGAAAAAATGAAAGTGTGATATTCCCTTTGTCTGTAGATGAGCAACATCAATAGATTATTTAAAGGGATAGCAAAGAAAGAGTGAAGATTGTTATGCAAATCGTTTTTACTGTCTCCATCGCCTAGAAATGTCTTAGCTGGTCTTTTCTCTCAGCCACTGGATCTTAAGAACTGTAGATGGCAATCCAGCCACAAAAATGATAGGGTTTGCTAAATTTAGTAATGGAATTTGCTTTTCTTAATGGCATGAAATTATTTTGCTTGGGAAAGGCAGCATATAAGGAAAAAGAATCATAAAAACAAAAGCAAATTTCAAAGAAATGGAAAACAAGAGAATTTTTTGTAGCCTTTTCTTTGTAAGCTCCACTACATGTAAGTTTACAAAATGCAGTTTTGGGTTCATGAGTTAATCAAGAAACATTGTGAAGGCATTTCGAACTCTGGATAGTAGAAAATCTCTGTTACCATGGAAACAAGATACTGTACATGGGAACAGGCCACATCATATAGAAGATTTAATTACACTGAAATGATAAATGAATAAAGGCAATTTTTTAGCCTATTTGTAGCTAAAGTCCATTAGAAGTCCAGTTTCCAAGGAAACTCGTGTCTAAAACCAGTAAAAGACAAATTATGGAATAAGATGAACTGCATCTCAAAAGGATTTTGAAAAAAATAACAGCCACTCCATCAGTTAAGAATACTTCTAATTTTAAAGGAACCACATTGGAATGAATTTAAATTTCTTGTGAGAATCTAGAGCTATGCAGAATAACAATAATATCAGCAATTTCCACACAGAATAAAACATTTGTTTGACTTGAAAGCGGTCAAGAATCTAAGTTTTAGAATACAGCTAGAATGGCATATTTAGACATGTTTTTATTTTGAAGTGAGTTTCGTTATGATTTAAGAGATCAAAGCATGGCCGGGAAACACAGCATGGCGGTGTCAGCAGATCACTTTGACTCCAAATGTTGTCTCCTATTACCAAATTTGCTGCTGATTTATGCATGTATGTTTGGGCTGAGCCAACAAGAAACAGACCATCTGGAGGGCCCTTTTGATGTAAGAATGTGAGTACAAAACATTCACTATCCAATGTCATTTGAAGGGTGTGCGTAAGTCTAGGGGACTCAAGGAGTCCTTAAAATCAGAATATATTCCAAGTTTTTGGCCAGGAGCAGTAAGCGTATCAGCAGGATGCATTGCTGTGGTGGTGAGCATTTATTCTAGGCAGTGATATTTTAAATGAGCAGAAAATTACCTCTATTTCTCTTCCACCCTGTGCTGTGAATGCATACAATGGTGGAGTAGGATGAACAATAAGAGAAATAAGCTTTGTCACCTAATCCTCAGGGCTGCTGTGACAAGGAACTGTTTGACCAGCGTACTCATTTTGTTTATAGTTTTTAGACATCGGAGTATTTCTTCTTGTCATCACTGTGTTCAGATATATAAAAGAAGCTGTATAAGGGAAGGAGGATTCATCTGGGCTCATGGTTTACAGGGATACAGTCCACTAAGGCAGGGAAAGTACAGTGGCAGACAGCTCAGTGGTGGCCAGCTTCTGTGGTTGGGACTCCTCACATCTTGGAGGAACAGAGTAAAGAAATGGCACACAAATCACCTGCAAACCTCAAGCTCCTGCCCCCAGAGACCCATTTCCCATGCCTTAAAGGTTCATAGCTTCACCAAACAGTACCAGCGGCAGGGGAACC
The DNA here is from genome assembly GCF_000622305.1 of Nannospalax galili. Taxonomy (NCBI): domain Eukaryota; kingdom Metazoa; phylum Chordata; class Mammalia; order Rodentia; family Spalacidae; genus Nannospalax; species Nannospalax galili. The sequence goes on along the minus strand of NW_008338715.1, from coordinate 8,568,901 downwards.
AATGTTCAAACACTGATCCTATGGGAGACATTTTGTACTTAAAACTTAACAATTCACAAAAGAAATATCTGTTGACTTGAACTTTCATGAAAAGCCATGAGCATTAGAGTAAGACTAATATGAATTGAAATCCCAGACCTTTTTTCTTTATTAGCTATATAGACTTTAACTTCAGTCTCTCCATCAAGAATAACACCAACTGCTGGAAGTATTAATGTCAATATAGGTAAAGCAGGATTTCTCAGCCTTGTACTGTTGATATTGGACCAGATAATTCTTAGCTGTGAAGGCTGTCCCATGTGCTATAGGATGGTTAGCCGACTTTCCAGCTCTTACTCACTAGATGACAGACACAAATAACTTGTCCCTTTCACCACTAGATTTGACAATGAAAATTGTCTCCAAATACACAGAGAAATGTCTTCTGAGCCTGGAGGAGCAGTGACACAATGTGACATGGTAATAGCAGATAATAAGCAAGTGCTTGCAAATTATCTTCTTCATGAGGGCACAGTGAATGTGGAGCACAGTGGTTAGATGCAGGTGTTGACAATTTCTCTGATGAACCATGTCTTCCCATGTTCTTCTTCTTTCAGGTTCTGTCCATTTAGTGTGCTAATTAAGTGCACACTGGAATTTCTTTCTAGCCTCCACATCCCTTAGCTTACTTAGCTTACATCTTCTCTTTGTCTCACCTTTGCCGTATCCTAGTGTTCTAGATGGCACCTTCGTGGATTTTTCCATTTAGGAATGCACTTCTTAGGGGAGTCGTTTACTGTTTTTTTTTTTTAATTATTTATTATTTTTATTTTATGTGTATGTGTGTATTGCCTGCATGTAGGTAAGTGCACCCGTGTTGTGCAGTGTCCATGGAGGTCAGAAGAGGCTGTCGGATCCACTGGGACTGGAGTTATGGACAGTTGTTAGCTGGCATGTGGGTGTGGGATTCGAACCTGGGTCTTCTGCAAGAACAACTGGTGTTCTTAACCGCTGAGCCATCTCTCCAGCCCCAGTTACTGTGCTTTTAAAAAATCTTCAGTGACTATATAATTTTCATGAAACATTTTGTTCAGTCTTTTCACATCTGCTTTACATAATACTACTCTTTCTTTTCTATGGGGTTTTCTTCCCTTGCACCCATCTGTCATGTAATGGCAATTATATTTAGTCAGGTTGTGCCTTTCTAATTGCCTTGCTAGCTAGGATTCCTCAGTTTCTACTGACCAAGATGACAATGCGTTTTCTTACATGAGTTGTAACTTTTGTCAGCCCACTTTTGATGAAACTGCTTATGTTGGGGTTTAATATTTTCTTTGACTTATTGAATTGACTATACAGAAAATGCTATGGTTTTCTGTGGGGTAGACCACTGTGTTTTCCCATTCTGGAATATCTGTATGCCACTTTTCTACTGCAGGCTCTTCATGTAAGTCATGAGAGTTTGGCTCTCAGACACTTGTGAGATGTAGGCTGGGGAATCTGAATTTCTGAGATGAACTGTTTCTGTGCAAGGCTCAGGCCTGTTGCCTCATTCTACTATCATGGCCTGGGCAACTGAGACTTTGCCAAGGGAATTTCCCTATCAGGCCTATGAATTTATTCAGAGACTAGAAACTCAGTTTTCTGTTGGAATGTTAGTATCTAGACACTGACAATACTGTCATGTAGATATAGTTCCAATATTCTGCTACTTGTGTATACCCTTTCTGCATTTTTTGTATCTTCAGAATTACTTTTCTTGTCTGGAATATTTAGTATTCATTTAAAAAATTTATTTTATTTTTAATTTTAATTTTTTAGTATTCATATTAGATTAAGAACTTTGGTCTTGAACCTCTGGTCAAAAGGTAGAAAATTTGAGTTAGACTGGAATAAAGTTAAGAGATTATTGTGTGTCCTGCCAACTGTGGTATATTGCCAAGAGTAGGTTTTAAGTGTTCTTATCATAAAAAGATGGCATGTGATATAATATATAAGCCACTTAGCCTGATTTTATCATGTACGCAATAGATAAAAAATTAATCATAGGGCTCGAGAGACAACTCAGTGATTTAGAGCACTTGCTGCTCTTGCAGAGGAGCCAGGTTCGGTTCCCAGCAACCACATATCAGCTCACAACTACCTGTAACGCCAGTACCAAGGCATCCAATGCTGCCTTTTGGCCTCCACAGGCACTGCATACATCATGTGGTGCACACATGCATGCATGCAACCACTCATACACATAAAATTAAAAATAAATCCTAAAAACAAATTTCATTTCTGTAAATTAAAAAAAAAAAACACATTAGAAAATTTCCCTCTGAACCTAACATTTCTGCTTTTTTTTTTTTTGTAGGCAAGATATTGATTTCCTATGTCAAATCAGTTTATCATTTTTGACTGGATGTTCCCATTGAAGTTATCTGAACCTCAGTTTCCTTATGTACAGCAGTCAGATGAAGATGATGTTTAGCCTGTAGAGTTACTGTGAGGATTAAATGATACCAGTTCTGAAGCACTTATTTTTTGAACACATAGTAATTGCTCAGAGACTGTTATTATCATGTAAACCAGCTGCTGTATTTCTTGATAAATTTCAGAGTTTCAATAATTTATCACTGCCATCTGTATAATTACCTGTATTAGTATGAGTCCTTGTCTCATATCTATGTATACATGAAAAGAAACTACATTAAGAATTATAGTAAGTTGTATCAGGACTATTGAAATATCTGCACAGTCACAAGCCCCAGGTGTTTTGAGAATCACTGACATAATATGTTTTACCTCTTTTCACTTTTTTTTTTTTTTTTGGTCTTTTTGAGACAGGGTCTCCCTGTAGCCCCAGCTGTCCTGGAACTCACTAGGTAGACCAGGCTGGCCTTGAATTCACAGAGATCCACCTGCCTCTGCCTCCCAAGTGCTAGGATTAAAGGCATGCACCACCACGCCCGGCTTCTTTTTACTTTTTATTTTGAGACAGGGTCTTACTAAGCTACCCAAGCTAGCTTTGACTCATTCTGTAGCCTAGGCACGCTTTGAATTTGTGATCCTCCTGCCTCAGTCTGTTGAATACCAAGGATTATAGGCTGATACTACCAGGCTTAATCTTTTTCATCATGTTTTAACTTTTTTGTTTCTATGTCTATTTTCTATCCTAAAAGTCTTTGAGGACAAGTATGTGTCCTGTTTATTTTTGCATCCACAACATGATGCTTAGAAGACATTTAATAAATGTTTAAATTGAAGAATGAAAAGGTGAATAACTAACACTTATGTCTAAGGGCACAAGTATTCTTAGAGATATTTAAGGCCGTATACTGCACTAAGCTAACATCAGAGAATTCAGGGAGCAGCTACAAAGTGGAAGAGAAAATATAAAGACAGACGAAAGCCCAGCCTCAAACAGCATGACAAAATTGCATAGGGCTGGGAAACAATGTCAGCAAATGAAAAAAATTTGACATACAGCAATCCAAAATGAAATTTGAACAAAGACTGAAGTAATTCCTGTTGTCTCAGAACCAGACAAACATTGCTAGTCTCTGCAAATAGCAATGGCAGTCTCAAAGCCAAGAACACACTTTGCTTATGTGTATGCTGGTAGCGTCCTGGTGTGAGCCAAACAGCCATGCTTTTGCCAGGCAGAGATTAGCATAGCACCCAACACATTATACTTTCTATAAAATAGCTATATACCAGCATCAGATCTTGAATAAACATACCATTTATTGCCAATACTTGTATATTCCATTTAGGAAAAGCTGTAACACCAGGCGAGCTCTAGAGAAATACAGCTTTCTGGTGAATTCTTTTTTAAATTCGTTTAAATGTTTTTCAATGTTTTTCAGTGATTTCTACAATCCTAACATTTTGTACTCCTTCTGATAGCAACCATTTATATTTTCAGTTATTATGTTGCCATCTGGAAATTGCTTTTTTCCTTCTAGATGAGGAAACTGAGCTTGAAAGAGATGAAGGAATGTATCCAAGCTTTTGCAACCTGACAGTTATGGAGCACAGACTCCGGGCCAGGTCCTTCTGGATGTGAGCTGGCATTGCTTTTCGTCACAAAAGTATGTCAAATTCTTAGCCTTTTGACAGAGTTCTTTATATGGAGACTGCCTTTTCTGTTTTAACTATTTACTGACTTGACTATCATGTTAGTCACTTGACTGAATGCCTAACAGAAGCAACTCAAGGGGCTAAGGATTTACTTTGGTTGGTGGTTTCAGTCCATGGTGGAGCAGAAGGCATTGTGAGGGGGAGCAGCTCAGCCTGTGTCAGTGGGACTGTGAAGTGGCTGGTCACATCATACATGTTGACCAGGGACCAGAAGAAGAGACAGGTTTTAACCCTTATAGGACCCACCTCTGGCAGCCAGAGTCCATATCTCTAAGGTTCCACAATCTCTCAGAATAGCACCATTACCTAGGTACCGACATTCAAAGACACAGAATACAGGGGACATTAAAACACAAGGTACGAGGGACATTTCGGTTTAAAATTGTATCACATATAACTATTCAACTTGAACATAAAAATTTTAAGTCAGAATTATTCAGAACATTTCAAATGTCATTTAACACTGTATCTGGTATTAAATATTGTGGAACCAAACAGTATTATTATTTTTTAGACAAATTCTATGTATCCTGGCTTAGTTTCAGACCCAGAATTCTTGTGCCTCTGTCTTCTGAGTTCTGAGATTATAGACACATGCCACTATACTTGGTTTGGTGTCTTTCTTAGGCAATACTTTTGGCAGCTGAGGGGATGACTTAGGCAAAGTCCTTGCTATGTGAGCATGAGGACCCGAGTTTAGATCCCCAGCACTCACAAGAAGATTTGGGTATCGTAGTATGTGCCTATAATCCCAGCACTGGGGAAGCAGAGAGAGAAGGCTCCTTGGGGCTTGCAGGTCAGGTACTCTTGCCAAACATGAGCTCCAGATCCAGTGAGATACCTTGTCTCAAAAAAATCAGGTGCATTGTTATTGAGGAAGACACCTGATGCTGATCTCTGGGGAATGGGCACACACAAAAATATGTATATATATCAGAGAGACAGAGAGAGAGAGAGAGAGAGAGAGAGAGAGAGAGAGACCATTTCTTTTATGAATACTCAAATAAAGGCATTCCAATAAAAGTTAACATAATTTTTTTCTTTAAACATTTTTAAATTAAATTTTAAACTTCAAACAAAATGTGCATATATTTACTTCAAAGATTCAAAGGACATAGAAAAAGCAAAGACATCCTCTGTCTTTAGTCTCATCTTCAGACACCTGAGCCAGTTGTTTTTCTAGATTCCTCAGCAACAAATTCACCTTCTTTTGCTCTGCTTGCAGTACCACAGCTGAGCCCCATGACTCTGCCAAGGATTGTTCCCAGATTGCCTTAGCAGATGGCCTCCTGGAAGAGTTTACCATAGGGGCGGGAGAGAGGGCTTCTCAGTTTTTCCCCATTTCTGTCATCATTACAGCACTCTTACCAGTGGCAATGTGCCCCGTATCAGAGTTCTTTTGGCAACACCAGAGCCAGCTGCAGGAACTGTATAAAAACACAATGGAAACCGAGGGAGCTCCAATGTCCAAGCATGCTCCTCTGCAGCCGTTCTTTATGAATCGAGGTTTTGAAAATGGCATCTCTTCCTTCAGGCTTCCCCAGACCTGCCATGGCAATTCTTCCTATAAATTTGTTCTGTAGGTGTTTCCTCTGTGTTCTCTTAGCCTTCTGATTCTTTTGTTAAACCTTCCATTTGCAATATGAAGTTATTTACTATCTTCCTGATTGAATTTGGACAGATACATCATCATGTTCAGGAAATAGTTCTTTATTTTTAGCATTGATTACTTACATATCAAATGAACATGAAATGAGTTCATATACATGTATAGAGTAGCAAGTTTTATATGAACCGAACTATGAAGGAGAGGATAGTTCTGTCTCTAACAAGTACAGTTTGTTAGGACAGGAAGAGCTGAATGATGTTTGCAGGTCCTAATCTGGCAGCAGCCTTCCCAAGTTCAGAGGCTCCTGGGAAGGTAAGTGAGTTTGTCTGTGGGCTGGACTTAGGGGATGTAGGGGTTACCATGATGAGTTATTGGCAGGGCTGTGCTGACACAGGTTCTGATATTTAGTAGGAATGTGGTCAAGGTTTGAGTTGTTCTGTACTTTCTGATTTCAAATTCATGGAAGCTATCCACATGGTCTCAGTCCTATGTGAAGACAGAACTTGCTTTAGGGTGTCATTGAGTGCTCTCCACTGAGCCAGGCAGAAGGAAATGGAGCAGAGGACAAAGCTTCACCCACACCTTCAAGCCACCTTGGTAAAGCAGCACAAGCTGAACAGGCTTGCCTTTTAGGTGTATTCCTCCCACCCACGCTCCCTTTGCAGCTGTTTTCTTGGGATCCTCATTCATCTTTAGCCCAGGATTCCATTTTTACTTCTCACTTCTGTTGAAGTATCTGTTTCCCATGATCCGTAACTTCCCTTTCCTTAGATTATTCCTTCTACTTGGGAGGAGGAGGGATTCTTTTTTTTTTTTTTAAAAAAAAATGGAGGATTATTTTTATTTTACATGTTATGAGTGTTTTGTCTATGTGTGTAAGTGCACATATGTAGACAAAATGAAATGAAATGCCTGTGGAGGCTAGAAGAGGGCATTGGATCCTCTGGAACTGGAGTTACAGTTATTAGCAACCAAGTGGATTCTGGGAACCAAACCTGGGTTCTCTGCAAGAGCAGCCAGTGTTCTTAACTGCTGAGTAAGCTCTCCAGTCCCAGGGCGATTCTTTAGTAGCTCCTGAGGAATGGTACATAAGAAGTAAATATATTCAAAATTTTGAATATTTAGCAGTAAGTTTATTCTATTTTCAAATATGATGATAATTTCTTTGTATATAAAACATAGATTGTAAATAATCTTCACTCCTAATTTTGAAGTTATTTCCCCATTACCTTTTTGTTATAGTTTGCTTCTCTCTTGGTGTGATAAAAAGCTGTGGCCTAAGCAACTTATAGAAGGAAGAATTGATTTGGTTTATGATTGCAGAGGGTCAACAGTCCATCGTGGCAGGGGAGTCATGGTTGGAAGTAGCCAGAGCAGAAGGCTGAGCACTCACATCTTCAGACACTAGAGGAAAGCAGAGGAAGCAGAACTGGCTCTGACCCCTCAAAGCCCCTCCCTCCACAATAATGTGCTTCCTCTGCCAGGGCTGCAACTCCTAAACCTCTGCAAATAGCTGGGGCCAAGTATTCAAATACTTTGAGCTATGGGGGACATTCTCATTCAAATCACCACACTTTCACTTCCTGGTGTTGTAATAGATCTGAAGGCATTTTTCTATCCTGTTCACATTACCTAAGTTTATTTTTTCTTTTTGTTTTCTATTCGGAAAACTTTCAGACTCCTCTTTTCCTCTCTTGCTTTGAAACTTCATGATAGACTGGTAGTGAGTCTTTTTGTGCGTATTGTTGGTCCTTTCACTTTGGAGGCTCATGTCTTAAAGAGTTCTGAGAATTGCCCTTGAATTATTTATTCAATAATTTCCTCCTCTCCTTTATCCAATTTCCTTTTCTGGAACTCCTATTACAGTATACCTTTTCTCTAATTTCCTACTAGTGTGTGACCTATTTTCCACTTGTTTTAATCAGCTTTGGTGATTTTTTTCTGTCCTTTCAGTTACTCGTCCTTTTCCATCTCTGTTCTTGGGTATTTCTAAAGAGAGTTGGAATACGTTGTTTTAGGGTCTAAGCAACTCGCTCTGCTTGTTTCCAGTCTCAAGAAGCTGAGGGCCTTGAAGATTTTATATCTTTTACAGGCCTACATGCTTTTAGCTTAGGGTATATCTTTCTTGACAATTCAGCTCTTCTCAATACTCAATTGGATTTTTATGTGTTTGATTCCATTTTGTTCCACACCCACAATTATTTTAAAGGCCTACTTGTCCTCTAGGCTTAATTGCTGAATGCAAACATTTGAGGCTTCTGTGAGGCCACAGCCTTAAGTTTCATTATCTTTGGAGTCTGAGTGTTGTTTCTCAGAAGGCTGTGATGGTTATTCATTACTGTCAACTTGACTGGATTTGGAATCATCTAGGAGACATACGTCTGGGTGTGTCTGTGAGGGTATTACCAGAGAGGTTTCAATGAGAGACAAAACTCATTCTGAAGGTAGGCAGCACCTAGCATCGGCTAGGATCCTAGATTGAACAAAAAAAGAGAAAGAAGGAGGAAGCCAGAGAGCAAATCACCAGCATTAACCTTCCTTCCTGGCTGCAGATGCAGTACAACCAGCTGACATGGGCTTCTGCTGTCACAGCTACAGCTACTTTTGCCACCATGCCTCACCTATCACCATGGACTGCATCCTCAAGCTGTGAGCCAAAATAACCTCACCCTCCCTCTCACCCTTCCTCCTTCCCTCCCTCCCTCCCTCCCTCCCTCCATCCTTCCCTCCCTCCCTCCCTCTCTTCTTCTATCCCTTTCTTTTTTTTTTGTTTTTTGTTTTTTTTTTTTAAATCAGGTGTCTTGTAATAGTAAAGAGAAAAATAACTACTACAAGGACCAAGCAACTGTGCTTTCTGATTCTTTATGTCTGAACCTTCCTTCTTCCTTTTAAAAGTTTGTTGCATGTCTTTTTTGCTTCCAGTCTACAAATTTGCATTCTGATTCCCTGCTGAGAATGAAGCTCAAAACAACTTTTTTAAAAAAAGATTTTATTTATTATTTTTATTTTATGTGTACGAGTATATGCCTGCATGGATGTGAGTGTACCGGTGTTGTGCAATGCCGTGGAGGTCAGAAGAGGGCTTCAGGTTCCCCTGGAACTGGAGTTAAGGACAGTTTGTAGCTGCCATGTGGGTGCTGGGTCCTCTGCAAGAGCAGTCAGTGCCCTTAACCACTGAGCCATCTCTCCAATGCTCAAAACAACTTTTTGACTGGAGTTGAGTGCTCCATAATCAGGTTAAAAGCCTCAGGCTGTCAATGGGTCTTCTTACTGAATTTGCTCCATCTTTTTCTAGTCTCTGCCTGTATTCCATTGTCTGTGGTATGCACTATTTTTTTCCCTGTTTATCTGGGCCGGGTTAAACTGAAACTCTTTAGACCAAGGGAATCTGTGAATTAAAAAGTGTTACTGAGCTGTTATTGATGCTAGCCAGAGAAAGGACCAAGTTTTGGGTCAAATTCCTGTAACTATTCTAAGTAGAGTTTGGAAATGGTAATGTGCCCATTTACTAGAGGAAAGAGCATCCCCCGCCCCAGTTCCCCTGCAAAGCATTTTTTTTTTTTTTGACAAAAATTTGTGAGAAGGAAGGCATAAATTGTTTATACTGATTATTGGCTGTAAGGAAGAGGGATAGGATTATGCAAAACAGAAAAGGCTTTGGTATAAGGTATTTGGTATACTTTCTCAGGATTATGCAAAACAGAAAAGGCTTTGGTATAAGGTATTTGGTATACTTTCTCAAGGAAGAGAAATTGTTATTCTGGATTGGTTGGAGTTGTAACCAGGACGGATGATAGGACTGGAGTTAGTATTTAACATACCTTCAAGGATGTGAAATGATCCTTGCTTTCTTAGTTCATAGCTTGTTAACTGATTTAACATCCTCCACCTCTCCTTCTCTCTGTCTTCCGACCCTTATAATGAAATGAGGACATCTGCAATTTCTAATTAACTAACTCTCACGTATCGCTTTGTTCCTATATGTCCTCCTCATTTCACATGTGATTATCACTATAGCTTTTATCTTCTTCTATAAGCTCATTGAGATTTTGTCTCCTGGCTCTGTCACCATGAGCTGTCAGCACTTGTTCCCTTAACTGTGTCCTCAAGGGTGACTGCTACATGACCTGTGCTCCCACTCAGAAATACCGCCAGGGTTATTAATCTGAATGTAACTCTGACCTTGGCCTCTGTTTACAACTCTCACACTTCTCACTTTTGACAAAGTGAAATAGAGGTCCCTAAGGGAGGTATGGAGGTTTTCCACCTGCCTATCTTAGTCTACTTGGTCTCTAACAAATTAGCATGGACTGAGTAGCTTAAGCAACAGACATTTTTCTCAGTTTCAGAGGATGAAAGCATGATGTCAGGGTGGTGGCATTAGATGCTGGGAGAGGACATTTCTTGGGGATGTGGATGGCTACCTTCTTGCTGTCTCCTCACAAGGCAGGAACAGGAGGAGGGTGCTCAGTGTCTTGCTCCTTTGCAGGGGCTGGAGTCCACCGTAAAGCTCCATTCTCACGACTTTATCCAAGTCTAAATACCTCCTAAAGCCTTCCAATGCCAACACTTTGGGGTTAAGGATTTGATATGTGAATAGTGGGTATCAAATGTTCAGTCCATAACACTGCCACTTTAGTCTCCACTGACCTCATAGCCTACTCATCATGCTTTATATTCATATGTAAAGTCATATTCACTTCTGGGAGACCTGTATTGTTCATGCTCTCGGCTTTCAGGCCCACTGGGAGGTGCTGCTGTGACCTTCTCTCCTCACTGTCCTTATGACAAAAACTATGGTTTAGGGAATAAAGATATTTATTTGGGTCTTACAGAGTTTGTGATGTCCAGGAGTGGGGTACTTAGAAAGCATGGGCCCCTGTTGGCTTTTTTCCCTACATCTTGGCTGAGCTTCCTAGATCTGCTGCGAGCCAGCTCAAGATGATGAAGCTCCCGCACCCCTCTGGCTTCTTCCATGGCTCTCCTTAGCCCCTCCACCTCATGCAATTGAAGCTGACTGAATGGGTGGGAGGGGTGACTATCTCTTTTCCTTTCTACGGAGTCTCTTAGGGTTCAGACATCCAGCTGTTGCTAGTCCTTTCGGAAGCACGCCTATCCAACACATACTTAGGAAATTGGAAGCTATGCATTTGCCTCAGGATGCCTAAAGTCATTCCATACTTCTATATATATTTTTGTTTTCCTTTCTGCCTTAAATACCTGGCCTAATTTTCTCATGTATAACTTTACTCCGTTTTTAAAGCAACTTCAACTCAATGGTTCCTATGTATTTTTTTTTTTTTCCAGTACTGGGGGTTGAGCCTAGGGCCTCATGTATGTGAGGCAAGTACTCCACCATTTATCTACAGCTTCAACCCTCAACCCATTTCAACTCAGGTGTCATAGCCTCTAGGAAACCTGTGCCCAACCTCTGAAACAGAACCTTTTCTTTCTTGCTGTAAGCTCTTAGTGCCTAGAAGCTTCCTTAATCCCAAGTCTACCTGTAGCTCAGGAGATAGCTGGTTATGTTGTCACTATCTGTGTATATTATTCTACCTGAGCAGCAAGTACATGTACTTTCTATTACATCATTTATTTTGTTCCCATTGACAAGCAGAGTGCTTGGTCTACGACAGGCACTCACAGATATTCATTTGTTAGTAAACTAAATATTTCATTTTACTTACGTAAAGCTATGTGAATTACCTCAAGTTCTCTGAACACTGTGCTGATATTTGCCCCTTGCACTAGTTTTTCTTCATTATCTGTGTTGAAATACTTCATATCCAAATTATAAACTAAAAAGTTTAGACATCAGCACTCTTTTTATAGCATCAACCTTATGTTATAACATGAAAGAATTTGTATGCTAAGACAAATGGGTCCCATTTCAGGTATTAAAAAATTGTACCTAAACTTTGCCAGTAATGTTTTTACCCCAGCAGATTCTTAGATGTTGACCAATGGCTCAGAGAGAAAAGCTGCGGATATAGGAGGGTCAGAGAGTTTTGTGATAGTTATGGATAGCAAGGCTAAATAGTTTAGATTCTGGAGGTAGGCATCACTTATATACTATAGATCTGGTTTCTGAGGAGCAAAACAGTAGACATTAGCATTAGCATAGATCACTGAAGAGACGACAGCAAGTGAGATGCAAAAGGAAAGGACATCATTTTATAAAGGAAGTCCTATAGAGAAAATTCTTTTTAACTGTAAAATTGCATGCAATTGTCTAATTCTGACGTCATTATATTGCAAGTTTGTATATTAATGGCCTGTACATTAATGGCTCAATCAAGTTACCCAAATTGCCATATTGTCTTATAACTGAAAATGAGGAAACAATGATGATATTTGCATTGGACTCTAGTAGCTATTGATTTTGGTTAAGAAGTACCTCTTGTATGATCCTACACCTATTTCTCTTTTTAAAAGAGACCCCACCATCTGGCTATAAGTGTTATTCAGACTTTGCCAAACTTAGTTCTCTCCATTCTTGTCATCAGAATAAGGTTTTGGAGAGAAGGCTCCAAACAGAACCAGTTAGAATCCTTCCCTGAGATGTACATAGATGGCAGAGGCACTCTGCTTTAGTGGTTTATGTGAGAGGGGATGCTACAGACATTAATGGGCCCTGTAAGTTGCCTCTGACTAACTGTCCTGGGTGTACTGGATAATCTATAGGTAATTTCATAATAATATAGAATTGGAATCAATTCCTCCTTTTCTTTTTGGGTTAATCTATTTTGAGTTGCTTCTACTTAACCCGAGTATGCTCTCACAAACACATCACCCTTATCTAAGGTGTTTTAGACGCCATTAATTTTTCATTCCTTTACCTGTGGCTCAGTTTCACTTCCAAATTGAATGGTGATTTGATGGTTGAGTCCAAGGACATGGAAGCCAGACCTGAGTTTAAATATTGGTTCTTCATTGTGTTGGTTGTACAATCTTGGGGAAATTATTTAACCTCTTTGAGCTTTGATTTGATTTTGAGGGATAAAGAACTTGCCTTGCTTTTCATGGATTGTGGAACCTTGCATAATCCCATGTTCATGGGAAGCATTTCCTTGGCCTGTTTATTTTCATGTCATGTTGCCAACAGGGGCCTATAACTCCCAGCCTCCTTTCTGCCTTGCTTGCTTTGATCTGGTTTTTGCTGTCCTTAACTTCTCCTTTGACCTCACTCTTTGTATTTGGCACCAGGCTCTTGCTTGACTGTCATGTCTACTTTATTCACTATGTTTTTATTCTTCCCCTTAAATGCTATTCCACCTCACAAAAACACTTAATGCAAAGAGCTTATACTAGCTTTACCTAAACCTGGAGAGCATTGTAGCATCTAGTAAATTCTGATGGTTAAGAAATTACAGAACATGTCCCAAAGAAGTATTATTATAATCTCATAGTAAAGGGAGCTAACTGGTTGTATGATCTACAGACTTACTAAACTTATATTTCTCAAACCTGACTTTTCTCAGCCTAATATCTTCTTCAATGATTAGTTATTTTTGTGGTAAAATAGTTTGAAACCCAATAATTTTTCTGTTAAAGCAAGCAGTAATATATTCTTGAATACTGAGAAAAATTTACATGGTGCTGACCTGTGTTCTTTGAGTTATGAATTTACATACCTTGAGGAGTTTAAATGATGAGACATGAGTGACTGTCCTCTGTCTCAAAGAATTCTCTGGAGAAACAGTTGAGAAAATGAGAGAATTGTACCATTCCCTTGCTAATGCTAAGTGAGGTCAAGGTTCACAATAGTGGGAACATAATACTAGATGGCATTTTGGGAAATGTACGTGTCCCAAACTCTCCTGCATGGCTAATGATAGCATGCCATTCAGTATTCATAGAAGGTCTACTTTGCAGAAAAAGAATGCAAATTTTTACAAGTTAAATAACTTGAGTTAGGTCAAGTTAATGAGGTCAAGATAATGTTTGGAGACTTGGACCCAAATCCAGGTCTGTAGGCTCTGAAGTGCTCTTAGCTACTATGGTCCAAGGCCTGTGCAGATTCATTCAGAATAACCTCGTTCAAGATGAGAATTTCATGGACAGTTGAAAGAGCAGCTTATCTTAATAGCAACCAGCTTTGATTCTTTCAGAAGTTCCAGGTAAAAGAAGGACTACTGTAAAAAGGAGACTAACGTTGTGTCTGTTGGCTTGTGTGTGCACATGCATATGAATGCAAGCATATGATCTGTTTTACATAGGCTGCCTAGATAACTTACTTGGAGTGGTTTTTAAACTATGTCTGTCTGAAACTTTAGTTGTTATTTTACCTTCTGAAAGTTTAGTTTTAAAACCAGCCAGCTTTTGTTCAGGAAAGGAAGCAGGGTATGCCATGTCTGTTCAGATTGCCAGTGTACATTGATGAGCATAATGAATACCAATATCTTGATTAGAATTTTCCTGGATCTTTTCCTTAGGATTATATTCTTCAACCAAAATCACTGGAGAAGGTCAGATACCTTGCTTTATTGTACATTATTTACAGTAGAAAATCCAGTAAATACCTTCCTCAAAAGCTCATTGATAGAACTACTTACCAGTATCACATTTTCCCTTCTTTTTTGCAAAGCTTGGCTTGGAAAGAACTTTTTCATTCTTGCGATGTTCAGAGTCCTTGGTACAATTTATTTTTCATGTGAACTATTTTGGCTATTTGACTTAAAGTAGTTCATTCTAGAGTCACGATGTAGTAGCTGGAGATCCTCCATTTTGTGTAAGATATCTTGGTGAACTGTCCTAGACCGTATTCTGGCCTAGGGCTGGAAGTTCCAGGAAGAACTGAGGAACACACCCATATAATCCTGGGAGACTCCAGTGGAGGCTTATCTGGCTTTTGTGACTGCTCATCTGGCTTCTGTAACTTCTTGCTTTCCCACCTACAGAAACAAACATGTGACTGCTTGCCTTTGAGTAAATCTTGTACCAAGGACTTCACCTTTAAAAGCTCCATCCTCTCCTAGTTAGGGCAGCATTCTGGCATTCTCTAAATTGGCTCAGAGAGTACAGTCACTGGCCAACTAAATAGATTCAGCTGATTGGAAACTTTTTGAGTCTGAGTGGTCTTTTCCCAGTGATCTTGAACTCTGTAACAACATGTTTTCTATTGTTGCACTTGAACCTCAGTGATCTACATATATCTCTAAAACTTAACACAAACTTGAAAGCATAAAATATTCACCTGAATTTCTAATCTTGATACTGATACTATTTGAAGATCCAAATATGGATGTGCCAGGTTGTTTCTCAAGGCATAAGTGCTCCATGGATCATGTATCACAAACCCAAAAGACTTGTGTCAAAAAGCTTCAATGAAGTAAGTTCTGGAAATGCTGCACAACATATTTTTCTCTTAGACATTAGCTTCATTACTATTATTTTATAGAGGACTCACCTGAAATTGGGAGAAAAAGTAATAACGTTTGATCCAGCATTTTCTGAATTTGTTTGTTCAAGTTGAAAGTATTTATTTTTAATCTCCTATGTAACATGAGAAACACTTTTCCTTATATTCCTGGAAATTTGGAGGAATCCCTTTATGGTTGCTGTATGATAGCGGGGAAATTGGGTCCTCTCTTACAGTTCTTAGTATAATTAATACAAGAATTTAAGAATAGATTCAAATAGAAGCTTGAGGCCAATTTTATTAGTGTTTCAAAGAAAAACTCTAGGGTAGGTGTAAATCTTGGCAGCTGCCCATAGGAGGAGAATGGGGAAGAAAAGAAAAAAAAAAAAAAAGTCATGCTATTTAAATTAAGCCAGTGTGGAGGTCTGCCACATGGCAGACAAATAACCACATGGCCGGGAAGGGAATTTTAGAGAAAGAATGACTTTCAAAGTGTTTGGGAAGCCCAATGTGTTAGGGAAAACATGCTTAGAAAAGAGATAGAAAGAGGGATAATTATTCATCTTATCTCTTTTACATGGCTTGGGGTGAATCCACCTTCCTGAGGGGTAGTCCCTTGGCCAGGTGACTGATTTGCCCAACTGGATTAATTCTTAAGAGAGTAGACACTGGTACATTTCCACCTACAGGTAGATTACATTTTTACTGTAACACTTATACAGTAGTGTTTAAGTCCATTGGGATATAGATTTAAAATTTAGCTCTATTATTTGGATAGTGCATTTGTGTTTCAAGAGCTAAACTCCTCTTGGGAATATTTATCTCACTGAGTTGTTACATGCGTTAATACATCTACTGCAAATGACACAAAGTATAACATAAGTTTTAGCTCACCTGCCTGTTTTCCTCCCTCATATTAAAAAAGGTGTGAAATCTCATTTCTTTTATGAATTCTTCCCTTAATAATTGATGTAGGAAAACACTGAAGGGCTAAATTTATCTGAAATAGATATATATTTCCTTTTATTATATTTTCAAATATCAAGTAAAAATGCATTTATTTTTCAATGAGTACCCTGTTTTAAATAGTGATAATAAATAGTCTTCGCATAATACAGACTGTTGGATAACCAGGCTGGAAGGCCATTGGGGGTGAATACCTCTCTCATGGACTGGGGATTTTTCTTCCCCTTTCTCAGTAAAGGGAAGTGTGTCTTTAGAACTTAAATTACCCTATAAAAAGGTGGAGATATTTGTCCTTTGTTGAGGTCTAAGACCCTGGGTAGAGACCTGGCATTCCAAACTACATAATGGGGGGGGGGATAAATAATTATTTTCTTAATTAGATAATGCATCCCTCTTTCCCCAAAGCCCCTTCTCTCATTGTAGATGCTTTCAGCAGCTTGCAGAAAGCACCCTGGTGCTGGCCTGACTGCTCTTCTGAGTCCTAACTTTAAGTTTTACTTCTTTCTGTTCTTAAGGATACTGGTCAAAGCCTGGTCATACTTTCCTTGATGATCTGGGCCTTCTCACTCACTCACTGAAGCCCCCACCCCCATTTTGATGAACAGCAGCTTGTCCTCCATTGATGATGCCTGTTTACAGGGACCCTAACTCTCTCTCTCTCTCTCTCTCTCTCTCTCTCTCTCTCTCCTCTAGCAACTCCTTCTGGCAGATGCCAAGATTTATAGCTTGCCTGCCCTGCTGTTTTTCTCTCAAACTTTAATAAAATTGTCTTCAGGCTTTGTAAAACATCTATTTAAAAAGTTTTCATGAATGAGGTTAAGAACCCCAAAAGGGGACCTCAGCTTCCCAGGAACATCTGGTACCCAAGGTAGTGATAGAGTATCAATAAACCCCATAAATTAACTGGTCCAGACTATAAAAATGTCTAATATATCTGTTGGAGGGCCCATTTTTCCAGTCTCACTGGTCAATTGCCTGGTTATGCTAAGTAGATGGGCGGAATACCTGGTGTGTTAATTAGTAGTGAATATTTCTACCTGGAACTAGCTCAGGTCCCCACAGAACTTCCAGACCAGCCACAGCCACGTAGGTCTCCATAAATCTGTCTGCTTTCCTGAACTCTTCAGGAAAATGTAATTTCTCCTTTTCTTCTTCATGCCTTTCTTACTAAACATGCTTTCTTTAAGGCTTTGGGCGGCCCCTAGCAGCTTGTATTTCTTCACTTTTTCTCTAAAGCTTCCTTCCCCCAGCCATGTGGCTACAAGTCAGCCCTGTGTCTGACCTCTATACAGGCTCTAAGCCTGCATGACTTCATGGCTTTCTTTCCTTCTTCCCACTATTCACCTCCTCAGGGCAGCTGCCAAGATTACCAGCTCGCCTGTTCTGAAGATTTTTCTTTAATATTCTAATAAAATTGTAAAAGCCTCCATTTGGGTCCATTCTTAAATTCTTTTGTGAATGAGACTAAGAACCCTCTAGGGGTTCCTCTTTCTCCCCCAAGTTTCCCCAGTATCACAGACATTGAACTCCTCTGGTTCCAGGAAAGAGAATGGAAAGTAAAATCTCTAATATTAGGTTTTGCAAGAAGTAAAACACTAAGATTATTGGAATAAACCAAAGAACATCCTTTCGAAGTTGTGTGAGTCAACTGAAAAGTGATAAGCAATCATTTGTGTCTGAATGGGTAATGCCATCAATAGTAAAGTACTTCTAAAGCCTGAATAGATTATAATGTATCTTAGGTCAATTTTGCAGGTAGATTCTGTTTGTGATTGCCAACTACTTTGAACCAACTGAGTTCATACTCCTAAAGTTAGTCTAGCTATGGAAATAAAACTGAAAGAATTATACTTCCATTTATAAAACTACTATCTGGTCGTTGTATATAAAGAAATCCTCAAAGGAAAAAAATAGATGAACAAATTTGTAAACTTATAAATCTATTCATCTATTCATCTGTTCATTTGTAAACTTACAAATGTAAACTTACCTATGATGCTGTTTATGAATTCTGGGTAGCCTGAGGAACAAACGCTGGCCCATTATGCAATTTGATGTTGGAGGGGAGCTCAGGCAAGGCAAGAAAAGCACAATTGCTACTACTGGGCCAGGGAGATGATGCAGCTCTTAGGATGATATGCTGAGGTACCAGTTACTCCTTATAGAAACAGTCTCAGGTGTACCAAGTATTCACTTTGGTTCTCTCTCTCTCTCTTTTTAATTCTGTAAAGTCTTAATTCAAGGTCATCTTGAGAAAGATCTTACCTAGGAGACTTAGTTTTTAAAATTTTAATAAAATGGCACGTGTATATATGAGACCAATCAATCCTCTTCTGCCTAATTTTTCTCTCATAGTATGACTTTGGAGGGTATTATGCTAAAAGATTCACTTGTGCAGAAGTAGGAGAAAAAGTTCCTTAGGGTATATATCTTGCCTTTCTACTCTTATATCCTTAGGAATTTCCTTAACATTTGTTCCATTACCTGCGCATTCCCTTTTGGCTGACTTATTTGGATAAGAGCGCCTTTAATGGAAAGCAAAGGCAGGGATTAGGAGCAGCTTGTGGTAATGGGTGGTTTCCGAGATGTAGAATGACTAACAGTGTTTGCTGGCTTTAGATTCAGGAAGCCCCTGGTTGGAGTGTAAACTCTACCAATGAACAAGTCACCTTGATCTATGAGATATAGATTTCTCTGATAGTGTACAGACACAATAGGGCACATTGGCTATAATGACATGCTTGCTTCTCCAGCATTGATTCTGCTCTCTGGGTGTAAGTTTGATCTTACTCCTAGCTCTGTGCATGGGTTGCACGTGACAAGAGACAAGTGTGATCCTTGGCACAGAGATTGTGACTGAGTCTATGCAAATCAATGCATAGCATTGCCATGGCATCTGTGATTGGTTAAGGCTGGTCCAATCAGAGTGAAATGCAATTCATTTGCAAAAGATACTACTGTTCCTGCTTTGGCTTGGGAGGGCTGAGGGTGAAAAATATGGGAATCTGCAGTAGCTTTTTCATGCCCATGAAAGACGATGGTCTATAGATAACATTAGTGTATGGCAATGGAAATAGTGACATGAATGTTGGGGTTTAGAGATAGTGCTTGGCCCTGTACGTCCAAAGCTTGACCTACTTTTGAAGTTTCTAGTTAACTGGGGAAACTGATTGCTTTGATGTAATCCAATTTCAGCTATCCTTTTATTAATTTCAAACAATGGAATCCTAAGAAGTGTATGACATAGCTTATATGTTGGACAGAATATAGAGAAATACAGAGGGAAATAAAAGAAGAGGGGTAGAGTACATATAATAAGGTGGTAAGTAGCTACAACTGAAATTATGAAGGGGTGCCTGAGAAAGTTACTTTTCATTTAAGGTCTGAAGTAGGCAAGAAAGAAGACCACAGGATCATAGGAACACCTGGGTGAGTAGCATTCTCGGCAGATGGAAGAACAAGTGCAGGGGCTTTGAACTGGGGTTTTTCCTGGCACTTTCTAAGGATGGGAAGGAGGAAAGTATGTGTAGACTGTGGAGAACATAAAATAAAACCAGACAGATAAGGTGTGGTAGGAAGGCAATGATGGGCCTTGAGGCTATTGAAAGTGTATTGACTTCATCTTACATTAAAGAATGTTGGAGGGGTAAATGTAGAGAAATGGCATGATCTGACTTACACACACACACACACACACACACACACACACATTTAGATTTATTCTTTGAAAATTTTCATACATGTATATAATGCATCTTAATTATATCTAACCCTGACTTTTTACAAAGGGGTTGTATGGTTATTGTTTTGATCTAGAGTAGGTGGGGTACTAATGGCAGGCTGCAAGCAATTTGGAAACAAGGGGATACATTTTGGGGGCCAAGAGTAGAAGGGTGAACTATATTCTTTCCAAATTCATATGTTCAAGTTCTAATCAAGGTAGATATATTTAGGGATGGAGCCTGTCAAAAGGTAACAAAGATTAAATGAAGTCAGAGGGTGGGATGATAGCCTGTTAGGATTGGTCTCCTAACAGGAAGAGACACTGAGCTCACTGCCTGTCACATAAAGTCAGAGAGAGGAAAGCGGACTCTCACCAGAAACTCCCAGTCTCGCTGGCATCCTGATCTTGGACTTTCTGGCCTCTGGAACTAATGGAAAATATAATTCTGTTGCTTCAGCCACTCAGTCTGGTATTTTATTACAGAAGCACAAACAGACAAATATATAGTCTCAATATGGTGATTAGGTGACAGGAAAATTAATGCAGACAGAAAGGGAACTTTGTTGACACAAAACGTTCTCCAAGGTAAACTACACCAGGGTGAGAAATTTTGCTACCAATTATTTGAAATAATTAAGAATAAAACTCAAGCTATGATCAATATTCCCCAAATGAATGAAATCAGAGTAGCAAGCTGCTGGGAGAGTTGATAATTATATCTAATGGACTGTAAGCAAAATCCTAAGTGCACAGTGCCTTTGATTTTGTTATTAACCTCTACTTATTTATAACTTGTGAATTTTCATTAAGAATAGGGCAGGCTAGATCAGATGCACCAAAAAGGGGCAAAACTGAAGGTAGTGGGAATAAGGGGTACTCTCCGAGCAATTTGGTTGGGGGAGCTCTGCCTAGTGAGTTACAAACCAAAGAACATCCCTCTGGCCTGTCTTGTAGGGCACAGAAATTTCTCCGTTTAACCTCTCCTAGCAGTACACAGACCACTTTATCATGTTCATAATTCAAGAACAAGCTATTTTAAGGTAAGAGGCTTATTTCTATTTATCTCTGTGGACATTAGTTACCAAGTAGAAAAGAATGGCTATGGCCAGGCCAATCACAGAATTGGGAAAAGTTAC
>NW_008338715.1:8512399-8547716 GCF_000622305.1 Nannospalax galili | reverse complement strand
TATATATATATGTTTAATCTAATTTATTTAGATTATATTAAGAATCCATGATTTTAATAAATCAAGATTCATTAGATTAAATTAAAATTATATGAAAATTCTCTGTCTGATCATGAATATACTGAAGAGAAGGGAAAAGAACCAATTTTGGAGCCTGCTGGTCCATGGTAGATGCTGATCTGCTGTGATTAAAATTCCATCTAGAATAATACTCTGTGAGTTTAATTTGCATGTAGAAAATTTGTTATGCACAAAGCTTGTAGCTACTTGTAATCTAAATTTTTCCTTTTCCTTCTATTCAGCCAATAAGCAATGATTGAGGCTCATTTGGTTACTTGCTCCTTGGAGGCTCCTGTGAAACGACACTCCAGTCCCCCTGATTCTGGTCATCAGGAAACCCACGGAGTGGCAGGGTCTTCACAGATTTTGTTTATTAAGCTTTCATACTGACCCTCTGTGTGTAATAGCACAGCTTAGTACCTGTCAATATTTAAATTGAAGCCCTTGAAAGAGCTCCAGTCCCTTATGTTGTCTTCTAGGGATGATTTTCATGGTCCCAGCTCTTTGCATGACCTTTATGCCTTGATATTTTAAAGAAAGATTGGATGGCATGGTATTGGCTATGATGATGAAAGTTAGTAAAATGACAAATAACTGACCCTTTAATAAGATTTAAAACAGGTTTATTGAGCTGTGAGGTTGTCAGTGGTAATGAGATTTTATTCTCATTTTCTCACATCTCTTAATTTACAGCAGCGTTGAGAAAAAATTATTTTTAAGGGCCACCAAAATATGATTCATGGCTTCTGCTCATGGATATCTTAAGCTCATTAGAAAATTATGAAGATGCATAATGCCCAGGGTAAACTAAAGGCTCATAAAACATTTTGCTTAAGGTAAAATTGATTTCGAATGTGCTGGGGGAAGTGAATATTAGTTAGCCTTAGATTAATTCCCTTTAGCTTCAAGACTACATTGTATGGGGGCAAGGTAGTTCTTTAAATTAAAGATGGCATAATTAAAAGTGCAATAAATTGAAGGAATTACTATATTTGATATAATTTCTGTGCAGTCTGGCTGCACTGTCTGACTCTGTTATGGCATTATCAATGAGTGGTGACGACCAGGGGCCGGGTTTCAACTATATTATTCTTCACTGTAATCACCCTTTATTATAATACTTATCTGCAAGGGTACATCAATCAGAAAATGTCTATTAATTACACTGTTAATGGTCAGCAAGTGAGAGGATTATGCTAGAATGAATCAAGAAGGAGCTGTAAGTACCTTCGGGAGAGTCATGTAACTACAGCAGTGGTACCCTGGGCATTGCTAAATTGGTAGGCAAAGCTGCTGGCCAGAAGCCGGCAGGCAGCATGCATTATTGACCTTTCGTTTACTTGGAAAACTGCAGGGGCCTGAAGCCCAGTATTAACCAATGATATTCTGAGCTTCTCTGACCTGGAGAGGCATGGGGAATTTTGTCCTCTGATAATATGCAGAGGTGAAGATGTTTCAAAATGACATAGTTTTATTCGTTGAGATTGTGATCATTTTTTCTGCTCTGGAAAAAGAAAACTGAGACATGAATCTAAAATGCTTCATACTTGAATGTAAAATAGGCTAAAGAATAATGAATTTTAGAGAAGTTCTTTCCAAATATTTAGTAGGGTAATGAGTATATTTATTCAGTATACTCATGTGTCAAATATTTTCTTCCACTAATCCTTAAATGCTTTAGAATTATTATAATGCATACTAACATTCAATGTAATACTTTAAAATTCATTGTGTCTTAATCCTTTGTACTTAATGGTGAATCTATTGGTATTAAAATAACATTCATGGGCTTGGAGAGATGGATCAGTGGTTAAGGACACTGGTTGTTCTTGCAGAAGACCGGGTTTGAATCCCAGTACCCACATGGCAGCTAACAACTGTCCGTAACTCCAGTTCCAGGGGATCTGACAGCCTCTTCTGTTCTCCGCAGGCACTGCACGACACGGGTGCACTTACTTACATGCAGGCAATACATGCATATGCATAAAATAAGAAATAATAAAATATTTTTAAAAATTTTTAATAACTACATGATTAGAAAAAGCATTTAATTGCAGCTTTAATATATTCAGTAACACATTCCAGAGCAACAGGACATCTCTTTCACAAGTGGCTGTAAGTTTCTAGGTTCACAGTTGAATTAATATAGTTATACAATATTGAACTCAGTATAAGTCCTGTAAGACATAAAATTAAATGAGTTTTTAACCTTTAAAAAAGATCTCCATTTCATTTTAGAATATATTGTTCCTTGCAGAAAGACTCATTGTTTTTGCTACTAACACTGAGATGTTGGTGCATACATCTCTAATCTGTATGTATCTGATTATTACTAGTCATAATTGGTTGCACTTGGATCCTTGGCGCCTGTGTATGTCTATAAAAAAATCATCGGGTAGATTTCAGTGGTAATGTTTACCACCTCTACTAATTAACCTGACGTAAATTTCCATGCTTCCTCCTCAAATATAATACATTTTTTAACTTTTTTTTTGTGTGTGTATATCACACAGAATATCCCAAACCATCTTACTCATCTATACACCCACTTCCCAGATGGCACCCTCCCATAGCCTCCCTCCCCCTCCAGAGTCCTTATACTCTGATAGCCCTGCTACTGTCTGCTGTGTTGTCGGCACCCCAGCCATTCCCCACTACTTGTCCATCTGGTGAATCTAGTCAGACTATCTAGAGGTCTTTGTTTTAGGAAGGTCAGCTGTTCCTCATCTAGCAGCAATCAGTTGTCAATATTCCTTTAGATCAGATATTTTTAAAAATTACACTCATGTTTGTTAAGTTTAAGAAACGGCACCAACAAGTTTTCAAATTTTGCTCTATCTTTATAGAATGGCATATATTGTTGGTAATGATTTTTGTATGCCACCAGGTTTGAAAGTTGGAGGAAGGGGAAATGAAATTATTTTAAATGACTTTGATAAAGAAATGAGAATAAAATTGCATAAATTGGGTGATTATAGCTTGTTTACTAGGGGAATTGAGATAAAAGTTGAGTTTTAAATAAGGGGACAGGCAGAGAAGGTGGGAGAACTGTAAACACTCTTGAAAAGAAGTGGAGCAACCATTCCTCCTTATGCATCCTAACTGCCAGCACAGAAGAGTTAGAGCATCTCTGGACTCACTGTGGTATGTCACCTGTCCTCTTAATCAAGGAGGCCATGGAGACCCCACCAAATGGACATGAACCAGTGTCCAGTCTACAAAGAGGAGGGTCAACACAGAGGAAACATTTCCTCCATGCTTCCAAGTGAACCTAGCCATGGTCGAGCAGGACCTTTAACTTCTCTTCACATAGATGGAACCGGTAAAAGAAAGGAGCCAAGAGCACCTCCAAAGCCCATGTGACCCCTGAGGAACAAATTCTCAAACAACTTTAAGAGTAAAAATAAATTGGTTTATCTGGGCCAACTGTATGGTCTTAAAATCCAAGAGGAAAGTATAGCCAAAGATTAAAGTGATCAATATAATTTTTAAAGAGTCCATGTGTATAGCTAAAGGCTACATAACAAGAAACAATGCCAGACAAGAGATACCTTCCTTTGAGTTGTTGGCCAGGGTGGCCCAAGAGACTCCCAGACAGTGAAAATGAACAGCAGATCCCAATTTTATCTGAAGGAATATTGGCAACTGATTGCTATGAGATGAGGAAGAGCTGATCTTCCTAAAACAAGGAACTCTAGATAGGCTGACTAGACTCAGCAGATGGACAAGCACTGGGGAATGGCTGGGGTGCTGACAACACAGTGGACAGTAATAGGGATGACAGAGTATATGGGCTGCATTGGGGGAGGTATGGGAGGGTGCCACTTGGGATGTGGGTGTATAGGTGAATAAGATTGTTTGGGATGTTCTGTATGAATACACACAAAAAAATCAATCATTAAAAATGAATTAAATTAAAAATTTATTTATTTATGTTTAATTTATGTGTATGTTTTGCCTGTGTGTGTAAGTGCAGTTATGTATGCAATGCCTACAGAAGTCATAGAACTGATGCTATGAATGGCTGTTAGCCACCATGTGGGTGCTGGAAATCTAATCCTGGTCCTCTGTAAGAACAGCAAGTGCTCTTAACCATTGAGCCATCTTTCCAGGCCCTCTGGATCACTTTTGATCACAGTTGGAAGCAGCCTTCATCAGTGAAAAGCAACATGTCTACATAAGTGAAAAAACAAGTAACTAAGATTCTGATTTTCTAAAATATCACATCTCCTTAGTGGCCTCTTGAAGAAATGCATGAAAATAATAAAAGTAACCATACTGGGACAGTTAGTTTCTAAAAATATCTGTAAATCAGTTTCTCAAATTATTCCTCTAAATTTTCTGCCAAACAACCTAGTCTTTCCTTCCTGACTTGTCTAGATGTACCCCTTGTTTGTGTCATGAGAAAGAAAATTCTTTTGTCCCATGTAGATGCCAAATGTGAGACAAATTTTCATTTAGCACACCTGTTAGTAGGAAATTAAAATACTAGTACATTTCTTCTGAATGCATTCTTTTATTACAAAGGTATATTTAACCAGGCATTTAAAAATGAAGTATTCCTAAAAATTTGGAAGCAGAACAATGTAAATGCACTTGTTTGATACACTGGAAACTTTTATTTCAATAAATACCCTTGTTGGATTTCAGAATAACAGCCATTACCCAGAGGCAGAAAATACAAAAATGATACAAACATAAGTAAAATAAAAAAAAAAAAAAAAAAAAAAAAAAAAAATTGGAAGTAATATTACCATAATTCTCTTGCCAAATTAATTAGATGTTGTGGGCCAAATGTGTAGTTTAAAAATCATCAGATTATTGCAAATGACATTTTGTATGTAAAATTAAATAGGAAACTTTTAGATATTTCTTAATTTAATCTGAAAGGTAATTGTGAAAATAGTTCTCCATACTGAAATTAAAGATGTTATTTAAAATTAAATCTGAAGTTAAAGGACAAGTATTGCTTCAGATTAAATGCTAAAGGACAAAGATTAATGGTGGAAAATCTTTAATTAGTAGGAAGGAATTGAGTGGAAAATTATTAAGTTGTACCTTCATAAATCTTTAATAGTAATTGATTAGTGCTCTATATTTAAGGATATAATCACCAGAGTATAAATAAAGAGGGTAATCTCTTTTTTAATAGTTAGTTAAACTATTTCACCAGGCTTTTGAAAAGCATATCCTCCTGGAATTGTTGGATTATTCTATTCTAAGAGTATTTGGAGCTGTTTGAATAGGAAAACAAAATTCTTGAATCATGAATGGGAGATGTGAAGGAGAAGTAAAGGCAAGAGTAATTAGCATTACAAGTTCTATGCAATGTGGGAGTCTTTTAGATAGACTCACTGAAGGGGTACTTCAGTTGCCTCACCCTGGGTCCCTGTTCAGCATGGAAGAAGCAAGAGCAGTAGGTGCCCCTATTCCCTATTAGTAATTTAGGTAACCCCTTCAGAGGATGGTGTGATAAGAATAGGAGGTAGGAATTGGCTAAGCAGTTAGGGTAAAAAGACTCCAAAGAAACATAGCCAGTTTCTTGGCTAAAAGTCAAAATGTCCTTGGGCCTGTTAGCAACATACTCTATTCCAAGGCCAAAAATGTCAAAAGTATTTGGGAGCTTGTATCTAATCCTTAAAAGATTTTAGGGTTACCTCTTCAGAGGGGGGAATGTTGGAGGGGAGGGAGTGGGCATGGATTTGATCAAAACACCTTATACGCATGTATGAAATTCTCAATAAAGTTTTTGTAAAAATTAAAAAAAAAAGAAAAACAAAATTCTTATGAATTTTGGAATCATTCTCATTTTAAATCTCTCTCTCTCCCTCCCCCCCATACTATTTCAGAACTGCTAAATTTACCTCTGTCATGAAAATAATGTGATTTCTCAGACTCTCCTTAAATAGTCATTTAAAAAACATCTCTGAGAGTTTAGTTTCAATCTAATGATTGCATTCTTAGAAGTGTCAATACCTGCCCAGTTTTATCCTGCGGTCAAACTATGGTCATTGCCAAAATGAACTGCTTTATTTACAAACATAACTAGGAATAGTTCCCTCATCTTCAGTAGAGATGGCTAAAGAGTAAGTACAGAATAAAAACTAAAAAGTATTTTTGTGAGCATATAAGTGCTTAAACAAAATTTATTCATTGGATTTTCCTCTTGGGGCAATCACTGAGAGAAGTGCTTTTATTAAACCAATTTGGTATATAGTGACACCCAAGGTCATGTGTAGGTAATGAAGAAAATAGTCCCTCATCTTCTGGGAATGATATAAAAAGAATAATTTGTATTGTTTCCAGAAAGGAGGTAATGAGAGGAAAGAATAAGATGTGAATAAGTAAATTTAGAGAATATTTTGTATAGTGTGATGTGGTTAGTTTTTGTGATCACTCACAAATGACTCATGTCACTGTATTTCTTGAAGAAGCCTAAGATGGCACTGAGTTTTGTAAACATGCTAATAAAAGATTGGGCAGAGGTAGTCTGCCCTGAAATAGAAGCCAGGAGAAGCTTCTAGACCTAGAGCTAAGCTCTAACATACATGAAATTAAACAAAACCACTATGTCAGAACACGGATGAAGAATATCCAACTCACAGTCTTTAGGAACCATGAATGAGAGTGAGGAAGAATCCTTTCCTTATGGTGGAATGAAATAACAGAAAATACTATAGACTGGGGAACTTGAGAAATATTTCTTTCTTATAGTTCCAGAGGCCTGCAAATCCAAAGTCAAGGTACCAGATGATTGAGCTCCTGGTGAGGGCTCTCTTGACAAAGGACTACCTCCACACTGTCCCCTCATGGTCTGGTGAGATAGTATCGCTCTCCCTGTTTTTCTGTAAGAACACTGATTCCATTTATGTCGGGTCTACTCAAAACCAAGTTCCATCCTAAAGGCCCAATAGTATCACATTTGAGAATTAGCGCTTCATTGTGCAAATTTTTGTAGGGGACACAAATACTTGGTCCTTAGCAGAAAATTTTACAAGAGATCAAGGGCAGCAATTCTCAAAGTCTCTTTTCAGAAATAAAATTTCAAAGAGATCATTCCTGATAAATACATGGTCATCTTTTTGCCCCAAATAGTATTCTCATATTTTATTGTTTGCAGAATTGCTAGATAAAATATGACTTATATTAGGAATAGTTTCTGGGAAGAGAGTTCAAAGGTGGTTCAAAGTGTCACATTCATTCCAAATACCTCATAGCATGAA
This sequence comes from Nannospalax galili, assembly GCF_000622305.1. Classification (NCBI taxonomy): domain Eukaryota; kingdom Metazoa; phylum Chordata; class Mammalia; order Rodentia; family Spalacidae; genus Nannospalax; species Nannospalax galili. Next base: position 8,540,433 of record NW_008338715.1, on the reverse strand, counting down.
TGATATGAATTCAGATTTAGAACAGGGTATTCAGAAAATAGGACAGAACTCTTGTTACAGTTTCTCCTGTTGGCTGATGGGCAAGTTTAAGGAACTTAAGCCTACATTTTGTTCTTCCTTCCTGGCCGACAGTGCTATGCTCAATGCAGTGAGCTGCAGCTCTTGCAGCGGCTGCACTAAATGAAACGATGGAAGAGAATATAGCAGTCCCGTTTACATAAGTACATCAGCTGCAAGTTAGCGGTTTATCAAAGCTGTTTTTCTGGGTTCATAATGAGACTGTACTTCCTAGACTCACTTGTATTTAGGAGTATCCACGTGATGGAATTCTAGCTGACCGAGTATGTGCAGAGTGATGTTTTCTACTTCCAAGCCTGGTTCATAAACACTCATTTCTGTACTCCTAGATGCTATTTGTATTCCTGCTGGTTTGGTGACATGAGCTCAGTGACCTTGGAAGCCAAGTATGAAAATAAGTAACCTCTTTATATTTGCTACATTTTAGTAATAATTCTTTCAAAAGGTTTGTGAGAAGAAAATGAACACATTTTTCTTCCTTTCCCTTCCTGTCTCCTCCCCACCCCCCATCCCCGCCCGGCCTCCCCTTTCCCTTCTATAAATACTGCTTAGGTAGTTTATATCCCATATTCAGAGGAAGGACAAATCTTAAACTCTGGATTCAAATTTTGTCTTTATCTCCTTGTAGCTGTGTGATCTCAGGGAACTTACATTACTGATATTGCCAATAATTTTCTCTTTCATAGTATGACTATTATGACACCTATGTTGCTTATAATAAACATTAAACGAGTCAGTGAATATGTGGGAATTAACAGAAACAAAGTACATAATAAATGGTAGCTGCTGTTTTTAAGCATAGATATATCTATCATGAAGGCTTCCACCAGTAAGAAAGCTTTGCTTGTTCATTTGGATCTTTGATCACTGTCTTGATCTGCAAGTATTTTCTTTCTTTATAACTTGGATCCAATTCTTTGTGAGGCTTGGCAACCAAACTGCACACATTGTGCTGAACCCCTTCATGTCCTTACCTGGAATACCTTCAGATGATCATCCTATTTTGAAGGGGGTAAAAGACAATATGAACACCATATTTGATTGTAATTAATTTAAAAAGGAATTTCTGAAGAAATGACTGATGATCAGTAATCTGAAAGAAGCAACGTTTTGGTGGAAAGAGCAAGAAATGAATTTGTAGGTCAGTAGGTGGGGGTGTGTATGAGGAAAGATACAGAGATGAAAATGAGCAAACCACACGTGGGAGATGGCAGACACACATTGCTGGTGGGAGTGGAGAGGCTGTGCTGAGAAGTAATGAGAAATGAAGGTGGGATGGGATCCCAGGGGGTGTAATATTAGTGGAAAGCCCTGAGGGCCAGAGAAGGCTTGGGGTGTGCATAATAAGTGACATGGAAGCCCTGGAGATTGCTGAGCATGCAAGACACCCAAAGGAAATGGAGTTAGAGCAAAATCATTAGGCTGTCAGTGAGTAGGTAAGGTCTGATGAGAAAAGACTAGAGCTAGAAAGGCCTACTCTGAGGCCATCGTTGGACCTGAGCCAAAGGGGACCCTGGACTGGGTAGGCATGAGTGTGAGAAAGTGTAGGCTAAATAGCATTTTGATTCCCTGACTACTTCCAGGACTCTCATATTACAGGTGTGCAGTTTTTGAAGAAAAGGCAGTGTGCAGGCAATGGAAGAGAGCAGAAGGGCTTCAGTAGGGTTTAGGATAACGCCCGTGAAAATGGGGACAAAACTGACTTTTGAATCACAATAATGAAAAATGAGGACTGAGCAACACACTACTGAATCAAAGCAGGAAAATTAACATGAAGAGATATTTGGAACTCTCCAGAAATTGAAACTGTGGGCAATCTTAAGCCACATAATACTTTTGTTTGATTTTGTGTATGGATATATAACAGTATGCAGAGGAAAATGACACTTGGGTGTGTGCTCTCTCAGCTCATGCATCTAACTCTAGTCTATACTTTCAGTATCACCTTGAGCACCTTCATTTAAAGAGTGGGAGTGCCTGGGCAGAGTTTCCATGACAGTTGGTACCCAGTGAATCATGCCAGAGTTCCAGTCTCTCTGCAATTTGGGGGATACAAGAGGAGACAAGATTTTCCTAGACCTGGAATTTGTTGAGGAATTGCCTTCTGCGCATGGCTCATGAGTTGGCGTGAGATCAGAGTCCCTGATGACTGACACGGGATGAGCTCTTAGCTTCTGGCAGTGTTCTGTCCTTTGCACATGGCGTCACTTAAACATAACTGCCTTTGCGTTCTATGCAAATTGTGCAACCAGTATTAGAAATGAAATCTTTTCTTGTAAAAAGTTCCTGTGGATATCAGTTTCAAATCCCTTTTTCAAGTTTCTCTGTGAAGGAGAGGAAAAACAGTGCCCTTTCAAGTTTGATGAGATCACAGAATTACTGTTATCTTTAACACTTTTAAGGTAACTTTAACTGTGAAGTAAAGTGTAAATTAGCAAGGAAAACATGTTTAGTTCCTTGAATAAGATAGGGAGGTTTATATAGTTCACATCAAACTGTGTTTTGGTTTTGATTTGTAAGTGTTCTGTTTTTAATAATGCTGACAAAACTTTTTGTAAAAATGATGAATATCTAGTTAATGTAAGGAATAAGTCGCTGTCACAAAGAATGTTTTCTGATTGATCCCATACAGAGTACCATATACTATTTTTATGCATAGTTTATTAAATCGTATACATCTTACATATCTTTTGTCTACTAACAACCTATATATATGCCTCTTATCAGAGTTTAATCTATCCAGTGTCACAGATTTTTAAAAATACCTTTATTAAATTGTGATTTTCATACAATATAATTAGATGGTATTTAGATCCCCTCCCCTATCCACACCTCCCCTTACAGCCCACCTACCCAATTTAATTTGCTCTACTATATATATAAAATAAGGCCTATAGAGTCTGATTTGTATCTCCAAATGTCTTTCAGTGTGAGTCTATCCACTGGAACCTGGTTTACCTAAGGGCCATATCCTTATAAGAGACTGTTTCTCCCCGTCCCAGCAGCTATAAGTTGCCAAAAATTCCTTAGGATAGGTTGGGGTTTCTTATCCACTTCCTCATGTCTATGCTGGGATTTTATCTGGTTTGATCTTACATGGAACTTGCATGATCCCACCATTGCTGTGTGTTCATATGTGTGACTGACCAACTGTCTGGAAAAATTGCTTCCTTGGGCCATCCACCACCTTTTCCACAATGATTGCTGAGCCTTGAGAGGCAGAAGTTTGAAACAGGTGTCCTATTGCCTAATAAACAACGTCTGGCCCAGCAAACTATCACTATTGGTGCAGTAGCAGCACTTAGGGGTAATCAACAACTATCCAATTGGAGTTAAGGACCACTCAATGACACAGAGCTTAACCCTAAATGACACATCTTCAGTGTAACCTCTACACATAGATGAATGCATCTCAGAACTCTCATCAGAGTGGGCCTTAACTCCAAGGCAGATAGTGATTAACATAGAAACCCACAACTGGCCAATGTTCAGAGAGTAAGAGGCTTCACAGACTTTAAATTTTTATTTGTGTGTTTGTGTTTATGTGTGGGTATGTACATGGCTATTTGTGTGTGGGTGAGTGTAGACTTGTGGTGTGTCTGCATGTAGAAGTCAGGTGTCATCCCTCAGGTTCCATGCACTTTTTATTTATATATTTTGAGACAGAGTCTCTTATTGGCCTGGAGCTTGCCAAGTAGGTTAGGCTGGATGGCGAGCCCCAGGAACCTACCCGTGTCTGCCTCCCCAGTGCTGGGATTACAAGCAGATGCTAACACACGTGTTTTAAAATTATTTTTTGACAACTGCATACATGCATGGAATATACTGAAATTATATTCACCATCACACTCTCTATCTCCCTCCTACTCTTGCTGGCTTCCTTTTTCTTCCTATGATTCCCCTTCCTACCCCCATGTCTCTTGCTTTTGTGCAGGTCATAAGCAGGTATCTACAACTACCACGGCCATACCATATCCAGAAGACAGTGTTTTTTAGTGTTCCTCTTCATTTCTTGGCTCTTTCTGTCCCCTCTTCCATGATGTTCCTAGGGCCTTGGAAGACTGATATAGAGGTCTCCTTTAGGGCTGGGCTGAGCATTCATTAGCCCTCACTCTCAGCATTTTGACCAATTCTGAGACTGTGCATTAGCTGTTGCCCACTGCAGATAGTAGCTCCTCTGACTAAGGCTGAGAGTAGCATGGGATGATGAGTATAAACATAAATGTGTAGGAGACAGTTTGGCTACATGTCCTAAATGGATATACCGTTTTTGCATTGAGTTCTGAGAACTGAACTCAAGCCCCCAGGCTTTCAAGGCAAGCGTTTTACTAACTGAGTCATTCCTGCTCCCCAGATGTTTTTATTTTTATGTTAATGATTTTAGCTAATCATATAAGGTGATTATTTCACTCTAGTTTTAAAACTACTTTTGGGTAGTCTGAAGATTTAAGTTAAATGTGCATAAAAGATTAGTGTTTACTTGTGTGAGACTTCTATCACTAATGAAAACATCTTATTTTCATTAGAGATAACTTACAGCATAAGTAGGCCTTGGGACATAGGCCTATAATTTCACTTAGTTGGGAGGCTAAGGCAGAAGGGTTACAAGCTCAAGGCCAGCCTGGGCTACAGTGTGTGTTCAAGTCTATAAAAACGTATATCTCAAAATAAAAAGTAAAATGAAGACTGGAGATACAACTCAGTGGTAGAGCACTTGCTTAGCACACAAGCTCCAGTATTACAAAAACGAGGAAAAAAAGAAAAGAATGTGATATACATTCTTTTACATCAGTGTAATTCTACATGTAATATACTAAAATAATATAGGCAAAACATGCAATGAGTTAAAATATTTTGAAATTTTTAAGAACCTCTTTCTTTAAAAAAATAGACTTAACAGCACAAAACAATATATTCAATTAAAAACCCATTAAAATTAGCAAGTAAACTATTTTAAAAATGAAATATGTTTTATATTTGGTCAGGTATTTTAGAATTAGATGGTGACTAGGGTATATGGGCAATGTATGGGCTTGGAAAGCTTTCATCTTAGACCACGCTGAAATGCCAGAAAGTGAGATGTACATTCTCTGTTCATTCAGTGGCTACTTGGGCCAGAAAGTGCTTTTCAAATTGCATTCTACAGTTTTCTGAAGCATCTTTAAATGTAGTAGCTCTTTGAAATTAAGTGATTTTGACACACAGGTTTCTAGAAGCAGATCAAACACTTCTTAAGCCATGAATTGGAAAATGGCTTCTCTTTCTCAAATCCCCTTGTTAGAGTTCTAATGCTGGACCTGAAAGAACAAGGAAGATAGGTTCTCCATGAAGTGTCACACAGCTCTTGGGATCAAAGCACAGAGCTGCCCTGATCCACCTGCCTCTGTTCTGGGTCTTACTGGCTGACCCAGCCCTTCTTGGCCCCAGCTGCTTCCCTGTTTTCTTAAAAGCTTGCTGGGTCTCTGGGTAAAGAGAGTTCAGCCGCTGAGACCTTCCTTGCTCAGCTCCTGATGCCTGTTTCAGAACACATTTTCCAAAACCCAACTCCAAAATATTTCTGGTGAACTTTTCAGAAAGTTGACTCTTTTCTCTTCAAAATGTTGGTGAAATATCCAAAATTAAGGTTCTAGGCTTGAAACCCTACTGTTAAAAATTGATGTTAGGGTAATACAGAAAATAAAAATTGATTATTCTCAAAGGCAGAGGAGCTATGGCTGGTAAGGAACTGAATAAGGAATAAACTCAAGAAGTTCAGGAAATCTCAGAAGGTGATGGGGCACTATTGACCCATGGACCTTACTTTTGAAGTTTATCTCTAAATTATTCTTAAGTATTTTAAAATTTCAGAGCAGGAATAAACATTTTAGATTTGTACATTAAAAGGAAATTCAACTTCTGAGTTTTTTTTGAAAGTAGTTTTATCCATTTTGGGTACGTTTTGAAATCTATTCACTAAGTCCAGGCTACTCTGGTATTTCTTTTAATTCCATTTACTGATTTAAATAACAGAGAGCAGGGCTGGAAAGATGGCTCAGTGGTTAAGAGCACTGACTGCTCTTGGAGAAGACTGAATTCAAATCCCAGCATCCATGTGGCAGCTAACAACCATCCATGACTCCAGTTCTAGGGGATCAAATGTCCTCTTCTGGACTCCATGGGCATTGCATGACACAGGTGCACTTACATACACACAAGTGAACTATATACAAAATAAAAATAAATAAAAAAAATAAATAACAAAGAGGTTCTCCAAAGAACAATGATATTTACTTGGGAATAATAGAGTTCTTCAGTAGGAATAACTTGCCACAAGAAACTACCACTGTGTTCAAGGAGACTGAAGTAAGGGAAACTTTTAAAGAAAAAGGGGTAAATTTATATAAGCTACTTGGGCACAAAGTTCATTGGTTTGAGGCAGGAGTTGGCATCAGCTCATTGGTGAAGGTGGTGCTGCTAGGCAAGTGTTTTGTGCAGAACATCTTGTTGAATTGTCACAATCTTAAATTGTTACAGAAATCTGCATATGTGTCAGGCTTGCAAAACATGTGGTAGGTTTAGAATGAGAAGGAATCTCTGTGGATATTTATAACATTAGGCTTTGAGAAAGTATTTCAGACTGGCAGGCATAAGCCTTCCCCTTTCATTACATTCTGTCTCTGATTTTGTCCAGGCCTCGAAAAGAATGATTTCATTTTGGTATCAGTGTTTTCCACACATTTGCTGGGTAGAATGAGTGGACTAATTCCACCATCCATCACCTTTTACATGGGATGCACTGGGCACATTTAAAATCAAGGATTGAAGTTGTTGCTCTTCTCAGACTAACAAATGACTGTTAATAAGAACTATTATTTCTGGAATTTCTGTTCATTTTATTGTCTTCTCACAAATCATCACTCTATACAATGGCCCATCTTGAAGAACCTGAATATGAGTTTTTGAAGAAACTGGAAATGTTCCTTATGCCTTCTGGAAGGCTGATGAACCTAAGGGGAAGTGATAGGAAAAGCCTTGTCAGAGTTGCTTCAGGAATGGAAATCTCTGCTTTAACCTGTGGTACTGGATGCTTCCTAGACCCTGAAATGCAAACCTGTGATTCCCAGGTAGAGATATAAAAGCCACTGAAGATTTTAATCTCTGTGTGTCTGTCAGAGAAACAGAAAAAGACTAGAGACTTCAATTTCTGTATCAGGACTTTAAAAATAGCAAACAGTAGAATATTCAACTCAAGTGGACCTATAGGGTATTTATCAGTTATGTAATCTTTTTGGGGGGCAATGATTCTATTCAGCAACAGATTCCCTCTCCATTGTGTAGTTTCAGACTCTTACCCAGTTAGATGAACTCTGGCATTAGGGATGACTCACTCAGACCAACTCATGTGCTCACACCTGACCCAATCCTTGTTTCTGGGAGAAGAGAATGATGTGATGGATCAGGCTACCTCAGAATGAAATGAACTTAGCTCCCCATAGTCATGTGATCTGTGAACAGAGGCTTACTGGGAGCAGGAAATACTCCTAGCAAAATAGGGGGATGGATTTTGGGTAATCAGAAACAACAGCTATCTACTCTGACCTTATAGCACTTTTTTAAAAAAAGTATATTTAGAGAGTGATCTGAGATTTTACACACCAAGCTATTTGCACAAGGAGCGCATGTATTTTTTTTTTTTTTAAAACAGCTTCTATCCATCTCTTCTCCAGGCATATTTGAAAGAATAAACTACTTTGCTTAGCTCAACTCTACATTAGATTTATCGATGGCAATACAACTATCAAACATCATGTATATTATGTACTTGGGACAAATATTTGAAATTTGTGTTCTTAACTTTTATAACTAACATGAAAAGACCACCAGAGATCATTTGAAACTTTTGAAATGCTTTGCGTGACTAGACATGGTCATACATTAAATTTACCAGCAAAATTTTAAGAAATGTAAATGGGGTAGCAGAAACCAGTGAAGGAAAAAAAAAAGGAAATTATAATAGCTGCCAAGGTTACATAATCCATTATTTATCAATTTTGTTTTATCTCAAGGATCTTCCTTTTAAAAATGTGTCTCATGTCTAAAGAATATTGTGACATTCTTTCTTAATAGAAACCTATAGTCAAGAAGGAAATCATAGGTTCTGCTGACATTTATTCTTTAGATTTTACTACTTCAGATAAAAATCTGCCACTGTCAGTATTTCATCCTTTTGTGCTTTTTACCTTTCTTTTTCAGCTTCTCAGCGTACTGGATCAGGCTTCCATATCCCCTGTGAATGAGATCTGTTTTGTAAACAATTGGCAGAGCACTTTTGACAGCTTAGACAGGTCTTAGAGATTCAAAGGTAAGAACAGAAAAATCACTGCTAAAAATCTACATAGATCCAAAATTGTGAAATGTATTTCATGACAATATTTTGCATTAAATATTACCTTTTACTCAATCATCTTAAGAAGGATCCACAGGTACACACATGCATATGTGTAGCTGATGGAAAGGATTAGCTCTTAAATAGGATATATACTTTCTATATAGTGGTACAGAAATTCTATTTAGATAGAATTAAGCCAAAAATTCTATTGTCTTTTAGAAACATCATGACAGCATGCCCTTATCCATGAAATAATATGGACTTGGTAATTTCACCCACTAAAGAGTTGCATCCTAGAATTACAGATTTGTTTTTTGTTATTATAGGCAAATGGACCAAAACTGAAATTTAGCCAAAATGATAGATAGAAGCAGATATCAAGATGGCATTGTGGTACCAGATGAGTACAAGGAACAGGAAGAAATACTTCTAGGAAATACTCAGATGTGATTAACAAATGACCAACTACTTTTTAAAAACAAGGGAACAAGCGCTTTGCACAATTCAGACTATATTTAACTTAAGCTTCTGCTTCCCCCACTATGTTAGACAGTTTCAGTTGTCCAACTTGATATACACGGGAAGAAAAAAAAAACCACAATTGGATAATTTCCTTTATCAGATAGGTCTATGGCCATGTCTGGGAGGCATTTCTTGATTGTGAAGTGATGGCGGGACAGCCCATTATGGACAGTGCCACCCCTGGGCAGGTGGTCCTAGGTTGTATAAGAAAGCAGGATGACCACAGGCCAGAGGGAGCAAACCAGTTAAGCAGTATTCCTCTAAGGTCTGAGCTTCAGTACCTGCCTCCAGGCTCCTGTCTTGAGTTCCTGCCCTGGCTTGCCTCAAAGATAAACTGTGATTGTGGGTAACATGTGTAAATCCTTTCCTGCTCAGGTTGGTTTTGGTCAGTCACAGCAATAAAGAAACAGACTAGCATATCCCTTTTCCCCATGTGGACTAGAGGCTCTAGGTGCCCTCTGTATTTACTTCAGAAGTTGTCTCAATGTGCCTATCATTCCCCTACTGAGTGATGCCCATGTAAAACAAATGCTAGCTTAGAATACTAGAAATTAGCAGCAAGGTTTCTTTCTATTCTTGAAGGGAAGAAAGTTGGCAACTTAGTTTGTTTCTCCATTGCTGTGACAAAATACTCTGACCAATACCAACTTGGGGAAGAAAGGGTTTATTTTATCTTACATATCCCGGGTCACAGTTCATCAGGGAGCTCAAGGTAGGAACTCAGGGCAGGAAACTGGAGGCGGGAACTGGAGCACAGGCCATGGAGGAACTCTGCTTACTGGCTTGCTCCCTGGTCCCTGCTCAGCCTGCTTTCTTATGCAACACAGGCCCACCTGCCCAGGGGTGGTACCACCCACAACGGGCTGGGCTCTCCCACATCACTCATCAAGAAGGTACTCCATAGATATGGCCACAGGCCAGTCCAATAGAGGCAATTAATTCCCCAATTGAAGCTCCCTCAACCCAGGTATGTCAAGTTGACACTAAAGCTATCCTTGTCAACTTGACACATAAACAGATCATTATTAAACCACAACCTTTTCAAGTCTTGTCTCCAAGATATGATGTTAATATCACAACATAAGACAGTACAACCTTAAAAACCCCACAGTCCTTAAAAAAATCCAAACACTTAAAAGTCCTCAGTCTCTTTTAAAAGTCTCTTAACTGTGGGCTTTGGTAAAATTCAAAACAAGTACTGTCTTATTTCAGAGGGAAGAATTGGGCACACCCAAGCAAAACCAAAGCCCAGCAAAGTAGCTCAAGGCTAGACATCTGGGATTCACTCATGATCTTCTGGGCTCCAAATGGTTCTGGCAGCTCCACTTCTCTGACTCTGACATCCACAGCACACACAGCTCATCTCACAGACCCAGGCCAGCTCCAGTCCACACCTACTGCTGTCCTTGGTGGTCATCCCATGGTCTCAGCATCTCCAAAAAGCTGGGGTCTCCACTGAAACTGAGGCTACACCTTCACCAATGGCCTCTTCTTGCCTCTTGGGGTGTAAAACTTCAGATTCCCTCCATGACCCCTTTGATACTGGGGTTTTCATTGCAACTGAATCTGTAGTTTCACCTATGGCCTGTCCTGGCCTCTCAGAGTACCAAGCCTCAACTGCTCTCTCTGTGATCTCTTCATGCTTCCAACACCAGTACCATGCAGAAGACTCTTACACATTACCAAGTCCTGCTTCCAGCTAGAGATAGAGGCTCGGGTCCCCTTTGTGTGCTGACCCTGAGGAAATACCTTCCAGAAGACTTCACCACAGTGATACTGGTCTCTTGTTACTTACAGCTGATTTTTCAGCTCCAGTTAACCAGTATCAATTTAAAGCAAAGGTTTTACTTCAGGTTCTTGTCTCTTAATCACAGCTGATTCTTCAGCCCCAGCCGACCAGAACCCATAGATTCTCAATTCAAAATATTATACAAACAGCCTTGATAGTCTCTGCTTCCCTTTGAAGCTTCACAAGCCAGGCTTCCATTGTTCACATTTTCAGCATAATTGTTCCAAGCTCCATAGAAACAAACTTTAAGCACTCAATGGCTTTCCTGCCCAAAGTTCTGAACACTTCCACAATCCTCCTAAAAACACCAAGGTCAGGTCTGTCACAGCAATACCCCACTCTTGGTACCAATTTCTGTCTTAGTTTGTTTCTCCACTGTTGTGACAAAAAACTCTGACCAATACCAACTTGGGGAGGAAAGGGTTTATTTTATCTTATATCTCCCTGGTCACAGTTCATCAGGGAGTCCAAGGTAGGAACTCAGGGCAAGAATCTGGAGGTAGGAGCTGAAACACAGGCCATGGAGGAACTCTGCTTACTGGCTTGCTCCCTGGCCCCTGCTCAGCCTGCTTTCTTATGCAACATAGGTCCACCTGGCCAGGGGTGGCACCACCCACAGTGGGCTGGGCCCTCCCACATCACTCATTAAGAAGATGCCCCTCAGATATGGCCACAGGCCAGTACAATAGAGGAAATTCCTCAACTGAGGCTCCCTCAACCCAGGTGTGTCTAGTTGACACTAAAGCTATCCAGCACAGTTGGAGACATAGGAAACATACAAGAACATAATTTTTATTCCAAGTAATATCAATAAGTACCTAATTAATAATATAAATCAAGGGTTAACGATTTTGTAATGGTCCAGGCAGTAGGTAGTTTAGGCTTTGTGTGTCATTCAGTTTTTTGTTGACTAATCAGATTTGTTGTACACAAAAAGTTATATATGAATGAGCATGAAAGTGCTTCAATAAACATTTATTTGTGGACATTGGAATCTGAAATTTATATAATCTTTGTTGTTCAATATTCGCATTTGAGTTTTTCAGCAATTTGAAAATGCAAAACCCATTCTTAGCTATACAGAAACAACAGTGTATCTGATTTGGCCTTGAGTTGTGTAGTTTGCTGACACACAGAACAGGTAATAAGTGACCTGGTTTGTTGGGATATGAGTATATGGCATTTCCTTGGTTGATTCTTCTCTGGTGGAGAAGGTAAATATACAAAGCTGTACACTTGACTTTAAGATTGTGGCTGTAACTGCAGTTAACTAATTGGTGATTTGGTTATTTGCAGTAAAAATTTACCTGGTGGTATTTGGTTATTTCCTCCAAATTGAAGCATTCCCTCCAGGAGAAGCCTCTTTATGACTCAGCAAGTAAATGAAATTTAAAGACCCAGAAAGCAAATAAAGCTTAGGAGTCTCAGAAAGCTCTGAAAGTCACAAGATTCACAATGTCCCTCCCCAAGATTATATAGACAGTAACAACTTCTGGGGAGAAAAGACTCTTGGATCAGCCAAGCTGTCTGTAATTCATTCAGGAAGCTCCAGGGATATTTCACATCCATCTAAGAAAAGTCACACACATTATCCAGTAGGAGTGAAGCCATTGTGTGTATGATTGGATGACTTAGTTTGGCTGGGAATAAAGGTTATGTATAAGACATGATTAAAGGAGAATGTTGAAAGGGGGATGAGAACCATTGACTTGGATGCTAAGTTGAATATGCCATGCTTCAGGAGTAGGTAGCCCAGAGGTTTTTCAGTATAGGATAATATTCTGATTAGAGTTTTGTGCTTTAGTGGTTTAGAGTTTAGACTGGAAAGTTGAAAGGAAAGGAAGATAAAAAAACATTCCCTACCTTCTCTTATACATCAGCCACTTGTTAGTTAATTGTTAAATCATTTCTCCATGTAGTAGAATGAAGTGGAAGACCAGTTAGTATTGCATGAATGAGAAGTCAAAGTGTGTCAATGTTCAGTTGTTATGACATAAGCCTATGAAAAACAGCTTAAAGGAGGAAAAGTTTATTTTGACTCACAGTTTCAGAAGTTTTAGTTCATGATTATAGGGCTCCATTGCCTTTAGGCCTGTGTGGCAGAAAAACCATGGTAGGGAGATGTGTCAGAGCAGAGCTGCTCACCTCATGGAAGTCAGAAAGCAAAAGTCATTCAAAGACTTTCCCTCATTGATTATGTCCTCTAGGCAGGTCTCTCCTCCTAGTCCATACCTCCCAATAGTGCTATCAATTTGTGAGTCTTTCAGTGAATCAGTCCCTGGTGAACTGTGGTTAAACCACCTTTCAATAGCACCCCCAGTGAGAGGCCAAGTCTTAACACATGAAACTTTTTGAGGAGATACCACCTATACAAACTATAATAAGAAGATTCTAGAAAAAAAGTTTAAACTCTTTTTAGATTGAATGTGGAAAATGAAGGATAAGAGAGATTCAAAGGCAGTTTAGTAATTTCAAAGTGAGATGATTGAAAGAATGGTGATAGGGAGCTGGGGAAGGTGGTGCCTGGAAAGAAGCTTTAGTTGAGAAACACACAGTCAAGCAAATTATTGTAGGCCAAAAGACCTAAGTTCTGGAAGAAATGAACTGAAAACTCATGAATCTCTTATTGTCTGAAAATTGTTCTTCAAAAGGCTCCTGCACAGCTAAATTTAATTATCCTTGCTTACATGGTGGTTTGTGCCATCTTATCAACAACAACAATGTGTTAGTCAGTTCTGGTCTCTAGAGGAAAAGCGCCAATAGAACAAATACATATTGCAAAGGGAATTTATTCTCTTGGAGAGTCAGTGGTCTTCAGTTCAGTTTGGAAAGATGAAGCAGCTCAGTTCTGGTGGCAGCAGAGGATGGCAGCAGCTATGTTAGAAACAAGGGGGTAGGTACACTTACCAGCAAGGAGTGAAGTTGAGCAGGCAGAAATGCAACATCTTTTCCCTTGAAACACCTTATATCTGGGCTGCCATAGAAGATGATGCCCACTCTGTGGGTGGGTTTCCCCTCTTCATTTAATCCTCCCAGGAAATATGTTACAGACTAACACAGTAACATGTCACTTAGTTGATCCTAAATCTGGTCAGGTTGACAACCATTATTAATCACAGTGGCTATGCTAGGAAAGTAGTAGGTTTGTGGCTCGGTAAAAAAAAAGTTAAATATGCTATGGAAAGTGTATATGTATTTGCACACATATGCATACACAGAGAAATCATGAATTTAGTAATTCCAGAAACTGGATGTATTACAAGAGTAAATTGCTTTAGCTCAGATTTAAATATGTCAAAATTCATATGGTTAACACCTTTGTTTAACATATGTCTCTAACATATTTTGCTTTTTATTCCCTAACATTTAGTTTCCGAGAAAGAAAATAAAGGAGTTAGGTATTTGATTCAGAGAAGAGACATTATTTTACTTTTCTGAATGGTCTATGTCTCTTTATTCAAAAAAGAAAATTCTTCAGAAGAAAAAAAATGCTTTTGACTCTGAGCCTTGTGGAACTGGACACATGTACCACAGCTCCACCCAGCTGTCCTCTGAGTGGCTCCATTATTCTGTCAGCTTTGACGATCAGTCTGCCAACCTGCTCACATTTTTTAATTAGAGAATTAGCAACAATTTCTTGTGATACCTGCCATCTGCGATTTGTTTTATTGATGTCTGTGGATGCTGAGGGTGCTTCGGTCACACTTGCTGCTAGTTTCATATTTCTGGAGCACTGAGGACTCATACTGTTCTCCTAGTAGGCAACACCCACAGAATTCATGGATGGCTTCACCTGGCTCTGACCTGTGTAAAGACAAACTGATATTTCTTACCTCTTTTCCTCTCTCTCTTTCTTCTTTCATACTTTAAATTTTTTCTTTCTTTTTCTTTTTACTAGGCTCATCCAGAAGGAACATATAAGCTACTGTACATCTTCTCAGTAGGAACAGTGTTTGTATAGGCAAACAGAGGCTTTTTAACCACTGATAGTGGCTCAGGAAACATGTCAGGGAAACCTCCTATCCCTAAAGAAGTAGAAGATGCTTAAACACTTTCCAGGAATCCTTGCAGTGTCTCCAAGGGCAAGTTATTCAGCAGCCACCAGAATAAAGTCCTCTTAGCTTGCCAAGACATGCAAATACCTCACCAGCAGCTTCTAGCCCTGACAATATGGAAAATGAATGCAGAGAATACAGTTCCCAGCTCTCCTCTGCAATAAGAAGGTAAGACAAATGGGGATGATGACAAGGAATGGACAACACTCTAGAATGTTTCTGAGTCTACAAGTCAGACAAAGATTAATATGGTGACTTCTACCCTCCAGACTCTTACAGTCAATAAGTTGACAATAGGTTCATTTTCTAGAATGGCAAATTTTGCTTAGCAGCTATTCTGGGACAAGACCACTGAGCCCTGTCACATAGTGGATGATGCCACGACCACTGAATCCCGTCATACCATGGATAATGCCAGGATTGGTTATATCATAGCTCATCCCAAGTCCCCATACCTTTATACCTTCTTATAGGAAAACATGAAATATAGTAATTCCCTGAAATATAAACATCTTCCCTGAATATAAGTAGTATAATGTCACTAAATTTTCCTGCTACTTAAAAAACATAGAAATATGGCTATTACATTCTATGAGGTAATAATTTGGAGATAAATTATTCTTGCATTATAATATCCCCATTGGATGAGTATTGACTTCCATTTATAAGTGGAACAAAGTCTTACATAAGGATAAAGGCATAAAACTTCTCAGCAGTTCTGTTCACTTTAGTGTCATATATGATTACATTACATTACATTATATTACGTTACAAAGAAGCTTTTAAATAGGATTTGGTATCTATAGATGCTACAGAATTCAATAACATTAGTAAATTTCCCATCAGTCCTGACAAGCAGAGGTTATCTTGCCATAGCAACATCTGATAGCTAATGAGAGATGGGCATCATATACTACAAGATATTAGTAGAGTGAACTTAGTCATTGCATTAAGTTACATATTGTTTCTTACAGATTTGGTTTTCTCTATTACAGCTTAAATGAGAGTGAATTCAGCAGTGGAAAGTGATATTAAGATGATGTTTTTGTGGCAACTGTAAGTGATGATGCATCTCTCTACACAGCCTCCTCAGCGGCCTATGTCTTTATCAGCTAGGCTGCCACAACAAAATGCCATATAATGAGTGGCTTAAATAACAGACATTCATTTTCCAATGGTTTTAGAGACTGGGAAGTCCGATATCGAGGTTTTAGCGCAGTCAGTTTCTGGTGAGGCCTCTCTTCCTGGTGTATAGAGAGTTGGCTTCTTGTTGTGATCCCACATGGTAGAAAGACAGAAAAGGAGGGAGGAAGTTGGGGAGGAATGAAAATGAGGAGGAGGGGAAAGAGGAAAGAAAAAAAAGGAGAGGGGAAAGGGGAGAGGATGAGGATGAGAGGGAGGGAGGGAGGGACAGGTCAGGGAGAGAGAGAGAGAGAGAGATCCTATAAAGATGAGATTAGGGCCTTGTTTAACTTGTCTTTTACATTGGGGGTTAGGACTTCAACAGATGAATTTATAGGAGAGGGACCCCCTTATAATTACACTGAGTTCCCAATGCCACATACAGAAGAGAATCTTAGCTCCATGTCATGACTAAAATACAGCCTCTCCAACCTCAGAAGTCATGGCTCCCTCATACTGGACACCCCCATTTTGTCAGTCCTTCCATAATTGTTCTTGACATCTCATATCTGTGTGTCTTGTTTTTTAAAAAAATTATCTTTTAATTAATTAATTAATTTTTTTTTTGTGTGTGTGTGTGTGTGTGAAGGTCAGAGGACAACTTGCAGGAGTTGGTTCTCTCTGCCATGTGGCTGCTGGGGAATGCCTCAAGTCATCAGGCTTGGTGGCAAGTGCCCTTACCAGCCAAGCCATCTCGCTGGTCTCAGGTACCATTGTAAATGCTACTTGCTCACATTGAAGTCCTGCTTTCTCTTTCTCCTCTGCTTCTTCAATTACCATCCAAACCAAGGCGATATCTACTCAGAACTCTGGTTTCTGTCAGCTGCTATGCCCTTTATGTTCCCATGAGACCTGGTACGAACCTCTGTTTTTTCACATAGATTTTCTTTCAATAATTTTTTTGCAAGTTTCTGAACGGGACTAAATCAAAGCTCCTCAAAGGCAGAGGATGTTTCTGTGTAACTTGGCATCCTTTGAATGGGCTAGAAGTCCCAGGACAGAGTAACTGCTCATTAAGTGATAAATGAGTGAATGAATAGAGCTTGGGAGCAGGCAACCACTAAACACAATGAGAAAATGAATAACACAGAACTCACTTTACATTCATCCTCACTTAATTACTTTATAACTGCAATGGTATTAGAACATTTTTATCATAATTCTATAAAAAGGATAGGAATTATAGATCTTTCATAATGCTTTGCCTAGTGCCAAGTATTCTATTGGGGCCCACTGTACAATCAGCAATGGTTATAATAATGAACTAAGCTGGCCACTATACATATATTTCCTTCCAATTAATTCATTCTCCCAAGTTTACCTTGCAAATTCAGCTTCTAAGAGATGCTCTGATGGTTATGGGGTTAAAGAGGAAATGGTTATAATTTTTATTTAGTGTTTTCCATATAAATGCACCTCATTATCTGCTGTACCTTGTTATATATGATCTATTTTATGACCATTTAGTTCTCCTTAGCAAGTCTATTTTTATTCTGTTATGCTGGCTGTCTAAACTCTCAACTTTATGACTCCATTACCCTGGCTCTCTGCAGCCTGCTGTCCCACTCCCACGTCTGAGGTGGATAATGTAGCTTTGCTGTTGCCAGCCCAGCATTTCTAATAAATCCCTCACACAGACAGGCGGCAGCGTAGGGCACAGTGGCTCGTGTCAGGCTTTCATATCACATCACTAGACGCTCATTAGATCCTTGTGAGAGAAATTACCACTGAGCCTTCTTCAGGAACAATAGCATTAATGAAGTTAGGAAATGACTCCCACAGATGTTTGACACTCAATCAATCCCACTTAATTTAATTACACTCCTGAAGGAAAGACAAAAGAGATGCTCTTGTAGTCCAACCCTTGCTTTTTATTTTCTCAAACGCTTTTTACCCCCTTCTGACTTACTTAATCCTTACTGAGAAATGTCAATGTAATTAACTGAAATTATAATGTTATAATTATTTAAAAGTGGACTTTGTTATAATACCTTGTATCACTTTCCTCCTCTCTACCCCTACCAAACTGTAAATGTGTGAGTACTCTCTTATGTAAATAGAGAGGTGGAGTGGGGAGAAAGGTACTCTTGCCACCATAGGAGCGAGCACTTCTTGCATCTATAATTAAGGCTCAATGACACCGGCACTTGTAGCTTTATGTCTTGAGATTTTCTTCACTAAGATATTTCAAGAGCTTATTCTTGTGGTTAAATAGATTCTGGGAGATTTTCTTTATACTAGTCTCAATGGTAGGACAGATTTATAAAACACCAAAATTAAGAGAAAAATTGACACTATGGCATTTCTTTGTACACTCATATGTATAACTTTACTTAATCTTCACAACATCTTAGTGACATGGGTGTAATTACTATTTTATTTAAAATTTTTTTATGCGTATGAGTGTATTGCCTGCATGTTTGTAAGTGCACCTGAGTCATGAAATGCCCTCAGAGGTCAGAAGAAGGTGTTGGATTTCCCTAGAACTGTAGTTAAGAATGGTTGTTAGATGTGGGTGCTGGGAATTGAACCTGGGTCCTCTGCAAGAGCAATCAATGCTCTTAACCACTGAGCCATCTCTCTAGCCCTTATAATTACCATGTTAGAGTTAAGGGAATTGAGGTAGGAGTGGCTAAGTGATTATCTGTCCAAGATTTTATAGGGAATAACTAGTGATCCTTTTTTCATTCACTCATTCATTCATTCATTCATTCATTCAGCTAATGAAAAATTACTGTCCCTGAACTTATGCCCCAAACCATTTCTGGCACTGAAAAAATTGAAAAGGAAGTAGATAAGCCCAGAAATGTGTCACACTGCCTGGAGAGAGGTTCATTAAGGCTGGCAGCCACTGTGGGGCATGATATAAGGCTCCATGGAAGGCGTGGGTGAAGCAGAGCGGAAGGAGTCTAAGGAGACTGGCATATTTATTGAAGTGGAAGGGACTCGCGTAAGGATTTTCCCTTTGTGAGTAAGGGGATCAATTTGAGTTTTAGAAAGGGCTGATCTAGCTTTAACATGGGCCATGTCAAGAAAGCCTCCCAGGATGGATTCTGCCACCTTTAGACATCATATGTGTAGGAAGAGAAGCAGGATGGGGAGGGTAGATGGTGATTTCCATTTGAACTCAGTTTTTCTGCCCATGGGGCATTGAGATGGTGTATAGCTCTCTGGGAAGAGTTGTGGGTGTGGTTTGAGATAGGTTCATGCAGAGATGGGGCTTAACAACCTTTCTCATTGAGAATGTGTAGCAAGGGAGGTAAAGGGAGCCGAAGGAAATATCAAATACTGGGGCCCTGGTTCCTTGAGAGGGGACATACCACTCTATGCATTGGCTCTGTGCTCTTGGGGGAGTAGCAAGGTAGGAAGAAGGCTGAATAGATTGGCTTTGAACTCTGAGATCTTGTTTATGTTCAACCAATAGTTTCCTGTGGGGCACAGAGCCACGCTGCGCTCAATTCAGAATGTCATCTGCCTTTCTGTGAGGGAGAGGCTATAGCAGGCTCCTCCTGAATGTTCTCACTTCCATTGTGCGTGCCAGAGTCTCAGTGACCCAGGTCTTAAGAGGAAAGGTAACCTGAAACAGAGGAACCCGGTGAACACTGTTATTAAATTAGAATCAGCTGTTTCCTGTATGGGCAGATGCCTGTGGACCACCGTTATTCCCTGTGCCCAGAGCTTCAGCTATTGCTAAAGAGAACAGGCTTGAGAGCTTTTCATCTCTTGAACTTCTTCCTGCACTGATTCCTGAGCTGCTGCCCTTCTTCAGTGATCAGTAATGTTACCAATATGACCAACAACTGATCCATATAAAATAACTGGATTTTTTAATACAAGGTCTCACTGTGTGGCCAAAACTCTCTGTAGACCAGGCTGGCCTCTAACTCACAGAAATCCAAGTGCCTCTGCCTCCTCAGTGCTGGGATTAAAGGCTATGACACCACACCCAGTAAAAGAACTATTTTAAAAGGTGTGGTGGTATATTCCTTTAATCCTATCACTCAGGAAGCAGGAAAATCTCTTAGTTCAGGGCCAGCCTGGTTTACATAGGAGAGTTACAGTGAGACTCTGTCTCAACGAAATTGTTTTTTCATTTACATATCATATTGTATAACATTATGCATAACATCATACACTATTACTAGAGAAAACAGCATCCTTTGTAAGAACTTTGCTTATTTACTGAATATTTATATATGCTTGTATATCTATAGCAGCTCATTTATCCTTCAAAACAACCATGTGCGCTAAGAATTACTTAATCCAAGCCCAAAACAACATATAGAAAGGTTTGGTAGTTTTCGAGAAGTGCAAGGAAGCGTGGCAGGACCATGGTGAAAATCAAGCTGCACTTCAAAACCTGCGCTTTTACCTCCTCCACTACATTGCTGTCAATACTCTTTATATTACAAGGAAGGCAATTGTGCTTTAAGATAATAAACTTAATAGAGTCTATTTGGATGCCCCAATTGGATATAAGATTTTTATGGAAAATGGCAGAAAAGCAGCAGCATCCATAATTTATCTGAGAATTTTTGACACTTTTCTTTAAAAGTTTATGCATTCTTTCATTTGATGTCTTATTTTACCTTTTTACTTTTCATTTTACTAAGGTGGATTTGATTTTAATTTGGAGTTTTTCTCAGGACTTCATATATATTTATGACACGTGTTCACAGTTCTTTAAAGATAGTGCAGTATAGCTGATCTAAATATTTCTCTCCCTATCCCCATCTCATATTTGTCTGTTTCTTGTCCTAAGTTTTGATTCTTTGTAAGGGGATAAAAGACTCCATGAGGATTATTTGTGCCAAGAAGAATAGGCAGTGCCAGGTGTAACTGGCTTTACAAAAGGAGTAACCTCTTAAAAATTATGCATAGATACCAGGGCTAGTACATAAAATATAGGCTTCCTAGTTCAATTTGAATTTCAAACTAACAGTGGATTTTTTTTTCAGTCTAAGTAGGTCTCAGTTATTGCTTGGGTAAGGAATATGTATGGTATGTGCTGATGAACAGGACAGTCCCCTGGGGTCTCTGATTCTGCTGTGCAGTGACAGGTCTGGAGGTACAGTGAATAAAATTGTTTTATCCTGGCCTTAGGGTCCAGCCTAGTGGACAGGCCCCAACTTGAATCACCACAGACACTTCTGAATCACATTAGAGAGATTGTTTATTGCAAGGTATTTGTCCACCAGATTTCAGAGTTGTTATTCACACAAACTGGCCTGATCGACTCTTCCACTTGCTTCCTGAAACATTTAGAATCTAGGATTCCTCTTAGTTATGGGCCTCCAGGCAAGATCAGAACATGATTTACATCCTCCCTCAGGTTAATGAAGATAGCTAATGAGTTAGAAGACAGCTAGAGGCAGGCAATGGGGTGGGGGGGCTCAGGGAGGGTGGAGGAAGGGCCCAGGGAGGAAGAGAGATAACATTCTCGATTAATGGATGGAAGGTGTCTAACAAGGCCATCTACCTAGTAAGACTATCTGTCTGGCAAGGCCATTCATCATTTGAGACCACTTGTCCTAGATATCTCTATCAGGGCCGAAGTGCGGGGAGAGAGGATGAATGGACAGAAAAACCTAGGGACCAGCCCAGAGACCACTTGGGGGTCTACCAGTTCTGGAGACCCCACCCTTCCCATCAGCGTGCTTTCTGCTCTTTGCTCTCTGCTTTCTGCTTCAATAGTGTCTGTTTTCACCTCTCCTGAGTCTTTACTACCTTCGTCCCTGTGCATACAACTCTTTGTCAGCCTCTGGAAGAACTCCGACTCCTGGACAATGGACCCTCAGCTCTGACCTACCTCTCACAACACATTTCTGTACTGTCTGGTGATACTCTTATCCTGCTGATACAGACAGGAAGCAGTAAGGTCTTGCATTTTCAGCCTTCATGTCAGACTTCCTCTTATAAGGATTTCACTGTGCGTTTCTCCTCTACTGCTGTCTCACCTCCCTCATTATTACTTAGGGTACCTTTGGTCCAGTAGGGAACACATCTTCTTCTCTCAGGTGGCTGCTCACTGTATTCATATTCCTGGGCCCTGGTGGTGAAATGGCTGTAGAAGGAGATGAAAACCACATGGGCTTCGTACTTGAAAAATAATTTGCATTTTAAAACTAAGCTTATTGAATACTTATTGTGTGGCAAAGCCTATTCTGAAAGCTTTGGAGGCATCATACTTTGAGAAATAGATCAAAACCAAGAAGTAATTGGTCTTTGGAGCCAGACAACTCATGTTCATGTTCAAATCTTGACCATGTGACTTAATTCACCATATGGCTGTTTCTCATCTGTGAAATGTGCCTAATGATAGTATTTGGCACAGAGAGTTTCTGCAATGAGGTATTATAAGCAATGCATCAAAAATGATGCTTGACATATTGTAAAAACTCTCTAAAAGTTAACTATTATTGTAATTTAATTTCCTAAAATTCTATGGTTATTTATCAGTTTTCCCCCTCTCCTATTATTAGTAAACGTGGTGGTTTAAGTGAAAATGTCCTCCATAGGTTCCAAATATTTGGATGTTTTGTCTACAGTTGGTGGTGCTGTTTTGGGAGGTTTTAGGAGGTGTGGCCTTGCTGGAAGAAGGACGTCACTGGGGGCGGGCTTTGAGAGTTCTTTACCCTTGCCGGATTTTCAGTCCCTCTCTGCTTCCTATGTCTACTTGAAGAAGTGATTTCTTGGCTTTTACCTCCGACCACCAAGCCTTCCTCATCATTATGGATCCTCCTCTGGAATGGTAAGCTAAACAAACTCTTCCTTCTATGGTTGCCTTGGTCACAGTGTCTTATCACAACAACAGAAGTTACTAATACAGATGACAATGCAAAAGTTTCAAAAGTGTCCCTTGTCCAAAGATGTATACCTGGTAAATTGTTCTGCAATTAACAGTTCATCTTGCTGGACTGTAATGAACGTCATATGTCATTGATCTTCAGGATCTCCCTGCTTCCTGGAGAATGAGCCTATTTGGCTCATAAAATATCTGATATTTGCAGATTAGATTTTTAAAGAGGACGGAGGCATGGACCATATGTTTGTTCATTATGTCACTATCACCTCATAACATTTTATCAGTCATTTGTTTACATGTCTGACTTCTCTATTGCAGTGTAAGCACTGGCTTCTCCAGCTAGAGCTACAGTAGGTATTTGTGGGATTCGACTGAAATGCCATTGTTTGTTTCTTTGGTGTCCTTTTTTTGAAATTCCCCTAATATTTCTTAACTTCAAATACTGCTAGTTCCAAAATATCTGATATAACTTTCTTGCTGGTTTCATCTTCCAGCACTGTCTGGAGCATAAGGGGAAGGGGACTTGAGGATACACAGACTAACTGAAACTTGCACATGCTGTCTCTGGGTCTTACAGAAGACAGAACAGGATGCATATGTGGTTCAGTCCCCTAAAAGCTCCCTTGTCTTTGAGTAGTCACTTAACCAACCTTTATTTCCTTTCTTGTGATGCAAGGATAATAATATATTTACTGCAGCCCTTTTACTTTATTATGCAAACAATTATTCACAGATGGGAGGTGCATTTGAGTATTTGTTCTTTGAGAATGTCTTGGGCTGTTCCATATGCCTGTTAATGCCTATGAGGAAGGAAGCCTAAAGAGCAGTCCTTTCCTCTCTGTGGAGGTAGACCACTTGTGTCAGTGAGCTCTTGATCAACATGGGGAAACTGCTTAAGCTATAAAGGCCATCATACATTTCCTTAATAAAGCGTTCTGTTTCACTGTCACCAGTTATTTTGAAAAATGAGCCCAAAGTTTAGATTGGAGATTTGAATGTAGCCTGTGAACAATGGCAAGCAGCGTTTGACTCTAGTTTGTCTATACCTAAGTTAATATTCAGGGTTAATTCTTTAACATAGCAATGTTGAGAGGTAGAGCTAGTTGGAAATGTTTTGGGTGTGGGGTAGGGCACTCATGGATGGATCAATGCTTTTCTCAGAGTCAGTTATCATATAAGTCTGGCTTCCTGTCTTCCCTTTGGCATGGGCCTGGCCTTGTGAGGCACTTAAGAGGAGTTGAACAGGGGCTAGACCTGATATTGATCTTCCAATCCCCTTAGAGTTGGGCCAACATAAACCTTATTTCTTTATAAATTAGTTATTTTGGATATTCTGTTATAGTAACAAAAGAGGTTGAAAGAGTTTAAGGCAAGAAGAAAAAAAGAAAAAAAATAGATGTGTATGTGTGTGTGTGTCTGTGTGTCTGTGTCTGTGTCTGTTTATGTATACTACTACTAGGGACTGAAGATTGGACCAAGGTGCTTAATAAAGTGCTACTCCACTGAGCTCTATCATTTGTTGTTGTTGAGAAATAAGGATTCATGCAGTCCATGCTGGCCAAGAACTCACTATGTAGTTAAAGATGACATTGGACTCCTGATCCTCCAACATTCACTTACTACTATAATTATTGATATACATTTCCACACTGGTGCCTCTTCCCCTTTGAATTTTAGTGTGAAACAGGTTCTTGCCCATTTTTCCAGGCTGGCCTTGATTCACAATGTAGATCAGACAAGCTTTGAATTTGAGATTCTTCCATTTCTGTCTCCTCAGTGGTTGGAATTACAGGTTTTGGAATTGCTTTTTGTTCAGCTTAGATTTGCTTTTACCAGACCCATCAGCCTGTAGAATGATCATAAAAAGATGAGATTTAAAGTAAACAGATAAAAAATGCAAAAGATTTATATGATCTGAAGAGAAACCAGGGTGAGTATAAACAGGACATAACAGGACATACTTTGGGCACAGGATTTGAAGCAGTGGAACTGGCACTGACCTGGAAGCCACCTCTCCTGAAGGCTAGTTCTCATAGCTTTGGAGAGCACTGTGCAAGCTGGTAAGGGAGAACATCAATTAATGGCCCAACCCCAGCTTCAAGGCCAATAAAACCACATGAACGACCAGCACATCAAACAACATTGGTGCAGTAGTGGCACTTTAAAAAAATATATTTTATTTATTATTTTTATTTTGTGTGTATGAGTATATTGCCTGCATGTATGCATGTATGTGAGTGCACCTGTGTCGTGCAGTGCTGCAGAAGTCAGAAGAGGGCTTCGGATTCCCCTGGAACTGGAGTTAAGGATGGTTCATAGCTGCCATGTGGGTGCTGGGAATAGAACCCGGGTTTTCTGCAAGAGCAGTTAGTGCTCTTAACTGCTCAGCTATCTCTCCAGCCCCTGCAGTAGTGGCACTTTAAAAATTTTTTTTTTTTAATTTTATTTGTATGAGTGTATTGCCTGCATGTGCATAAGTGTACCTGTGTTGTGCAATGCCTGCAGAGGTCAGAAGAGGGTGTTAGATTCCCTGGAACTGGAGTTACGGACAGTTGGGCACTGGGATTTGAGCCTAGCTCTTCTGCAAGAAACAGCCAGTGCTCTTAACCGTTGAGCCATCTCTCCAGTCCCAGTAGTGGCACTTTTATCTGGGGGTAAGCAAAAGCTACCTAATTGGAATTTAAGCCCACACAATGAGAGAAAACGTGTGTGGTTCTGTAAACCTAACCAAATACACATAACTGGAGAGGCTATTGATCTTAGAGAACACGCCAAGACTGTCATATCTCTAGACAAATGTTACATCTTATTATGCGCAAAGTATGTACTCTTAAATTCACAGACAAGTATCCCAGTTACCACCTATCAAATCTCTTTTTCAAAGATAGAGGTTATTATAGAGTTCCACAATTAGTCATACATGGAGGTTGTGAATTTTCCAAGCTTAAGTGGCACATCTATGATGCAACCTCTACACCTAAGACTCACGGAACATAAAACAAGGGATGAAGAGAACACTAATGCATCTTTCAGTTCTCATCAATGAAGCTCCCTCATGCAATAGAGGGCCAGGAACACAAAAGGCCATAGATGGCCAAAATGTAGCAAATAAGAGTCTACAGAGTGTGGGTCCTTAGACAGGACTCCTATATTAAAATCCACCCACCCAGGGCTCAGGGACCTTTATGGACGAAGGGGTGGAAAGATTGTAAGAGCTGGGGAGGAGGTACATGACCATAGAGAAACAGAGTCCTCCAGGCTCCTGGAATCTTGCTCATATGAACCTACAGCAATGGTGACAACATGCACAAGACTCATGCAAACTGAATCAGACAAAAGCCCAGCACAGAACTGTGGAAGTGGACAGTAGACTGCAATCTTGGTTGAAGAATTATCAACAGCTAATAACTGCTGGGTGAGGAAGAGCTGATCTTTTTAAAGGAAGGGATTCTAAATAGGCTAACTAGACCTCACTGGATGAAGTTGCGCTGAGGGACAACTGTGGACTCTAACTTGATATGCTAGGCCTTAACACAAATGACAGACTATGTGAATTCCAGTGGGGAGGCAATGGGCGGGTGCTAATGGGGAAGGGGGTATAAAGTTGATTAAAATATTCTGTATTTGAAATACACAAAAATTTAAAAAATAAAAGTTAAAAAAATTAAACATAAAATAGAAGATACTTTTGTTTTTCTGTGAAAATTTGTAGTTATTTGAACTATGATAATGGCAGTGGGATGGAGAGAAAAGGGTGCTTATGTAGTGTTTAGGATGTGCAATTAAGTGCATTTGAAATAACATGCATAGAAGTTGGGTTGAAGGGATCATCCAGTGTTGTTATTATTGTGTTTTTAATGAATGATGGTGTTAAGAAGCAGGCATGCTAGAAGAGGACTGGAGCTGCACAGGTTGCTTGTTTTAATCCTTTCATTGTTCTTATTTGGGACAATGGGCAGCTATGATATTAGCATATGCATAGCTGTCTGCAGGGACCACTAGATGGGCTAACCATCCAGGATTTTCCAATTTCAAAACACAAGGAAACAGATGAAGAATTTCACTTGGACAATCCAGAATCCTAGTGGCAGAATGAGAGCCGAATCTGAAAAGTAAAAAGCTATTTGGCCTCATTGGTCCTTAGGGCAATTAGTATTCAGGCACACATGTGATTACAGAGCTTAGTCATCACTTTATGCAAAAGGATTTCTTGTCATTTTTTGTTCCTTTTCATTGCCATTTGTGTTGTGATTCTCTGTATTTAATAAAGAAATATTGTATATACAACATTCTGGTTCTTGTGTGTTTTATTATTATTGTTAATATTATTATTATTATTCATTCTAGCCATTTAAAATCTTCACAATTGTAGAAAATGATTAATTTGGGAAAGCAAAATGTATAATAAAAGCTTTAAAAATAGGGATATTTCTTCCTCTTGTGGAGGAGTGAAGCACTCTTCTGAAAATTGAGTGATGTTACACAGCAGTATCAGGGGACAAATCGGTTCTATTTATAAATCAGAAGTTGATAAGTAGGCCTTTTTCACCTGCCCGGATTACTAATAGGTAAGGCTGAGTGTCTGATCATCAGGCCACTGTTTTATTATCACATCTGCTGGTACAAGCAGAGCAATTATTTTTCTTAGTTTTAGGGGGAAACTGGTTTTAGGGAACTGAAAACAGGATTGGAAGAAATGGCGATTCAAAGGGGACTTATAGCACGTTAAAGTGGCCCTGGTTCCACATCCTTCTTCATAATCACATCTTCTCCCATGTTAATTTTCAGTTTTCCCATTGCTCTTCCTATGTGAGTTTATTTATATGATTTGACTCAGTCAATGTCATACTACCAGTGTCATATACCAAAACCTTACAAGGTATCATCTACTTACTTGAACTTGATTTACTCTGTTCTTATCATGAGAAGAACATATCTTGGTTAGTCTTGTGGTCACAGTGGGATGAGACACTGGTGAAACTGGGCCATCCTGCCCCTATCAAGCCCAATCTAAAGCAACCAAATGTCTGCTGACTCTCAGGGACTGTGTTTAGGTGTGGTTTGTAGTTTATGTGACATTAGCTAAATAACATAGGGAATCATACATTCCACAGAAAGATCCCTAATGTTAGTAATAGAGGAGAAATGAAGTGTGAGAAATATATATATATATACATATATATATATATGTATATATATATATTGAGAGAGAAACAGAGAGAGAGAGAGAAAAAA
>NW_008338715.1:8504282-8512384 GCF_000622305.1 Nannospalax galili | reverse complement strand
CATAATGTTAGTAATAGAGGAGAAATGAAGTGTGAGAAATATATATATATATACATATATATATATATGTATATATATATATATTGAGAGAGAAACAGAGAGAGAGAGAGAAAAAAAACAGAGAGAAAGAGACAATACACATTGGCATTGAATAAATAGATACTTCAGATCAAGAAAACATGACTGTTTTGATTTTAAAGTAGAACCATTAGGCAAGTCTTGGGAGGATGGCACTATTGGCTTCCAGTAGGCAGAATCCAGAGATGTTGCTAAATGTCCTACACTGTGCAGAGAAGCCTTCTTCCCCAACAAAGAATTATTGAGCCTAAAGTGTCAGTAGTGCCCAGCTTGAGACACCATCAGATGTGCCTGGTGTGGCCTGATGCTGTAAAATTCTAGAAACCAGAAAATAGAGCTGAAGTCAGAATTATTTTTACAGAACTTGTTATGCACCAAATTAAGCATCTGACTAAGCAGTTGAAACACAAAGAGGAAAGAGCAGCTGATCTCATCTTCACACAGCAAGTAGTAAGAGGACAGAAATAAAGAAATAGAATTTTAAAGTGGTGAGGGAAAAGATCTGGGGCTTATGAAGAGAATTTGGCTTAAGTAGGCTGGAAAGGATTTTAACAGCAGGTAGTATTTTTTTGATTTGTTTTTTTGAGACAGGGTCTCCATGTAGCTCCAGCTGGAACTTGCTATGTAGAGTAGGTTGGCCATGATCTCACAGAGATTCGCTTGTTCTGCCTCCCAAGTGCAGGTAGTATGTTTTAAAAAATTCCTTTACTTTATCTTATGTGTATGAGTGTATTTCCTGCATATATGTAAGTGCATTGGTGTCATGCAATGCTCACAGAGGCCAGAAAAAGGAGTCAGATCCCCTGTAACTGTAGTTAAGGACAGCTGTTAGCCACTATGTGGGTGTTGGGAATGGAACCTCGGTCTTCTGGAAGATCATCTAATGCTCTTAACTGCTGAGCCATCCCTGCAGCCCACTTGACAGTAACTTGCAAAGACAGGGTAGGGCAACTAGTTAGGCAGAAAGACAGCACACTGACTCCCTGTTGTAGGCAAGTCAGGGGCCTGTTGGGTTGGTGTAAATTGTATCAGCATATGTTTAAAGTGTTCTTGTCTTTGGCTGCAGCCAGAACATCTTCAGGAAAAGAATTCTGAGGATGTTCCCTATGCTTTTATTATATCCTGAACCAACCCTCCCATCCATCACCTTTGATGCAAATGAAGCATGCTATGTGAGATCTGCCTTACCCAAGGTATTTCTCTATGGTCAGCTTTCCTTTTTAAACTGTGACCTTGAATTAAGCTTCATTGGTGTGATGGTTAGGTTTAAATGTCAGCTTAATACAACCTAAAATCACCTGGGGTCTCATTGAGGGTTTATTTAGAGTAAGCTGGGTTGTCTGAGGGGGATTGTCTTGATTACATTAATTGAGGTGGAAGACCCATCCACTGTGGGTGCCACCATTCTCTGGGAAGGAGATTCTAAACTGAATGGGAGGCGAGAAAGCAAGCTGAGCACAAGAGCACATGTGTTCATACCCCTGCTCTTGATTGTGGATGTGACCAGCTCCTTCAGATTCTTGCTGCCTTGACTTCCCTGCAGTGGTGGACTGGAACCTGGAGTTGTGAGCAAAAATAAACCCTTACTCCCCTAAGTTGCTGTTATCAGGGTATTTTATCAAAGAAACAGGAAAAGACACTAACACAGTTGGAAATGTGCCTGCCCACAGAGCTTTCTCTATGAATCTGCATAGGTTTCCTGAATAAAATCCTGGGGCTTCCTTTGTTGACCCGAGCATCAGTTTGGAATTCATACTTGAGTTATCCTTACCTGCTGCAGGTAATACATCTTTCCCCTCTCTCTTATCTTTAGGCCATGTTTCTTTCAGCTTTACACCCAGTAAGAAGCAAACCCACTAAGTTCATTTGCACCATAACCAGAGGGATTCAGTACATCTGAGGAACTGGAGGGAACTAGTATGGTTAAACTACTTTAAACAAGGGGGAAGGTGCAGAGGAGGAGGCTGACAGAGACCAGAGTATGCAGAATTTATTCACTTTGGATTTTTATTCTAAATGAATATTCCACCACCTGAAGATTTTACAAAGAATTGATATGATTAGATTTGGATATTGGAAATATGGCTGTGATTGCCCAGTGGATTAAGGCTTCCTGAAATAGGTAGAGAAATGACCAGAAAAAAGGACTTGTCTTTCTAGGGGATGGCTAATAGTATGTCACTTGGGTACTTTGCTCAAAGGTGAAAGAACTCACTGGAGGTGACTAGAAGGACCTTAGAATTGAAGAAGAGGAAGAGAAAAGAGAGCAAGTGAGCCAGACTCTGTCCGTAACCCACTAGGAACATGGCAAGACTGTGGCTGCTGCAGGGAAGCAAGTGACCCCTCTGACTCCAATGAGTGTGTGGGAAATCTGCACCGAGCCCCTGTTCCCTCTAACCTGTAGGTAGCAGTTTGATGCATGAGGCAGGAGAGTCACTAAACTCAACCTCTCAACCCATCACCATCACACTTAAAGAATATATCCGCATTCGTTTTACCTCGTATCTTTCCTTGACACTTTTTTCTTCTTGGCTACAGGTTCCACGCGTCATTGATGCTTCCTTAGTCACTTCCTCCCATTGCTTTAGAACGTTTGCATATGGTCTTTATGTCAACTTACTTAAATATTGCTTGCCTGCTACGTACCCAAACTAACATACCATACTGACCAGACTATGTTCAGTGTTTTATTAGCAGCATAACTTGGAAAATTTCGTTGTATACTCTCAGCCTCAATTTTTTTTCATCTTAATGTGAGCAAAACAGAACTACTACCTAATAAGGTTTCAATCATAGTTAGCTATTATAATAATTGTTTGTTAGGCATTGGAAATGGAAAGATGAATATAAATGATCTCTGCTCCTAATAAATGCCCAGCCTAATAGGGAAGAGAGTAATTTCAATAAGGTGATTAATTCAATGACATTATAGATACAAATTGCTTTAGTATAGAAGTCCAGAAGATAGGCCTCTTCCACAGGGGTCTCTATCTGCAGCCCAGCTCGTTCTGTTGAGCTCGTGACCTCTGTATCTGGCTGCCAGAGGAAACCAAGGCAACATTATTTATCCTATTTCCAGAGAGAAAAGCCCGAGTACCATTCTAATGCCTCCCCTCCTTGTTGCTCAGGCAATCACCAAGTCTAGCAGCTTCTGCCTCCTTAATAGTAGTAGTTACCGCCTCCACTTTCAGTGTCATAAACTTGTTTGGAATAATATATTACCTTAAATTACTGCAGTAGTCTCCAATTGTTCTTCCTTCTAATATTGGCCTTTCTGCCTTGTTGACCACACTGTAGACTGAGGGATCTTTGTGGAGCACAGTACTGGTGGTTTATTGTCCTAGTGAAAATTCACATAGACTCTAAGTGCTTTAGCATAAAGCATATCCTCCCTAGGCAGCACAACAGGCTCTTTACTTAGGTGAGCAAGCCTCACAGCCCCACCTCTGGTTCCTATCATTTTTTAAATGGATACTTTCAACATTCTGAACAGTTCAACGGTCCATAGAGATGGCTATGCTCTGCCTCTCTCAGCTCTGGACATTTGCAAATGTGCCTCTGATCTTTTTTTCTCCCTGTTCTGACAAATACTTAACACCAACTTCCTTCCCTGGAACTCCAGGGAAAAGGCAAAATGTAATGACTCTCTCAGCGTTTTCCTTCCTAGGAATATACACGAAAGGCCTCATGCCTTCCTATCCTTTCCCTCAGTTTATTCTTTTCCTTTTGGTGTTAGTGTGGGAAGCCAATTACTGGATGTAATAATACCTAATATCTACTAATAAATTTTAAAGTTCATATGATCTACAGACCCCTAGAATTTTAAGTTAGTATGTTCTTGTAAGTTGTAGGAAACATATGCTTTAAATATATAGTTTTTTAAAAAATTTTGAAATTACTATGTTAATAAACCTTAAGCTAAAATTGCAATTATTCAATTCTCACTGAAGGGGCAGAGTCTATAACTTCCAGTCACTCCTTACTAACATCTACTTGACAATCTCAAATACAGTGTCCTTGGTCCTTTGTTCTAGGTTAATAGATGTGTATTATACCTGAATCTCCTTCACACTGGGGTTATTAACCATCTTTATGATGCCTGCATATGGCTTCAAATGGTTCTTTTTGCTTATCTTTCAGAGACTATGATGGTTGTGGGTTATAGTAGTTTTACAAATTTCAGATCAGTTAAATTAAACCTTTCTTAGAGAATAACTAAGCTTATATTCTGTTAGTTTTTATAAAAAAATTAAAGAACAGTATCTTGAAAAGCTTCATCTTTATTTTTTGGACTCATTCCAGTGGTCTGATTAGATTTACTAATAAAGACCTTTGATAAAATATTAAATCACTACTACTTTAAATTTTGATGAAGTGCTAAATTGAAAAAAAAAAAAGAATAAACCACCTGAACAGAAATGCTAAAACTCCTCTATGGGTCAGAAATCTAGTTAATGAGACTTGGAGTCCTTTCTCTAAAGGACAGTTATCTTTAAGTAGTTTAGCTAAGTAATGATCATGGGACTAATACACTGGCCTATGAAAAGGGAGTTAACTGAATTTTATAACCTTCAACTGAACAGATACACATGTCATTAAATTCATCACTGTACTTTTGCAGTGTTCAGAGAAGCTCCTTGGCTAACAATTGTATGTAACTTATATGGGTGTGATTGTTGACGACTGGAGATTGTTTGGAAGAGCTTCCACTGTTGTTCTATATGCCACAACTATACTCTGATCACTTCAAGGGAACACAAATCTAACAAAAGTTTAGCAACTCATAGGAGCATGTTTGAATAGGTTTATAACCCAAGTGTCTAAAGGATTACATGGCTGAATAGTCTGACTTCTCTAGGGGATGAGCGTCTTGGGCACAGAAGGGGCTTGTTTAACCTGTAGATAGAAATTGATGTGCTTGGACCAAAGGGTGATGTCTCCATGGTAGATTTTATTTAGGTCCTTCCTGAACAGATTAGTGGAAATACTTATTTTTTTGAAGACCATTTACACACATCTACAGATAAATTTGAGTTCTGATTATTTGATGTTTACTCTTTTTCTTATGAAACAATAGTCCTGGATTTACAGTAATAGAGAAAAGTCTCCTCTATGACTTTAACTGTACTATGAGCTCACATATATTAGCTGACAACATACGCTACTCTGCTCACACACCTTTTATTGGTGTCAGATTTCTATCTAACCTTTATAGAAGTAGAGGGAAAATTCCATGTTTTACTATTGTGCTGGACAGCTTTAGTTGTCAACTTAACAGCCCTGAGAAGAGGGACTGTCAACTGGGGAATTTTCTTTAACAGACTGACCTGATACATTTTCTTAGTTAAGTGATGGGGAGGCCCAGTCCACTGTGGGTGGTGCCTCCCTGGACATGCGGCCCTAGGTTGAATAAGAAAGCAGGCTGAGTATGGGCCAGAGAAGCAAGCCAGTGAACAGCATCCACTGTGGTCTCTGCATCAGCTGCTGGCTTCAGGTCCCTGCCCTGATTGAGTTCCTTTCTTGGCTTCCCTCAGGGATGAACTGTGATTGGGAGGTATAAGCCACTTAAATACTCTCCTGCCCAAGTTGGTTTTGGTCAGTGTTTTATCACGACATTAGAAACCATCTAGGGTACCTATAATAAAAAGAAATGTGAACAAAGGTAGAGCTATTACGGGGAAGTCTTCCTACCCGGGGAATGCTTATTTTTACCCTTTCTAACTGTACCAATGACACTTTCATTTGTGTTTACTGTGATCACTTTAATCCCTTTCAGTCATAATTATCATATGTATTGTATTTTACTAACTTTTGAACATTTAGCTCTTGGTATAGCACTTGGCCTTTGTTAACGGAGTCTTAATATTGTTTTTCATTGAACAACCAAGATGCCTCTGGCATGAAAAAAATTTGGTAGTACTCAAGAGATATTCTTAAAAAAATTGCAAAATAACAGTAGCTAATTTTTCTAGCTTTTACTATGTGCCAGACATTGTGCTGAGCATTATAAACTGATTTTCTCATTTACATCTCAATAGCCCTATGAGGTGGGTACCACATTATCCTCATCTTAATGATAAAGAAATGGAGAGAGATAAAATGGAGATAAAGAAATGGAGAGAGAGCTAAAGAAAATTTCCAAGAGTCTTATAGCTTACAAGTAGTTGAATAAGGAATTCTAGTGAACTTATTCTTAATCTCTAGTTCCCATAAATGAAGAGACATGTAAATAGTTGTGATACAGTGACTAATTACAATGATAGGCCTATATGCTTATCCCAATCATGACACCAAAGATAAATGATTAGATTTACTTGAATAGTCATGGAAGTTTTCCCAGAAAGGGTGGAAGGTATTGGCAGGCGCCGTGGTGAGAACACTTGACCTAGTTCTTTTTCTTTTTGTGGTGTTTCCACCAAGTTTTAGTAAATTTTGCTGGCTTCATGAAAAATCTCACTAAATTCAATCACTTCTGCCCTCATCTGCGAAAGCAATGGGTTGGAATAGATAACATTTCATCTTAAATATTTTGATTAAAAATGGGTCCTTTTACCAGAGTGTATCCAGTGGATTGTGCTGCTGCTATTAAAACATTACCTGTCTGAATGTTATTACTTATCATTCACAGTTGTACATTAGTGGAACTTCCCTGTTACATTTTTCACTTTTGAAATTTCCAAATACAGGAATACTATCATTTATTACAGATGAGTTGTACATTTGATTGGGATTTGCTATGTTTCCTTAATTTCTAAGTGTGTGTCAGATGGTCTGTTTTGATGTGATCATGGCTTATCACTGCATTTACTTGGTACACATAGAAGTGTTGCTAAGGAAGACTCTAATGGGGCATTTATGTCATTGACATGTAATAACTCACAGGGGAAAGAAACTACACACAATGATTCAATGTCAAAATGTTAATTTTCAGTAGGGATATAATTTGTCATACCTGTGGGAAACACATTTCTTATCTATGTCTTCACTGAGAGAAGAAATATCACTTTGTTTTAAGCTACTTTTAGAATTGAGCCAAGATATGCTTTAGGCCCCAGTAGAAAGCAATGCGGTCTCTTAGCCGAACGTAATGATGCTCCACAATTACCTGGTGATTGTATTCAGGGAGGGTACAGAAAATTTGTATATTATTTTATGTTTTAATTTATTTTCTGTTATCAATTTTAGTGAGTTTACTCCTCATCACTTCCTTCCTTCTGTATATTTTGGGTGTAACTTCTCATTTTTCTAGTTTCTTAAAGTGAAAATTAGTGATTTTAAAAGTCCTTCTTGGGGCTGGAAAGATGACTCAGTGGTTAAGAGCACTTGCTGCTCTTGCAGAGGGCCCAGGTTTTGTTCCCAGCACCCTTATCAGGGGGCTCACAAGTCTCTGTAACTCAAGTTCCAGAGGATTCATCACCTTCTTCTGGTCTCTGCATGCAGGTGGTACACATATGGACAAATAGGCATACACATGCACATAAATAAAAGTAAAGAAAATTAAATAATTAAAAGTATGAAATCTCTTCTTGATTTCAAATGTAAGTATCCAATGCTATAAATTCCCTCTAAGCTACCATTAGCTATATCAAATATTTTAAATATGTGGTACTTTCATTTCAATTTAGTTTAAAATATTATTTTCCTCTTTTCCTGTGGCATTTGAGTAATTCAGCAGTGTATTGTTGAATTTATAAGTATTGGGATTTTTAAAGATAATTTTATGCTATTAATTACGAGTTGAATTTTGTTATGGTCAAAGAATATACTGTTATTTTAATTTCTAAAATTGTCATAGAATATTTTACAGCCCAGAATACAGTCCGTTTCCATAACCACTTCATCACAAACTTGAATACAGAGCTGGCCACCTGGGAAGGGATGTTATATGTCAAAGGGTTTCCTTTTATATCTAGAGCCTCAATCAGGCCCCAAAGCAGCTTTTGAGTTCTTTTTCCTCTGAGTTGTTCAAATGGTAGTCATTGGCTGCATTTAGTTATTTAAGGTTTTTAAATTAAAATAATTAT
>NW_008338715.1:8487653-8502516 GCF_000622305.1 Nannospalax galili | reverse complement strand
GTGGGTGCGGGGAATCGAACCCAAGTCCTCTGTAAGAGAAGTCAGTGCTCTTAACCACTGAGCCATCTCTCCAGCCCTTATTTATTTACTTTTTATGTGTATGAGTGTACTGCCTGCATGTGTGTAAGTGTACAAGGGTCCTGCAATGCCTGCGGAGGTCAGAAGAAGGCATAGGATCCCCTGAAACTGGAGTTATAGATGGTGTTATCCAACATGTGGGTGCTGGGAATCGAACCTGGGTCCTCTGCAAGAGCAGTTAGTGCTCTTAAGTGCTGAGCCATCTCTCCAGCCCCATGAATTAAAATTTTAAGTTCAGTTCCTCAGTCACACTAGCCATAAGTGTTTAATAGTCACATATGTGTAGTGGCTGTAATGTACATTCCCATCATATCAAACTGTCATGTTGGGAAGCTGTTCTTCTGTATATTCTGATACTGACCTTTAAAATCTCAGTATTCTGGTCTAGGAGATGACCAGGTGGGTAAAGTGTTTGCTGTATAGTGTACTTTGCTGTATAGGTAAAGTGTTGCCTAAAGACCTGCGTTCAGACTCCCAGCATACGAAAAGCTAGGAGTGGTAGTGCCTGCCTATAACCCCAGCACTTGAGTGGTGGAGTCAGGCAGATCCTGGGGGCTCACTGGTCAGCCAAAACTATGAGCTCCATGTTCAGTGAAAGACCCTACCACAGAAAAATAAGGTGCAGAAGTAACTGAGAATATCTGGTGTCAACCTCTGGGGTCCAAATGTGGGTGATTGCACTTGCACACACGCATGCATGACACATACATGTACACATACAAAGATCTTAAGATTTTACTATTCTACTAACAAGCTTAGGCATGGGGAGACTAATCTGAGAAGATGCTCAGGGAAAAGAATGTCTTTTACACAAGGTTTAGGAGCAAAGCTTGCTAAGTGTAGAACTCCCTAACTCCTGGTTTATTATTATTATTAGGTTATTATTATGAAGGGGGAGACAAAGACTTTTCAGAATAAAAAAAATGCCAAAAAAGGATATACATGACAAAATAAGTGATTCCACTTGGAAGGAAAAATAATTTTTTAACCTACTTTGTTTGTATTCCTGACTAGATGTTAGTCAAAGTAATGTCTTAAAGCTTCATGAACTGAGGATCGCTGGTCTATGTGGTGGTACTAGTCTGGTGGGATCACCTTAGTATTTCACAGAGGAAAAGTCACAGTAGCTGGAATCTCAGAGTAGAAACTTTACAGCTTCTTTTTCACATATTCGTTGTATGCTTGTCCAGCGTCTGTTTTGTCCACTGAACTGTAAACTGTTGTGAAATGAAACAAGTCAGCATTGCTCATTTTGTAAACTCAGGAGCTAGCAAAATGTTTAACATTCAGTAGGCATTCAAAATATTTAAGATAAACAGAATAAATCTCTGGGAGAGATTCACTATTATGAGTTTGATATTATATCAATCAATTTGCATTAAATTAATAAAATCTGTTCTGTTGAAAAACATTAGCTCTTATAACCTTTTGCTACATTCTGATTCCTTTTTGCATTCCTCAAATGTATGGCTCCCAGAACTGGTGTGCTATTAAATTCTCCTAGAGATTATAGCTGGGGTACACTGAATCTCTGGCAGTTCACACTTGGCCTTCAGGGAATAATATGCCTATATTTTTTCAGGGTTTATAGTCCTAGATTTCATCAAATGTTCAAAAGGATCATTCCTCCAAATTTCAGGAACAATCAGATGAGTCAATGCTGGACTTATTTGAAATATTACTTCTTAGTTCTATAACATGGTGTTATAGTTCTATAACATGGCTTAACATCTGGGTACAACAGCTTGACTGGGTAGGCCTTAACATATATGACAGAATGCATGAAATCCAGTCGGGGGGGACCATGGGGATTTTGGACTGGGGAGGAGTTCTAAATGTGATTAATATTTATTGTATAAAATGAACAAAACTCAATACAAATGTACATAAAAATGCTTAACTTGGATTTTGGAAAATTGAGCTCCATTATCTTGTTAGAATCTCTAGTCTGATGTGGCCCCAATTTTGTTTTGTAGAAAAAGAATAATGATGATGAAAAGTGTCCTCTTAGAGCCCATGTCAGCTACATGTTTGTGTATTTTGCAACCCATGTTACTGACCTCCCAAGCTGACGGAAGTTCTTTGATTCTCAGGTGTATAAATCCATACCAAGTCTCCGCTGTGGGAATAGTTTCAGTTTTAAGTCCTCTGTAGACTCACATCATTATCTATCATACTTTAAAATGTTAGAAGTATCTGTCAACTTGTGTTTCTTATACTCATTTTTAAAACTTTCCCACACATCCTTTAACTGATGTAGTTTGACTTCCTCTTTCTCCTTCAGGACTTGCAATTTCTTATTTCTATGGTACTGGTTTTTAAGTTCAACAGTGATTCTCAAATTGTGGTTCTCATAGTTCAGGTGTGGTTTATCCTCATAGTGGGGACTGGAGAGATAGCTCGGTGGTTCAGAGTACTGGCTGCTCATTCAGAGGACCTGGGTTCAGTTCTCAGTGCCAACATGGCAGCTAACAATGATCCTTAACTCCAGTTCTGGGGAATACAATTCCTTCTGGCCTCTGTGGGCACCACATGCATATGGTGCACTTATGTGCATGCAGACAAAACACACACACACACACACACACACACACACACACGCACGCACGCACGCACACACACACACACGATTAAAAGCAAACCAAACCAAACCTAAAATTGTCCTCATAGTAACATTAAGATAGTGCTTTCTTTTGTTCATTCATCCTCTTGAACAAGTGTGCTTGATATAACAGCAGATGGAATGTAGAAATAGACATAAGGATTCAAGAGATGCTGCAGAAAAAGCTCAGCAGTTAAGAGCACTTGCTGCTCTTCCGGAGGACCCAAGTTTGCTTCCTAGTACCCACTTTGGGTACACAACCGAAAGGTTTGCGGCTCACAACCACTTGTAACTCCAGCTCCAAGGGATTGACACTCTCTTCTGGTCTCCTCAGGGCACCCACATCTCAGACACACACATAAATAAAAATAAAAATCAACCTTAAAAAGGAATATAACCACCTTTGTTTGTTTGTTATAACATGATTTTGCTATGTAGCCTGGATTGATCATTCTGTAGACCAGGCTGGCCTTGAACTTGTGACAATTCTTACTCTGTTTCCTGAGGACTGAGATTATAATGAAGTCACACATAAAAGAGGCTTAAAAATATGTAAACCAGGGGCTGGAGAATGGTTCAGTGGTTAAGAACACTGGTTGCTCTTGCAGAGGACCTGGGTTTGGGTTCCAGCACCCACATCGTGGCTAACAACCATCCTTAACTCTAGTTCCAGGGGAATCTGATGCTCTCTTCTGACCTTCACAGGCATTGTATGATATGGGTACACTTACATACGTGCAGGCAATACACTCATACACAATAAAAAATATACATAAACTAATGCTATATTGTTAAATAATATTTTTGGAAAATGTATTTTCATAAGATATATATGTAATTTATAGTAATGTGCAATGGTTTGATTATTTTCTTTTACTAAATTTTGGTGTATAGTCTTTATGCATAGTGATGGGGTTGCCAAAGATAATTCCTTTCAACACTATCATTACTTTGGTCATATTCACCTCTGCAGTTCTTTCCTCTTCCTCTTCCTTCCCTTTCCCCCATTGTTTACCTCTTTCCTTCTCTGTCTTCTTTCTGCTGTCATGTCACATATGTATATAAATGATCTTATGTATTGATATATAATCTAGTGTCCACAAATGAGAGAAAGCATTCAATATTTGTCTTTCTGAGCTGGCTTATTTACCCTATTATGGTAATCATATGGTAAACATTTATATATGTTTTCCAGCAAATGACATGATTTCATTCTTTTTCATGTCTGAAAAATCTTCTTATGTATATATCACATGTTTTATTTATCATTCATCTGTTGATAGCCATCAAGGCTGAGTCACTATCTTGGATATTGTGAATAATTGTGGAATAAACATGGATGTGCAACTGTCTCTGTGATGTGCTGAATTGCAATTCTTTGGGTTTATATACCCAAGGTTGATTTAACTGAGTCGTATGGCAGTTTTATTTTTAGTTTATTTTAGGAACTTCCATACTGATTGATTTCCATAGTGGCTGGACCAATTCACATTGCCACCAGCAGTGCATTAGGGTTCTTTTTACTTCAAACACTCACTAGTGTTTGTTGTTTATTTATTTATTTTAATGCTAGCCATTCTAACTTGGGTGGGATGGATATCAACATAGTTTTTTTTTAATTTGCATTTCCATGATGACTAATATTGAGCATAATATTTAGAATTTCTTTGGCTAGTTGTACTTCATCATTTGACACCTGTATGTAATTCATTACCCCATTCGTTGATGGAGTTGTTTGACTTTTTATTATTCAGATTTCTGAGTTCATTATATATTGTTGATATTAGTCTTCTGGTAGATGTATAATCACCAAACATCTTGTATTCTCTAGGCTGTCTCTTTACTTGATTGTTTCCTTTGCCCTGTAGAAGCCTTTCAATTTCATGCAATCTCATTTGTCAATTTTTGGTATTGTTTCCTGAACTCTTGGAGTCCTTTTCAGAAAGTGCTTGTCTGTGCTTATGTCTTCAAGTATTTTCCCCAGACCTTACCTTGAACAATGTCAGTTTCAGGTCTTACATAAAGTTTTTTTTTTAATACATTTTGAATTTTTTTAAAAAACAGGATAAGAAATGGAGATCTGATTTCAGATCTACATGTAGATGTCCAGTTTTGATAGAACAATTTGTTAAAGAGCATGTCTTTTCTCCAATGTATGTTTTTGGCATCTTTGCCAAAATTCACGTAACTACAGATGGTTTGTTTCTTGGTCCTCTATTGTCTTCAAATGATCTACATGTGTGGTGTTTTTTTTTTTTTTTTTTTTGACAGTACTATGCTGTTTTTGTTATGATTGCTCTGTAGTCTAACTTGATATCTGGTATTGTGATACCTCTAGCATTTTTCTCTTTGCTCAGAATCACTTTGGTTTTCTGGACTTTGGGCAGTGGGGACCAGTGCGCAATGGTCTCCTGGTAGCAGTGGAGTTGGGGCTAGGGGAGGCCAACAGACATCAATTCCAGTAGTTCCTCAGTTAGAGTTGAGGCTTCATGGGCCTTCACCATACATGCTAGGATTCTGACTGGCATGATTTTGTGCAGGTCTTAGGCAGGAAACCACATCTGTGCTGTGAGTTCATTTGCATAATGGTCCTTTCATGATGGGTATACTAGTATATGATACTTACTCCTGCTAAGAATATTCTTTTTATGCTCTGTGTACTTTTTTCTTAATTTGCAAGTTTTATTTTGGTGTAGCTAATTCAAATTGAAAATAGAATCATGTGGATCACAATAACCATATTTAAAAATAAAGAACAATGACATTTAATCTAATTTGTAAATTGATAACTATTTTATTATGCTTTGAAAATTAACTTTTGATTCGCTTTTTGCAAATTTCATACATGTTTTTGATCATATTTAGATCCATTCCCATACCCACACACCCCCCTTACCTACAAATTTATATAATAGCAAATTAAAATATGGTTGTCATGTTATATAGTTTTATGATATTTAGGTCCTCTCCCCTATCCACACCTCCTCCCACTTCCCCCTGCTAAATTCAATACACTCTCATATATGTATGGCCTGGAGCATCTGATTTATGTTCCCAAATGTCCCGACCCGCAGGACAGTCAACGTGGGTTTCTGGAGGGAGGAGAGGGGACGGAAAGGGACAAGGGATGCGAAGAATGGAGACAAGACAGGCTTTCTGATCAAGTCTCATTTAATGAACATTCACACAAAGTTTTTATAGGGAGGAGAGGGGGAAGTTGGCAGGGAAAAATCCATTGAAGTAGAGCAATTCAATTAACAGAACGAATATCACAATAACACCACACCAATTGATCACAGAGTAAATTCCATAGTAACACCACAATTCTATATAGCAAGTTATAAATCAATTAAGAGGTTACACTTGTATGATTACAGAGTAACACCAAAGTTTCTTAGCAATTACATGAGAAATGAGGGAGTCTCTCAGGCGTTAAGTGCCCAGGTTAGAACAACATGTTTGTGAGAGGCTTTCAAGTATAGTCATCTGGTTAATCTCAAACCAGGCCAGCCTTGATGTCTGAAAAACAGCCTTGCCAGGAATCAGGTCTTGCTATTTTCTGGGGTAGGGGCCTATGGCTCCCGACACATGGGGGATGGAGAGATGGCTCAGCAGTTAAGAGCACTGACTGCTCTACCAGAGGACCAAGGTTCAGTTCCCAGCACCCACATAGTGGCTAACAATCCTCCATAACTCCTGTTCCAGAGGATCCTACACCCTCTTCTGGCCTCTGCAGGCATTACACAGACATGTTGCATTTATATACATGCAGGCAAAACAATCATACACATAAAATAAAAATAATTTTTAAAAAAGAACTTAACACAAAATAGTACAGATATAGTACTTTCCAGCAGAAATATAATGTTTAGTTTTAAGTTTTTTAAGGACCTCATGGTCTTTCTGGAAACTTGGTTCCCAGAGCACTTAGTTTGTGTTGTTTTTTGTTGGTTGGTTTGTTTTCGTTCATTTTTTTTCTTTTGTCTTTGTTTAGGGTTGATGTAGGGTTTTGAGAAAATAAATTTTAGTGTGATTTAAGGAACACCCAAAACTAAGAAGATTAAGGTTTCTAATTTAACTGATTGTGCAGATGGTAAAACCATTGCCAAAGAAACAAGT
Organism: Nannospalax galili; assembly: GCF_000622305.1. Taxonomy (NCBI): domain Eukaryota; kingdom Metazoa; phylum Chordata; class Mammalia; order Rodentia; family Spalacidae; genus Nannospalax; species Nannospalax galili. The sequence continues at coordinate 8,495,717 of NW_008338715.1, read as the reverse complement.
GGCAAATAAATAGATCAGAATTGTAATCCAGCCCTCACACTGGGCGCCAGATGTCCTGACCCGCGAGACAGTCAGCGTGGGTTTCTGGAGGGAGGAAGGGGGATGGAAAGGGACAAGAGATGCAAAGAATGGAGACAAGACAGGCTTTGTGATCAAGTCTCATTTAATGAACATTCACACAAAGTTTTTATAGGGAGGAGAGGGGGAAGTTGGCAGGGAAAAATCCATTGAAGTAGGGCAACTTAATTAACAGAATGATTATCACAATAACACCACACCAATTGATCACAGAGTAAATTCCATAGTAACACCACAATTCTATATAGCAAGTTATAAATCAATTAAGAGGTTACACTTGTATGATTACAGAGTAATACCAAAGTTTCTTAGCAATTACATGAGAAATGAGGGAGTCTCTCAGGCGTTAAGTGCCCAGGTTAGAACAACATATTTGTGAGAGGCTTTCAAGTATAGTCATCTGGTTAATCTCAAACCAGGCCAGCCTTGATGTCTGAAAAACAGCTTTGCCAGGAATCAGGTCTTGCTATTTCCTGGGGTAGGGGCCTACGGCTCCCGACACCCAAATGTCCTTCAATGTAGGCCCATTCACTTTGCCCACCAAAAGTCCCATCCCATTAAGACACCATCTTTCTTCTTCCCAGCAGCCATCAATTGCCAAAAGTTCTTTAGGTTGGGTGGGGATCTCTTACCTACTCCCCCTAGTCTACGTTGGAATTCCGTCTGGCTTGAGATTATGGGGGTGGAGGAATGGGACTTGTATATGCTGTCACCGTTGTTGTAAGCTCATATGAGGAACTTTTACGCTGCTTGGAAAACTCTGTTTCCTTATGGTCATCTACCACCTTTGGCTCCTGAGCCTTTGGAGGTAGAAATTTTACATAGGTGTACAATTCAGGGATAATAGCTCTGTAGTTGTGGGGTTCTCTGTTAATCATTATCCACTGCATAAGGAAGCTTCTCTGGGGAAAGACTAATGATGCACTGATCTATGGGAATAACAATGTCATTAGGAGTCACTTTAATATTATATCTATTTAGAACAATAATAGTATTAGACTCTCCCATATGTCCTGTGGCTTGTCTACCCACAGGTCCTAGGCATTATATCAATGTCAGCTATGGGCTTCATCTTATGAAGTAGACCAATTAGAAAGTGATGTCTTAATCTTATAATATTCATGCCATTATTGTACCAGAGGTCATATCTTGTCATGCTAGTTGTTGAAGTGTGCGGGATTTACAACTGAATAAGGTTAATGATTAAAATTTTCTCCAGTACCATGCATAGCACCTTCCAGCACTATGAAAGCTAGTCAGTAGAGATGAAACTTTGAAGTCAGTACAAGCTTGACTTCTCATTTTCTCTATGACTCATATATGCAGTATCTTTAGCAACAGGGTCTTACTGTGAAGTTCTGGTAGATAACCAAGAGCAGGAGCAATAGCCAGTATTGTTTCAGGGTATATGGGACCCTGGTAAAAACAGCTTCAAAAGAGGAAGTACAGACCTGGCCTTGGGCTGAAATGAATATATATATATATATCTTTTATTATATATATATATATATATATATATATATAATTTGCTATATATACATACATGCATATATGTGTATATATACTTTAAGCAGCTTCTGTAGCAGTAATTTCCATAAATTGTGAAATTTTTGGCTGGGGAGATGACTCAGTGGGTTAAGTGCTTGCTACACAATCACAAGGACCTAAGTTTGACCACCTAGAGCCCAAAGAAAGCTGAGTGTGGTAGTATGCATCTGTAATCACAGTGTTCTTATAGCAAGATGAGAGTCAGAGACAAGAGAACGCTTGGAAGCTTGCCAACTAGCTACCCTGGCATATGTAGTGGCCATATATGTTTTTACCTTGAACAAAGCAGAAATTGAAGACGGGATACTCGAGTCTGTCTACTGGCCCTCCATACATGTGCCCTGGCATGAATGTATGAATGTGTTTGCACCCCCCGACACAAATTTTCATACACACACACACACACACACACACACACACACACACACACACAGTGAACTCCTAAAACTAAAACATCAGGTAGTAACCACATTTCTACTCCAGGTTTTCATCTGACTTTTCTGTCATTTAGGGGAGCAATAATCTGTTCTCCATCATCATTGGTCTCATTATTTGGTTCATAAAAAGCTACTGTAAGTCCCCAAGAGTGCTATGGTAAGGTTGCTCAAGTAGGGCTCAATATAGAGAGCTGGTTGTAAACGTGGTTTTCAGTGTCTAATTCTTTCCTCCATGCTCCACTGTCCATGCTCTCTTCTTTGAGTTTTCAAAAAGCCGTGTCTGTATATAGTCAGATTATCAAGTATCATGGTCTATAGAGTGCTATCATGAAGGAAATGTAATGTACCACCTATTTTGTATAGTTAATAGACTTTTCACGAAACAGATTTTTAAAAATATTTTGTTATTTTTATTTTATGTGTATGAGTGTATTGCTTGCATGTAGGTAAGTGCACCCATGTCATGCAAAGCCCATGGAGGACAGAAGAAGCTATCAGATCCCCTGGAACTGGAGTTACAGACAGTTGTTAGCTGCCAGGTAGGTGCTAGGATTCAAACCCAGGTCTTCTGCAAGAACAGCCACTGTTCTTAACCACTGAGCCATCTCTCCAGTCCCCTTATCTATTTATTTTTTGATACATATAATTATTTTTTATTAGTTTACATGGATTTTGCAATGTAAAGGCTTTCACTATGACATTTCAACACATGCATATAATATACTTTGGTTATATACAATCTCTCTATTATTTTTCCTTCTTATCCATTCTTCCCTTTATATCTTCTGTTGCTGTATCTCTTACCTTCCCCTTTAGCTCATCCTTCCCCTGCTCCCCCCCCCCCGCATCTGGCACATGAGAGGGACAGCTTGCAGTATTTGTTTTATGGGAATGGCTTATTTCACTTAGCATGGTAGTCTCCAGTTTCATCTCTTCTTTTCTAAATGACATAATTCCATCAGCTTTGCCTGAGTAAAGCTCCACTGTGTATAGATATCATATTTTCTTTGGCCATTCTTCTATTGATGAGTTCCTAGAGTGATTCCACAATCTGGAACAATCAGAAAGGATTTACATCATGGACTTCCACAGCAGACTTCACCCCCACAACCGCCCAAACAGTATCATTACTTTTCTGTTGCTGTCATAAAATACCATGACCAAGACAACTTATAGAAGGAAGAGTTTACTGGGTTTACAGTTCCAGAGGGATCAGAGTCCATCATGGTGGGGGAGGGATGGCACAAGGCAGCTGGAGCAGAAAGGTGACACCTCACATCTTTAAGTTTGCACAGGAAGCAGAGAGAGCAAAAGTGGAAACAGGTCAAGGTTTTGAACTCTCAAAGCCTTCCCCCAGGACATACTTCCTCTAGCAAGGCTGTACTTCCTAAATCTGCAAACAGCATCACCAATTGGAGATTGAGTATTCAAATATGCAAGCCTACATGGAACATTTCTTATTCAAACCACCACAAGTATGTTGTCTCTTGAGGTAATTTTTTTGAGCCAGAGCTATTCCTGGTCTCTTCACAGCAGTTTCATGGAGGAGCATTTGAGTCCTTTTTATGTAATCATTATTTAGGAAAAAACGAAGTCCTAGTGGCTTTCCTGTCAGACCAGTCCCATCTATATGCAATTACTTTCCAGTTTTGAGTACTAGCAATACCCAAGGGCTTGTTGGGAGCAACATTTCTATTATTGTTAATGATGAAAATGTTTGGCTGGGGAGCATATCCATTTTCCTGTTTGTCATTTTAATAAGTTATTCACAGTAACCCTAAGTGGAAAGTATATTTTTATGACAGTTGTGCTTCAGAAAGAGAGCAGAAATCCCAAGTTATTTGTTATTAAGTTTTCCCTATCTATAACCTTCTCATTCTTAGGGCAACTGTGAAAGTAGAAGGTATTTTAAATGTCAAATTAATTTTAGTGTAAATGGAAGGAAAATCTAGCAAAATATGTTAGGTCTAGACTTGGGAAAAACAAAGTTACAGCATGTTTGGTATGTGTATGCATGCACACAAATGGATATGTATGATATATCAAGTGGGAAATGATTTTAAAAATTAAACAGCTTTTAGAGGACATTGTTTTCTTTTGGAGTTCTGCCTAAGAAAAGTGTAGAAACTTAAAACTACTTCTGTTCTGTATTTGCAAGAGTGGACGAAAGTTTGAAATACTGATGTCTCTCACTTGTTTTATTGGTTCGGATTCTCAAACTTTTGAAAAGAAAGGTTCCGTTACACTGTATTTTATTTCAGTTTTTGGAAAAATGAATACTAAGACATGTAAGACAGAGCAGGGAATAATCAAAGTTCAAAGAGAGCAAGGGAAAAGAAAAAAATTAAGAGACAAAATCTGAGCGCATGCCATCTAATGACAAAGATTCTTTGAATAAGGTGGTCTAAATTGAAGACAAAAGAAGTGGAGGTATATAATGCAAATTGGGGCACATCTACATTAAACTGTTACAGAATTTTCTAGAATTTTTGTATAAGAAAGATGATACCAAGGAAACTTTAAAAATGTAATATCGAATCAGTGTGATGAACGCTTAGTTGAGATAGATAGAAAAATCAGAGTGAATGTTAACGCCCTATAAGGGACAAGATATTAATTTCAATGTGGTTTATGTTAAGAAATAGAACGGCAAGCCTGCTATGCAGAAGAGTGTGTTTGGATAGGTGTTCTATTTTGCTTCCTGTTGCTGTGATGAAACACTGACCAAAAGCAACTTGTGGAGGAAAGGGTGTATTTGGCTTACAGGTTATTGTCTATCATCAAGGGAAGCCAAGACAGGAACCCAGGTAGGAACATGAGGTGGGAACTGAAGCAGGGATCAAGGAGAAACCCTGCTTAATGGCAATCTTCCCCTGACTTACCTAGCTCAAGCCCACTTCCCTAGGGATGGTATGGTCCACAGCGGGCTGTGCCCTACTACATCAATTATTAAGAAAATGCTTCACAGTTATGGTCACAGGCCAATCTTCTTGAGCTAACTCCTCAATTGAGAATACTTCTTCCTGGGTTGCCTCTAGGTTTGTGTCAAGTTGATAACTGAAGTCAACTATGACATTCTACCTCTTGTCAACTTTGACACAGAAAACATCACTTTAAACCATAACCTTTCATTACTTGTTTGTCTTCAAGATCTCACATTAATACCATGCTATAAAATAGAGCACAACTTTAAAATTCTCATAGTCTTTAAAAATTCAAATTCTTTAAATGTTCAACATCTTTTAAAAATATTGAAAGTCTCTTAATTGTGGGCTCCTGTTCAATAAAAATTAAGTTCCATATTTTCTTATTCCAAGAGGGAAGAACTAGACCACAGCTACAATCAAATCAAAACAAAGTCAGAATCTAACATATAAAAAGCTCAGTGCCTGACTACTGGGACTCACTCCTCATCTTCTGGTCTCCAAAGGGCTTGAACAAACCCACTTTTCTAGCTCTGCCATCTGCAACACAGTTTGTTTCATAGGCTCAGGCTGGCTCTACACCAAACCTGTTGCTGTCCTTGGTAGTCATCCCGTGATGCTGGCATCTCCAGTATCCTGGAACCTCCACTGCAACAGAGGCTGAACCTTCACCAATGGCCTCTCCTGGCCTCTCATAGAAGAAACATTAATATTTGACTGCCATCTTAATTAATAATGCTGCTGGTTTCAGAAAATCATTCCCATTTCTATGAAGAACTGTGCCTTTTTTTAAACTTTGTGCACACATGCACAGACATAAAAGTTATTGATGTTACTTTTACATCATTATTAGCATAAACCTAGAATATATAAATGCTTGACAAAGCCCTTTACAGGTCTTTATACTGAACATAATTTTTGTTCCCTGACAACCTAGTACCAGAACATGAGAACTGCTGCCATGACATAGAGGAGAGGCAGATAGATAGAGCTAGGATTGCACAGCATAAAATTTATTGGGGTCTTACTGATAGAAGTGAGGTTCTGGGAGGCATGAGTTGGGTCAAAGGAAGGTGTCTTTTATAGAAGTGAAGATAAAAGTGGCTATCTAAACTTGATTTATCGAAGACTTCAGCACTTTCCTGGCACCGAGAGCACTAAGGTCCAGGCCCAAAACTATACATGCGTCTCTAATGGTTTTATTTATAATATGCTGGTAAACTGTTTGGGGAAAATGACCAAAGGTAATCAGGGGAAATCATGGTTGTTTTGCTGCAAAGAGGTTGTAGTGAAGTCTGGCTGTGTCCATACAAGCCACTGCTAGAATCTTTAACAAACTGAAGAAGCAAATAAAATTTATGTTTGTGTAATGAATAAAGATTGTCTTCTTGTGCCATTATAGAAATGTAATTCTGTAAAGAGTTAATAATAAATCACATAATTCAATATCAGTAAACAAGAATAAGAAGTATCCTAAAACTTTAGCAAGCAAGTTTCAAAAAAAAACAAAAAACATTGAAGAAAATATTGGGGAACAGATGCCATAACTAGAAATCAAGAGTTCTAAAGCAAGATGATTTTTTAACTGTATGATCACAGATAATCTCAGGAAATAAGATGAGGAAACATCGAAATGGATCAATATGTGAATGCTTTGATTTCAGACATTAAAAGATCATGCACAAAAGAGACTCATAGCCAAGGATAAACACAAAAGATTGCCCTGTATCTAAAGAGTAGGGCAAAAGGCTCACATCAAGACAGACTTTGTAAAAAAAGATAATGAAACAGAAAAGTCCTCAACGTTTTGTTTGGAGCTCATGGAAAAGGCAGAGAGAAAGATTCACACTCAGGGAAATTAAGTTCAGAGTAAATTCAGAGACCAAGTAAAATGATTTTGTGTGATGGTACTCTAACCTATAGAATCACTATGAGAATGAATTGCTGTAAGTATGACTGCTCAATAAATGCAAGTCCATTAAAACCTGGGGATTTTCACATGTACTAATTTCTTAGAAAAATATTTTATTATTTTTATTTTTGCATATGAATATATTGCCTGCATGTATGTAAGTGTACCTGTGTTGTACAGTGCCCATGGAGGTCAGAAGAGGATGTCAGATACCCTGGAACTAGAATTATAGACAGTTGTTAGCTGCCATGTGGGTGCTGAGAATAGAATCTGGGTCCTCTGCTGGAGCAGTCAGTGCTCTTAACCACTGAGTCATCTTTCCAGTCCCACTAATGTGATCTTCTTTATTCAGAAACCGCATGTGCTGAACAATAACTGTCATGAGACCTGACTGTTCCCTCAGTTGTGCAGCTTTCAGTAAGCTTACAATTAATACCATAGTGATGATGTATGTACCCAGTTTGCTAGAAAGACATATTCAACATAATATGATCAAAGCAAGACTGTATTTTCATATTTTATCCACTAATTGTTTCCTTGCATGAAAACTCAATCAATTCCTTTGACTTTTAAAGCTTGAGTAATAGATAGTTTTGCCATATTTTCAAATTTATTAACTTCAAAAATTTAAATATCCTACCCTTGGCAATAAAACTCTGAACTGGACTGAAAATTAATTATTTTACACTCTCTCAGTCAGGCTCACCTAAGCAAGTCATTTAGTCAGAGAGAAGAGAAGCTCTTTTTCTCTCGTTCTCCTACCACTGCTTCCACTCCAGATGAGTAGATAAAGATACAGGACCTTTTGGGATGGGCACATGTGGAGATGCGAAAGCAAAGATGGGTACTGCCATTTTCAAACATGATCACAAACGCTTTTCTGCTCCTCCTCCACAGGCAGAGTGCATGTCCAATACCATGGGCTGTTGGTAAGCTTATGTCTTTCTTGACCATAAAAATGTAGGAGAAGTTCTTTGGGTATATGCCAAGGAGTGGTATAACTGGGTCAAATGGTAGGTTCATTTGTAGTTTTTTAGGAGTTCTCCACACTGCTTTCCATAGGGGTTGAACCAGTTTGCAGCCCCATCAGCAGTGGATGAGTGTTCCCCTTTCCCCACATCCTCTCTAACATTTGGTATCATTTGTTCTCTTGATCTTAGCCAGT
>NW_008338715.1:8442733-8487634 GCF_000622305.1 Nannospalax galili | reverse complement strand
TCATAGCCATCTTTACTTCTTCTTTTGAGAACTCTCTGTTCAGCTCCTTAGCCCATCTTTTAATTGGGTTGCTTCTTGTCTTGATTTTCTGTTTTTTGAGTTCATTATATATTCTGGATATTAAACCCCTGTTGGATGTGTCTCTGATAAAGATTTTCTCCCATTTTGTGGGTTTTCTGTTTGCTTCCTTGGTTGCCTTCTTTGATGTACAGAATCTTTTTAGTTTAATGAGGTCCCACTTATTAATTCTTGCCCTTGTTTCCTGAGCAACTGATGTCAAGTTTAGAAAATCCTTTCCTACACCTATATCTTGTATGTTTTCCCCAATGTTTTCTTCTAATAGTTTCAGAGTTTCAGGCTTTACATTGAGGTCTTTAAGCCATTTGGAATTGACTTTTGTGCAGGGTGAAAGATAGGGGTTTAGTTTCATTCTTCCACAAGTGGAGATCCAGTTTTGCCAGCACCTTTGCTGAACATGCTGTCTTTCCTCCAGAAAATATTCCTAGCCCCTTTATCAAATATCAGGTGGCTGAAATTGCTTTTACTCATATTTGGGTCTTCAATTTTGTTCCATTGGTCTATGGGTCTATTTTTGTGCCAGTGCCATGTTGTTTTAATGACTATAGCTCTGTAATACAGTTGAAAATCTGGTATAGTAACCCCCCTGGTATTGCTCTTAGTGCTCAGGGGTGCATTGGCTATCCGAGCTCTTTTGTGCTTCCATATGAGTTTTAGGATAGTTTTTTTTTCCAATTCTGTGAAAAATGTCATGGGGATTTTGATTGGCATTGCATTGAATCTGTATATGACTCTTGGTAGGATGGTCATTTTCACAATATTAATTCTTCCAATCCATGAGCATGGGAGGTCCTTGATGAAATCATGAAATTTGCAGGTAAATGGATGGAATTAGAAACTGTTATAGTAAGTGAAGTAACAGAGGCTCAGAAAAAAAAATCAGCATATGTTCTCCCTCATATGTGGATTGTACAATGAGACCCAGAAAAATGAGGATGTAACCAGACATAACTACAGGAACCAGGATAATGGAAAGGAAACAGGGAGGTAAAGGAAAAGAAAGAACCTGAAAGAGAAGAACAGTAGGAAACAGGCCTTAATAAGGGAGATATGGATAAAAATTGGGTTAGTTTAAGCGAGGGGGGGAAGGGTATACAAAGAACCTAGAGGATAAAGGGAAAGAAGGAGCTCAATAGAGGTAGGACTGTAGGAGAAGGACATTATTGAGGGAGAAAGGGGGGATATGGGGGCACCTTAACTGGGAATACCATGATGAAGGGGTGAGAGAATATGAGAGATAAATAATGCCTAGCTAGTTTTGAAAACCAGAGGGAACCATATTACTCCTACAACCTACTGACAAATTATACATAGCAGATCAAGAAAACCACAAGAAATATATGCCTAGGTAAGGTTTGTCTGAGAACTATTGGTCTTTGCCCAAGATTTATCTACATGACAAAGAGTAATTAAAAGTACCAGACTGGTGGAACTAACCTTCTTGGATGTTTAACAGACATACTTTGAGGCCTATAATAATTTGGTCAGAGGGACATAAAGGACAGTTTTTGCTCCTTGCCCTCCTAGGTCGACTAGTTCCAGGGGACTATCAGCATCTCTCAAAATGTCGTGTATTGGTGGTGGGTCACCTGTCCTCTTGATCAAGGAGGCTGAGGAGACCCCACAAGATGGACTTGAACCAGTGTCCAGTCTACAAAGAGGAGGGTCAACACAGAGGAATCATTTCCTCCATGCTTCCAAGCGAAGCCAACCATGGTTGAGCAGGACCTTTGACTTATCTTCGCATAGGCGGAACTGGTAAAAGAAAGGTGCCAGGGGCTCCTCCAAAGCCCATGTGAACTCTGAGGAACAGATCCTCAAATGACCTTAAGAGTAAAAATACATTGGTTTATCTGAGCCAACTTTTTTGCCTTCAACACCCAAAAGGAAAGTATAACCAAAGATTAAAGGGGCCAATATAATTTCTTAAGGGTCCACAGGCATAGCTAAAGGCTACATAACAAGCAACAATGCCAGACAGGCGATAGCTTCTTTTGAGTTGTTGGCCAGGGTGGTCAAAGGGATTAACCCAGTATAGAACTGGGAAAATGAACAGCAGACCCCAATCTTATCTAAAGTAATATTGACAACTGATTACTGCTGGATGAGGAACAGCTGACCCTCCTAAAACAAAGACCTCTAGATAGCCTGACTAGATTCACAAGAAGGGTAAGTAGTGGGGAATGGCTGTGGTGCCGACAACACAGCAGACAGTAGCAGGGATATCAGAGTATAAGGGCTCTAGTCGGGGGAGGGAGGCTATGGGAGGGTGCTATCTGGGAAGTGGGTGTATAGTTGAATAAAGATGGTTTGGGATGTTCTGTGTGATACACACACACACACACACAAAATCAACAAATTTTTAAAAAATGTATTATATTTGAGGAGAAAGCATGGAAATTTATGTTATGCTACTTATTAGAGGGGTTAAACAATACCATTGAAATCTGCCTGATGAGTTTATAGACATACACAGGTGCCAAGGATCCAAGTGCAACTGATTATGACTAGTAATAATCAAATACATACAGATTAGAGATGCAAGCGCCAGCATCTCAGTGTTAGTAGCAAAAACAATGAGTCTTTCTGCAAGGAACAATATATTCTAAAATGAAATGGAGATCTTTTTAAAGGTTAAAAACTCATCCAATTTTATGTCTTATAGGGCTTATACTGAGTTCAATAATATATAACTATATTAAGTCAACTGTGTACCTAGAAACTTGCATCCACTTGTAAAAGAGATGTGCTGTTGCTCTGGAGTGTGTTACTGAATATGTTAACGCTGTAGTGACAGACTTCTAAATCATGTAGTTATTAAAAATTTAAAAATATGATAAAAATAATAATTCTTCAAATCATAAATATTAGCTTCTTAATAATTAGTAGATGTTAAAAACATTATCATTGAAATCTACTTGATGACTTTATATCCATGCTCAGATGCCAAGGAGCTCAGAAAATATTCGACTGTGACTAGTAATAATCTGATAGAGATTAGAAACGCATGTGCAAACTCTTAATTTCAATTGCATTAAAAATGAAGTTTTCTGTATGAAACTCTGTATTTTAATAATGAAATGGAGATCTTTTTAAAGGTTAAAACCTCATTTAATTTTATGTCTTATATGGTTTATACTGAATACAGTATTGTATAATTGTAATAATTCAACTGTAAACCTAAAAAGGTACAGCCAATTTTGTAAGAGATGCATCCTAGTTCAGAAAATTGTTGCTGAATATGTCAATGCTGATGTAATGAAATGCTTCTTCTAAGTATGTGGTTATTAAACAAATAATTAAAAAAACATAGGAGAAGTGATATTAAGTTACATGACTTCTGAGGCTAGGGTATATGAGCTCACAAGCTTCAGCTTAGTGCTCTTGACATACTCTTTTGGAATGCTCCTTCTCAGAGAATAACCACCATGATGATAAAAACCAAAGCCACATAGAAAGGCTCAGAGCTGCTGCCTCCTTTGCCTGTTTCAGGTAAACTCAGCCTTTGAATATTCTGATGATAGCATCCCCAGGCCAGGACAGGTGTGAAATTTAAGGAAACAATCACTTTCAGAATCTTAGAGTACAAGGTAAGCTCTTGTGAGAAAATTAGAGTGTGTGCCTCCTTAACCTTTGTACCACAGCATGTCACTTAGTTCTCTCCCAATCTGCTTTGCCCAGGTCCTAGTTGACTGAAATTCTGCTAGTCATTCAAGTCTTCTCCTGGTTGAGAATCCAGGTATCAGAGCGATCAGTCAAGAAGGTCGGAATCACAACACAGTCCTCTTCGAAGGTGTGTCTTTTACAAAGCTCCTTCTTCCATTTTCCTCTCTTGGCCATTCTCCTAAAGTCACTGAAGGTTATCTTAGGGAAGGGCACAAGAAGCAGGTGCCAGAATTTCCTGCAAATCCCACTTTGGTGAGTTTATTTTCTCTCATTTTGTTCAGCTGCTGACACATCCCTTGAGATTGAGTCACCTTTTAGCAGGTTATAAACAGGTTATAATTTGATGATATTATTTATAAAATCTATTTAATTGTTTTGTAATTGGTAATTTTGTATTTATAGAACTTTAATTTGTTTAAATGAATCATTTAAAATGTTAATTTATGTTTGATTCAATTGCATTTTTGTTACAGCTTTTTTGATTGTATAAGATCTGTGATTGACTTGGGTAGCTTGTCTTGAAAATCTCAAAGGTTTCTGGACATCTGGGGCCAGGATTCAATGACAGAGAAATCATTGCGCCCTTTGCTATTCCCAGTCTGGACTACCTTTGGAATTTGGGGATGAAGTATCCCTCAGAGGATCATATGAAGTGAAAAGCTTGATGCCCAGGTGGTGGCACTTTTTAGAGGTAACTGAATCAATCAGTGGATTCAGTCATTGATCTGTTCATCTATGAATGGGCTGTTTAGGAAGTGAGATCTGACTGGAGGAAGTAGGTTACTGGGAACATGCCATTGAAGAATGTGTCCTTTGAAACCTTGGAAACTGCAGTCACCACCAGCGGCAGCCACTCCTCCATTCTCGTGGGTGCCGCTCATTTATTCTCACAGGCGTCGAGACTGCTCCCCCACTCGCCCTGGGCTGAGGTCACTCTTCTGCTCGCCTGGTGCTGAGGCAGCTCTTTTGCTTGCCCTGCGCTGCCTCCTGTCATCACTGCTTCTGCCTGGTCCTGGAAACCTTGGAAACTGCAGTCACCACCAGCGGCAGCCACTCCTCCATTCTCGTGGGTGCCGCTCATTTATTCTCACAGGCGTCGAGACTGCTCCCCCACTCGCCCTGGGCTGAGGTCACTCTTCTGCTCGCCTGGTGCTGAGGCAGCTCTTTTGCTTGCCCTGCGCTGCCTCCTGTCATCACTGCTTCTGCCTGGTCCTGGACCCCAGGGCTGGTGAGGAGACTGCATCAGCCGAGCCGCATTCAGACACAGGAGACCAGGTTCAGTGACACAGGTCTGCTAGGCCTAAGCTTATATAGGGGTAGTGGTCCACTCACAGCACAGCAAGTAGGATACCTCATTAGCATAACAGATTTAGCGTCCTATCACAGTACAGAAAGTAGGATACCTTATTAGCATCATTCTATTAGCATAACAGACTTAACATCCTATCACAGAATAGAGGGTATGATGCCTCATTAGCATATTGGGTTTCAGATTACATAGCCAAGATTCCTGGACCCTGACAGTTGCAAAATCACCCTAGGCTCAAGCTTGTCTCCCACATCTCCCCCTTTTTTTATTTTTAAAGGTGTATATTGATATTAGTCCAGATACATCAAGGCAAAGTACAATGGCTCAGGGGGTCATTGTATCAAGAGCCCCCTCCCTCAAGATGGCGAGCATCCTTAAGATCAGGTTGTGCCAACTCCATGTCAACCAGTGGGAGTCAAGATTCTTTGTCTTGGCATTGTTGTCCCCACCTCAAGGGTCACCCAGCATAATGGACCATGCCTGTCTTAGGTTGTCCTGTCTGTCGGGACATTGACTACCAGCCCTCGAAGGGTGGGTCCCTTTTTGTGGTTTGGCAGAGGGAAAGGCAGCACATCCAGCACTGGCCTGTCAAAAAGCCTCCTCAGGTGTCAAGAATCTGCCAAAACCTGTCGGAGGTAACCATAGGTTGATAAGGGCAAGGAACAGTGGGTTCCTGCTTTCAGAGACATGCCCAGCAAGATCTGGAGATGGGGCAACAGCCAACCAAACCAGAGAAACATGAGCCCCAACAAAATCAAGGAGACCGTTGACAACACAGGGTCCAAAAACCAGAAGAGTTAGTATAATAAGGGGAATAGCTAAGGCAGACAGGAGCATGGTACATCTGTAGTTCAGGGAACCATTGGCCAGGGGGTGTAGATTTTTGCATGGAATTTACCTCCTTTTCATTGGCTACATTAATAATCTGTCAAGTTAAGTTGACGGGTTAGTGGGGGTTAACAAGAGTTGCTAGAGAGCAATACTGATAACACAAATAATAAGGAACATAGACAAATGTTTTCTTCTAGATTGAGGACTTAGCTTAGCTAATGTCTCTGTTTGTGGAGAGAGATGTTTGAGGTCTCCCCAGGTTGGTGGCTTTTGTGGTCTGCAAGATTGGTCTCTCGGTGGTTGAGAAGTGCGCTGCTTCCTAGAGGGTCAGGGCTGCTATCTCTGAGGTCAGTGGTTGTGGAAGGAGGGTTTTATCACAGGCAATTTTGATGTTCCAGGCTGGAATCTAAATGGGGGCTAGAACATTGTCTGGAAAGACACAACCATAGACTTGCCCTTGCATTAACAACAGGTGTCAATAATATGATGGATATATTTGAGCTTGCCAAAAGGAGCATCCATTTGCCATATCTTATTTGGGCCAAGACCCCTAGGGAGGGTCCCAGTGGGTTGTAATGGCCCCAAAGGTAGAAGAGGGGCACAAGAAGAGCATGCATGGACCAAATGTTTATATCTCTGAGCACAGACTGCGCAAAGCCGCACTTGTTCAAAGTAGCAAGGAGGTCCCTGTGCCTGGGCTTGTGGGGTTTCAAAATTGCCATGCCCTACCAAGGCATCAAACCCAATGTTTTGAACATTGGCATTTCTATTGCTCTCTGATTGTTGTTCTCATTCATCCTGATAAGCAGCCTTCCATAAGAGAAAATCGCCTCCCTGTAGACAGGCACAGGTGATATTCTGCCAATCATAGGAGGTATTGACCGAATGACTGATTGTATCTAATAGCTGACCAAACCAAGGGTAATGAATGCCATCCTCAATGGCTGCCTTATGCAGCTTTTTTAAAGTATCATGAGAATATGCATTCCAGACATTAGAGTTTTGTAGTCCCTGATAGATGGTAACCGGGAAAAACTGGAAAATCACCCATTGTATCATAGGAGAAGGGCCTAGGCGAGAGGGGCTTACAGTCCTCCTCTGGAAGGGAGGGGTAGATGGACTGGGGGGAAACATCCTTAGAGCTAGTGCAAGATGGCAGAAAGTAGCCATCGCCCTGTGATGGCGGAGCAGAGACTGCCCTAACTTCCTGTTTTCCATCAAAGCTAATACAAGATGGTGGAGAGTAGCCACCCCCCCGTAATGGTGGGGCAGGGGTGATCTTGACTTCCTGTTTTTCATAAAGGGGACCCTAGAACCCTAATTCATCATTTTTTACCTCATTATCAGCAGTCATCATTTCCGCATCATAAGAGAAATCAATTAGTGTGGTTTTGACTGGAAACGCCTGGGACAAGCTGTCCCCACTATCCTGTTGCTTTATTTGTTTATCTATGTTTTTCAGTATGAGATTATTCTGCTCAGGGGCATCGAGGAAAACTCCCCAAAGCGAGGCCAGAATGGCAGTCACAATGGGGTAGGACAGCCCAGATAATGGACACCCCTCCCTGACTTCTCTCTTTCTGGCCATGAATAGCACACAAGCCCGTTGCTCCGGATCCCAACAGCAGGAATCCATAAATCAAGGAGCAAGAGCTAGCACTTCATCTAATACCTTAGTTGCTTCTCTATTACCCTAATTTGCCTACCCCTGAGGAGAGAAACCAGTGCAGCTGTGCAGAGGCCAGCAGCAGCTGGATGACTATTCCCCATAGTGGAGGTCACTCACCCTGCAAGATGTACCCAGAAGGACTCAGGAGTCATTCAAGAAGACAATTGGCGGAGACAGGAATGACATGCCAAACCAAAGACTGCAAGCCAGAAGAAGAATCACAGGAGAATGAAAGCGGCAAGCACCCACAGAAGAATCACTGGCAAAGAGGGCATCCGGAGCCCTGAGTGTTACAGCCCAAGTGTTACAGTCTCATGGGGTTGGGCTTTTCAAGCCCCATATTGGGCGCCAGCTGCGGTCACTGCCAGCAACAGCCGCTCCTCTGTTCTCGTGGGTGCTGCTCGTTCGTTCTCACAGGCATCGAGGCTGCTCCTCCACTCACCCTGGGATGAGGCTGCTCTTCTGCCTGCCCTGGGCTGAGGCTACTCTTCTGCTCGCCTGGTGCTGAGGCAGCTCTTTTGCTTGCCCTGTGCTGCCTCCTGTCGTTGCTGCTTCTGCCTGGTCCCGGACCCCAGGGGTGGTGAGAAGACTGCATCAGCGGAGCCTCATTCAGACACAGGAGACCAGGTTCAGTAACACAGGTGTGCTTTATTGCAGGAAGGCACAAGCTTATATAGGGGTAGTGGTCCAATCACAGCACAGCAAGTAGGATACCTCATTAGCATAACAGATTTAGCGTCCTATCACAGTACAGCAAGTAGGATACCTTATTAGCATCATCCTATTAGCTTAACAGACTTAACGTCCTATCACAGAATAGAGGGCACGATGCCTCATTAGCCTATTGGGTTTCAGATTACAGAGCCAGGATTCCTGGACCCTGACAGTTGCAATATCACCCTAGGCTCAAGCTTGTCTCCCACAGGAAACCATTTTTCATTTTCCAAAATAAATCTTTCCTCCAAAAAGCAAGCAAACACACACACACACACACACACACACACACACACACACACAAACAAAAACTTGTTGTGCATAGTCACAAATATAAAATGGAATCACCATTTTGAGTAACTTGGGAAGTTATGTGGTGTTAGTGTCCTTATGATCCTTTTATTTAGTCTTTAATTTTCCAAGGTCAGAACTGAATCCTGAGTGATAGGAGGGGAAAAGGAATCTTATAACAGAATAAAGAGTATGGCATATGTAGAGCTGTGGCCTCTAGAAACTTTTTAACTGTAAGGGGGAATTTTTATTTTTATTTCCTATGCCATGTACAGATCTTTATTACAGCATTTGTAGACTTCATTACAATTATTGTTTATGTATTGTCCTACCAGATTTGAAAATACCAAAGAAGATACTTTATTATCTTAGTATAGTGTCTAGTAATTGCTCAAAAAAGTTTGTGGAACAGTTGGATAGACAAATGGATGAATGATGGTGAAGTCTTCAGGCAGTATCTCTCTTTTAATTACATCTATTAAACCCCCAATGTTTTAGTTAGTATGTTGAAATTTCTACTTCCAAGTGTTAAGTGAAAAAAAAAGAGCTACTTAAGATGACAAATATCTTCAAACACTGCTTCATACTATGAATTACTTTAAAAAGCCTTCATAACTAAATAAAAAAGCAATTAAGGAAAGCAAATTGATGTGAAGGTTTGAATTACTAGAAAAATAATGGGAGAATTATTTTATATGTGCAGATGTTTAATGCATAAATGTTAGTGCCAGTAGCTTGACACAGTTCTTCACTTATAGCATTTGTGATATTGAGAAGTACAAGATGTTGGGGAAACAAAGACACAGATGAACTGCTGATGTGTTGTTTCAGAATGATGTTCTCAGATTAGCCAAATGTGAAACTTTAATTATGATTAACCCTGCTCACTTCACATTTGACAGAATTAACACATGCTTTGGAGAAGTCAATCCAAAATCTACTTGCCACGTTTTGTTTTCTGATAAAATGCTGAATGTTTACAGTAAATGCATTTTAGTTCATAGTCCCTTGTGCTTTGCAAATGTGCTGGTCTTCAGTTTCTGTTTTCGCTCTCATAAATGTCCATGTTTTTCTTTAGTCACAGACACAATATGATTAAAATGCTATCAGTTAAATACTTTTAGATTTTCATAGTATATTCTAATATAAAATAGTAATACATATGCTTTCATAGCATATATGTTAAAAACAAAACTCAAAACACTTTCATACCTGGAAGGCAAGTTAGATATGACGTAACCAGGGTGCGCTGCAGCTGTGTCAACATATCACCATAGCCCTATCTCCTGAGGGTAAGAATTCTGTTTTGTGGCTAGCATTGCTGAAGCTCTAGTTAGATTTCCTGCTAGATCAGAGACTAAGGCACTCTCCCACTTGACACATATGCACTAAAGTAGGGTCTTCAGTTTCAAAAGTTCCTGACCTCATCATAGTATCACTAACTCTGTGGTTTTAAAATCCCTCAGTTAGTGAGCTTTCTAGAGGATCATGGAAAAATACTTTAAAAAGGAGATCTGGTCCATCATGATTTGGAGGATAAAAGTTCACTTTACCCCATGAATGTTCTACCTATCTCATAAGGATCCATGGAACTTCAAAATTCTCAACATAGAGCCACTCTGTTGCTCCCAGACTCACCCCAGTCTCTAAAGTGTTTACTTTGCTTTTTTAATAAACTTCTGCTTGAATGATCTGTGCCTTTGAATTCTTTTATTTGAGAAGATAAGCTCCAAGAGACCCCAGTAATTCTTTGAAAATAAATTTTGTGGTCTGTCTCCATCCTTAGCTAGAACTTATTGTTTCTCAAGTTTAGGGAGTTAGCTATTCAATGTTAGATTTTTTTTTTTGCTAAGCAGCTCTTGAATCTTTAGAAGCTTGCTGTCATTTAATTGAGGTAACACATATTATTAGAGAAAAAAATTTTCAAAACAATCATGAAACACAGTACATAACATTTTGGACACCAAAGGGTTTTTTGTTGAAAGATAAAAACAAAACCAAAAATGAACAATGCCAAGACCAGTGAGATGGCTTAGTAGGTAAAAGTGCTCTCTGCCAAGGTTTACCACTTCAGTTCAATCTCTGGAGCCCACATGGTAGAAGGAGATAATTAACACCTGAAAGTTGTCCTCTGACCTCCACACCTGTGCCATAGCATGTGTTTGCCCTCCTCCAATAAACATGCATGTTCAATAAACAAATAAATGGCAAAACACCAAAAAAAGAAGATAATAAATGGAAAAAAAGATGCACATGAGCCAAAATCCATGCCAATTGAGGCCATTCAGATAATTCTGGGCTGCATCAAGTTAACAGCTAAAGCTAACTAGGAGCTATCATCCCTTGTCAATTTGATATACAAACATATCACCTTAAGCCATAAATTTCCCTTTCTTGTTGGTCCCTAAGATCTTACTTTAATATTGTAATACAAAATGTAGTATGAGTTTAAATGTCCCACAGTCTGGGGCTGGAAAGATGGCTCAGCAGTTAAGAGCACTGACTATTCTTGCAAAGGACCAGGGTTCGATTTCTAGCACCTATATGGCAGCTATGAACCATCCTTAACTCCAATTCCAGGGGAATCTGAAGCCTTCTTCTGACCTCCACGGCATTGCATGATACGGGTGCACTTGTGTACATGCAGGCAATACACAGATACACATAAAATTAAAATAATAAATAAAATATTTAAAAAGTCCCACAGTCTTTAAAAAGTTTGATCTTACAATAAAATATCCAAAGTCTCTTAACTGTGGAATTTGGCAAAAATCAAAAGCATGTTAAATATTTTCTTACTCTGAAAGAAAACAACTGGGCATAAAAGCAATCATAATTACATAACACCAAAGTCCAGTATTGTAACTCAATGTCTAAGATCTGGTACTTACTCATAATGTAATCCTCTGGGCTCCAGCAGGCTTGGGCCATCTCATCTCATCTCTTCATC
Organism: Nannospalax galili; assembly: GCF_000622305.1. Lineage (NCBI taxonomy): Eukaryota > Metazoa > Chordata > Mammalia > Rodentia > Spalacidae > Nannospalax > Nannospalax galili. The sequence continues at coordinate 8,476,126 of NW_008338715.1, read as the reverse complement.
TCTGCAGCATACACAGCTTATCTTGTAGGCTCAAACCAGCTTCATTCCACACGAGCAAACATCCTTGGCAGATGTCCCATGGTCCTGGCATTTCCAGTATGCTTGGGTCTCCACTGCAGCTGAGGCTACTCCTTTACCAGTGACCTTTCTTGGTCTTTCTTCAGACACTCTGACTCTGAAACACGGTACCAAACCTCAACTGTTCTCTATGGTCCTTTCATACCTTCAAAACCAGTATCATGTGGGAAATTCTTACATATTGTTTGCTAAGTTCTGCTACAAGCTTGATGTGTAGCATTGGCTCCCCTGGACCACAGCTTCTGTGTGGTGACTCAGAGGAAGTACTTCTCAGATTTCACTTCAGTGAAGCTGAGTTCTTTTAATCACATCTAGTTTTTCAGCCTCTAGTAACCAGCATCCATTGTTCCACTAGAGCAAAAGTATCACTTGTTAATCACAGTTATTATTATTTTTAGCCCTAGCTGACCAGCAACCATAGATTATTATTTCAAATTATATTGCCCTAATGGCCCTACTAGAGCCTTTGCATCCTTCTGAAACTTCACAAGACATACCTCCACTGTTTGCATTTTTCTCATCATTCTTATTGTTTACGCTCCCACAACAATATCTCATTAAGCTCTGACCACTCACGGGCTTTTCCAGACAAAAATTCCAAATGCTTCCACAATCCTCCCCCTCAAAACAACTTAGGTCTATCACAGCAATAACCTTACTTTTGGTACCAATTTTTGTTCTAGTTTGCTTTCTGTTGCTTTCATAAGCACAATGACCAAAAAGCAACTTGGGAAGAAAATGGTTTATTTGACTTACGCTTCCAGGACACAACCCATTGTTGAGGGAATTGGGGGCAGGAGCAGAAGCAAAAATCATTAAGGAATGCTGCTTACTGGCTTTCTTGTACAACACAGAACTACCTGCCTAGGGTGGGACCACACACTGAGGGCTTTTTAAGAAAGGTAGCTGAACACAAGTCTGAGAGCAAGCCAGTAAGCAGTGTTCCTCCCTGGTATCTACTTAAACTCGTGACTTGAGGTCCTGTCTTAGCTTTCCGCAAGGGTGGACTGCAACCGATAGAATGAAATGAACCCTTTCCTCCTCAAATTTGTTTGGTCATCAGGTTTATTACAGCAACTGAAAGTAAACCAGGGCACTTCCCTAAGCCCCTCAGTATTTTCTTCCAGAGACTCTTGCTTTAAGCAGTGTATAATAATTTTTAGGAGCTTGGTTCTGGGGTCAGATGATTAAAGTCTTCAAACTGTTTCATTTTAGCTGAGTAGTCTTATCAAATTCCCTCTTCAAGGCTCTAAGCCTCAGTTTCTCCACCTCCCAACTTGAATAATAACAGTACTTTCTTCAAATCACAAGCACAAAAGACATGCCCCAAATTCCTGGAAAACATCAGTCCTAATCAATTCCTAGTCATTCAGGTCCCTCTGCTCTTTCTCCACCTCTTTCTCTCCTTCCTGTTGCTGTTTTCTCTAGGTGTCACAACTTGCTGTGGTAATTCTCTTGTAGCTTTTTAATAAAGAGTTCATGGTAGATACTCAAAGATAACTTCACTTGAAAAGACAAACTTTGCTAATGACAACCCTCTAGTCTTTTTGTTGTTTTGTTTGGATGTTGAGACAGGGTCTCCCTGTATCCCCAGCTGACCTGATACTCACTATGTAGACCAGGTTAGTCTCAGTCTCAGAGATCCACCCGCCTATGCCTCCTGAGTGCTGGGATTAAAGGCATATTTCCACACTGGGATATTTTCTTTGTTTTTTTGAGACTGGATCTCCCCCTCTCATCCTTTCGAACATCAAGTGCAGAGGTCTGATTTAATTAATGTATCATTTAGTTCACTGTTATTTTTAAATACATGAAAGTTATCTCTCCTTTTTGGTCAGACTGTCTGTTTCCACATTCCACTGTCCAGTAGGAGCAGTTTAATGTATTCAGTGTGTGTGTGTGTGTGTGTGCTCTTGTGCATTCTTCTGTGTTCCTTGTGCATTCTTACTTGGCTTGCCTCTGTCTTCATTTACATGGATGTTACAGTATGCATTAGATCTCATTCTGTTATGTGCCCCCTTCACAGCCAGATTGTTCTATGCATTTCAGTGTCTCTTCTTTAGCTGCTTCATAGCATTCACAGGTGGGCATCAATCCAAAGGTTTTCAAAGTTTTCACCAAAAAAACTTATGAAGACAGGACAGCGGAATTTAAAGCACTGTGACTCTTTAAGGGGAGTACGAAGCTCTAGGCTCAAGCCCCATATTTTTTTTTAAAAATGGATTTATATGTTAAAAAGAAACCATATAGATTTTGTGCTCTATTTCACAGTATATTCATTTTTTTGCTATAAAGATATTGTTCTGGATCATGGTTACTAGACTTTTATTTTTAGTAAATCATTGAAATCGAAGTTCTTGGAAGATGCTCTGATATTTTTCCCAGGAGTGCCCATGCTTCCTGCACACTGAGTCTCCCAAGCTTGAGAAGTGTTGTCTTATTCTAAAATAAGCAATTTCTAAAAGTGGGATTGTAGGCAGAATTTTGCTCGAGAGGCAGAGTAATACCTAAATCCTTTCTCATCAGGAATGGGAGCCCTGACAAAGGTACTTAGCACTGAGTACTCAGAGCACATCACTTCCCACAGCAACTGCTGAGACTACAGGCCTCTGCTGCATTCAGCTATAATAAGAGAGGATAAGCAATGTGTTCCTAAAGGAAAGAAGCCAAACTTTCAGGAGAGTTGCTGTGAGGTATCTATCGAGTGATATTATGAGGTGTCCAATTGCAGTTCCACAAATCCCTCCTCCATTTCCATGAACAATTCCCAGAGCCACTCAAAATAAACATATAGTCAAGTAATAACCTCACATGCCACTCCTTCTGTTCAACTGTCATCTGGCATCTATTTCTGTGAAGCTTTCTAGAGCTGGTGTATGTGTATCTCTGCTTCCCCAACTTTTAGTTAGTGTACAAAATAATGGGCTTCATTATGATATTCATGTGAATACATATATATATATATATAATGCATACAGAAATAACTTACCTTGCTGACCCTCTTCTAATGCTGTGTTAAGTCTTCCCTCTCTTACCATTCATTCTTTGTGATTCAAGTCTAAAGTTTATCAGTTTTATGTTACTCCTCAGTTTTCATTCATTTTTGTTTCTCTGAACTCCCATATTCACTGAAAGTCTCCCTTATTTAGCCCTGTTTTCTTACTCTTGTGTGCTTATCTTGATTTTAGGCTCCAGTGGGAAAGGATTCTCTTCTACATATTTTTCAAGGTCTGCCTTAATACCTAGCACAGTGGATGCAAGGTGGGCTCTGACTGTGTACTTACTGTTTGATTGATTGCCACATAGAGATGTGCAGTTGAATTTTAATTATATATACATTAGTCTTGCCACTCAAAGTGTGGTTCAGAAAAGCAGAGTGTGGGCTCCACTGAAAACTTGTGAGAAAAGCTGAGCCTGAGCCTAGGGATGCAGCTCAGTGATAGAAGGCTTGTCTACTTTGCACAAGTCTCTGAGTCAATCCCCAGCACTAAAAAAGAAATCATGCCTAGAAGTTAAAACCCTGAGTTTTGCTTCACGTTCACTGAAGTCAGTCTGCAAGTATAACTAAATTTTTTACTTCTGGGAGGCAGGAGTGGCTTTCAGCTCCTGGTGCCCTCTGTCCACCATCCTTATGACAAACCGAGATAATATTCCTCCAAACTATAGTTTAGGAATTTATTGGGCTTACTAACAGAGCATAGAGTGGCGGTGGGGGTCACTTACAAAGGTGTAGGTACCCTTGGGCTTTTTCCTTACATCATGCCTGGGGCCCCCTGACCTTCTCCTGGTGGTCCAAGATGGCAAAGGCCACCCCCTCTCCTTGGCTTCCACTGTCCCTATCCTTAGTCCCTTCCCTCATGTAGCTAAGGCTGACTGAGTGAATGGGAGGAGTGATTGACTCCCCGTGCCCCTCCCCTCCTACAGAGGGTCCATAGTCAAATTAGTTTGTGGTGATTGAAGCAAGCGGTGAATTCCAGCTAGAGGAAGACATCTATCCACTGCTTGCCAGTCTAGCTTGTCACTTGGAGGACAAGCTCATCCAACAGCTCTTGATGTAGATCTCCTGGGTGACTGATGCACACAATGCAGTTGAGATATCTAGGATATTTCAAAGCTAATTTTGGTGTCATTAAATGTTATCTAAAGCTTAAATAATCTGAAGCTAAAGAAAGGTATTTTAGAGTATAGTCATTTTACAACTTGATTTTTAGACTACAACTTCAGGCCAATTTGCCCCATTCTCTGTTCTTGTGGCTTTTGAGTTAAGAATGGTTTCCACATTTTTAAACGGTTGAAAAAAATCCCAAGAATATTTCCTGAACATCATATGTAATCAAAACTTAGTATTGACAGATGAAACTTTATCGAGGACAGCCACACTCATTTAATGACAATGCTGCGGCTACTGTCACTGTCGAGCACAGAGCTCTATAGTGGTGACCTTACAACCTGTAAAGCTGAGACTATCTGTCCTTTTACAGAAAAAAAATGCTGTCTCTAACCTATATTCATGATGATGTTTACATAGGAGAAACTCCATAGAGATTCTAGTAAAACTTGTGGGAAAGCAGTTGTGAACTTTATCCATTTGTGTTTTTTTTATTTGTTGCTTTTAATATTTTATATGTATATACCATAGGGTGAAGCATACAATTACACTATATAGTCAGATGTTGTGAAAAATTTATTTTGAAATGTTTCATGATAATTATTTTGTGAAATAAGGTCTTTGCTTTCTAAGCAGTCCTAGGAAGTTAGAGAAAGGAAAGTCCTTGAAAATATCCAGTGTGGCATTGTCATTTGGAACTCAATAAGCTGTTACAGTTTTGTCAGGTTCAATCTCCAAGGAGCTGAATGAAAATATATATGTAGGACAATCTGACCCCATCAACATCGTGCATCGTGGTTACCCTGACATCTGAAGAAGAGCAATTTTCCTCTGTCAAGTTGGAGACTTATATTTGCTTGTAAAGACCACACACTCCTTCACCTTTAGCTACTGGATATCACATTGGAATGAAAGTGAGGAGGTATGGATAAAGTGTCCTACAACTTCGGCTAAATTAGCCTAATCCTCATTAAATTGCACTGCTAATTCAGCATGTTCAAGGGGCTCCTGACACTGTGAAAAATGTTGCCTTATGACTTTAAAGGACTTAGCGGTTACAAGACTTTTTGGTTGGGTCAATTCTTTCTGATGATCTGGTACCAAGAGGGTATGTGTGCCATTCTTGGAGACATGCATATTAGGAATATGGATTGGCAGTTGCATTTATTGGCTGAATAAAACATATGACAAAAGAAATCTAAAGGATTCCTGAAGTACTTGTGTTCCTATATTCTCCACATGCAAGATTTGTAAAGCAAATAAGTGACATGGCAGAAATAAATGTGATATAAAAAGTAGTAAATTATCAAAGATTTTCACTCAGAATTAACATAGTCCCATCAGAAAGATACAATTGCAGAGATTTAAACTCTTGCTTAAAATAATTCGTTTTAAAAACCATATTATTTGGTTGAGAGTATGGTGGATAACAGAAAAGCACAGGTTATGCCTTCCCCACTAGTAAAATATTTTCAAGCCACTCCATGTCTTCATAATTCAGATTTTTTTCATATTCAGTAGACTGGGATGACTTCTTTACAAACAAAAGTTCTATGGTAAGGGGCTGGAGAGATGGCTCAGCAATTACGAGCACTGTCTGCTCTTGCAGAGGACCCAGGTTCAGTTCCCAGCACCCAAATGGTGACTAACAACCATTGGTAACTCCAGTTTCAAGGGCTCTGATGCCCTCTTCTGGCTTCTGTGGGTATTGCATGACTCGGTGCACTTAACATCCATGCAGGCAATACATTCATACATATAAAATAAACATAATGAATGAATGTTTTTAAAAAATTTCTATGGTGATAAGCAACAGTCCTAACAGTACCTGAGTTACCTGAAACAGAGGATTCAATGCGATTAGTCATGAATAAAAGCAGACACAAACATAGAAGCCTCAATGTTTTCACTTTTCCTTACTTTTTGGAAAGAATTAGTCTATATAAAAAGGAACAATTAACAGAGTATATAATACAGAGCTGTGTCTCACCGGAAAATGTATTCCATGTGTTCTGACACTTCAACTTTGGATGCAGATGGGACCATAATAATGACAATAGCAGTTAGAATCTCAGTATTTCTTGCTCCAAAGTTTGAAGTTGAAGTTCTAGGAAAAGTCTTATTGCATTTCTTATAAGACTCAAAGTCTCAGGGAGTGCTGACATTACTCTTTCAGGCATGGTGAGTATGGAGAGGGATAGATGCATTGGTAAAAGAATTCACCCCTTAGACCAGAGTAGGAAAGAAGACAAATTTATTTATTACACTGCAAAGAGAACAGAAGACAGGACAATAACAGAAGAAATACCTCCACCTGGGCATGGGCTGTGGGGTTTCTATTTAGAAGGAGACCCCACGTGAGTACAGTTAGCCACTATGAGTATAATTTCCTGGCATATAATCTCTGCAATGAGGGCAGTTGGGATTGGTCAGTGTTCCATCCTGGAAGGTTAGGGGAGCCATTTTTCCTGTGATTGTCATCATTCAGTTCCTGCTTTGTCAATGAGGGCAGCTCTGTGGTTTCAGCTTGTGGCTTATTTTGTTGGGCAAGGCTATTTCACTCTTTTGGCAGAACAAGCTACAGTTTTCCTGCTGTGCCAGTACCATGCTGTTCTTATGACTATACCTCTGTAATATACTTTTGAGATCTGGTATGTAAATCTCCCCAGCATTGCTCTTTGTGCTCAAGATTACTTTGGTTGGGGTGTTTTGTGATTCCATATGAATTTTAGGATTTTTTTCTATATTTAATTGGAGGTGCATTGAATCCGTAGATTGCTTTTGGTAAGATGATAATTTTTCACAATATTAATTCTACCGATCCATGAGCATGGGAATCTTTCAATCTCTTTGTGTCTTCTTCAATCTCTTTCTAAAATGAAGGCACTTTTAAGATCTATTTGTAGAATAAATATATTGGTAGCTGGGTTCCAGCAAAGTAGGAAAATCTCTGTTCCAGGTCTCAGGTGCTATGGACATTTTGAGCCTTTGGGTTGGCAGAAGCTAGGCATCTGTACCTTCCAAGAGTTACCTAAACTAAATTTTCACAAGGGTGAATATTACATCAAACATGTGGTAGGCAATGATTGCCTCCATTAAGTGGGCTGTAGAAAGCCCTAAATAATTTGGCTCTGGAACTCAACATGACAAACTCTTCTCAATCATAGATGTTCCAACCAGTCATTCAACCTTACATCATTGTTAACAGAGGGAAGACTTTGTCCTGGAAAAATTAAATCACAGGTTTGACCCAAGTTCATCTTGGTGAACAAATGAATTTATTAAGATTACTTGTAGAGACATGGATAAAAGGTTGTGCGTGACCTCAGAACAGCTACATCACTGCAAAGCCTCACTCAATCATAGGTGACAACCTCATGGAAGCTGCATCTTGGAATGCTTCCTTCGATGAACTTACACCTTCCAAAAATCACATGTAGCTAAGGGGTAGGGGCTGGAGGGAGTAATGGTTGGAATCTCAACTGAGAGTCCTGTGACCCTGTCTCACGTCTTCTACTATGGTGGATTAACAGCCCTATTTCCATCAGATTGTATTGCTTATCTTGTGCCATGACGAGGGGACCAAATGTTCTGTAGAACATCCCAACGACTCTGTGGCTGATAATCTTGTCAGGCATGGAGGAAACTGTTTACTTATCATGCTTTTGTAATCAACACCTGTGTCTCTGGCTTTGTTAAAAGGCCTATTCACTGTGCTTTGTGTCTCCTTAGACTAAATGACCATGAGTGTGTTCAACTCCTAGTTCAAGTTACTTCACATAAATTTATTAAGTCACAACACTTTTTCATCTCTAGATTTGGCAGCAAGCCTGTCAGCTCCTTTATGAACAGACCTCCAATGGACCACTCTTCTGGTCCCATTGACATAGCTAGAAACATTAGCAGTGGACACATTGGGCTCAAAGCAGGTGATTTTTGTTTTTTGAAGCAGAGAGGACTTTCTATTGCTGCATAATTGAACATCATTTTCAGGTAGATAGAATGGCTAATATTTTCTCTCTTTCTGTGAAGCATAGGAAGATAACATATTTGACATAATAAATATTAACTAAGTTAAATAAATTGAGGCAAAAAGTAGCTGTATTTGAAGTAGTAGGGGGAGTGCTTTATCACATAAGAAATGTAGTATATGATATTATCTAATATAATTTTTACAAAAACCTGCTTCATTTCTGCAAGTTACATCATTAAGCCTAATTAAAACAAACAACCAAATAAAGAAATAAAACAGGACTGGAGAGATGGCTCAATGGTTAAGAGTACTGGCTGCTCTTCCAGAGGACCTGGATTCGGTTTCCAGCACCCATATGGTGGCAACTATCTTTAACTCCAGTTCCAGGGGTCTGATACATTCTTCTGCTCTGTATGGGCATTGCATGACACAGGTGCACTTAACATACATGTAAGCTGAACACTCATACACATAAAAAAATAAATAAAAATTTAAAAGGAAAAAAACATTCAGGATTTTAATAACTTGCCAAAATATATAGAGTTGGAAAATGGTAGGAGTTTCGAACCTTTGTCAATCAGACTGCAAAGTCCATTTTTAAAATTCTAATATGTTGAAGTATTTTAATATCTTACTTACATTGAAATATTCACTAGGTTCTTCTCTATAGTTGGAATTTATTTATATACTTTCCCTTGACGTTTTACTTTAAAATTCATACTCAATCTTTTTTTTTAAACCAGAAACTTTTGATATTACACTTTTCCAGAAAAGTGCTCCCAGTGCCTCAATCATCACAATAGCGAAGGAGCCAGTATTTAAACAAACAAGTCTCCACAATACTATCATGCTCAACACCTTGTAGCTGACAAAATTAGCTGTTCATGCTAGCAGAAGGTGAGGCCTGGCCACCTGCTATTTTCATCAGTGCAAGATGCTTCCCACTCAGTGACAAATGGGGTCTAGTGGCATTGACTATGCTCAGCCGGGAGACCAGCAACCCCTTTATCATACCAAGAAGAAAGAGCAAAGTTAACGCCAAAAGAGAACAAGAGGGTGTGCAGTTTGGTTCATTGTACTCTGTCTGTGAGCTGGTTGCATCATCATAAACGCACTCCTGAAAGTGCTTCTCCAAAGCTTCAATTACAGAGACAATGGGTACATTTTCAACACAACTGCTTTGCACATTCCAGTTTTGTCTGGATGTTGTAACAAAGAAAATAAGTAATTAGTGGCTTTTTCCCCCACTAATTGGTTTAGCAGCAATTTGGCCAATACATTTGGAATTTAATTGTTTCAGTGTTATTAAGCCATTATCTTGGTAAACAATACTTTAGAACTGAGGATTCTTTCTGTTAGAATGAGCGAGTACTTTCATATTTTCCTTACAACTGTGATTGCTTTTAGGCTAATATGTATATGGTTGATTTTTAAGATACTGAATTTTAGATGTTTTCTCTATAATTATGATGACTAAATGCATGAAATCAGTTAATGGTATTGTTAAGAAAATTGAAGGTTTTTAGTTAAAATCTAAAAAAATAGGTTTTATGATTTCAGAATTGTATATTTTTGTTTTTAAAATTTTTAATGGTATGCATGAAAAGGCATATTTTTTTCTCACAGAAAAGTTCTTACTCTGGGAGAGTCTAAGTGGTTGAGAAGTGAGGTAATACATGTTATATTACATTTTGTAAAGTACATGGATATATGCATAGTTGACAACAAGAGATTTATTTATTTAATGCATATTGTGAAGACATTTTCATAGTTCTTTATGTCAGATATGGAAAATATTGTCTTGGTAATTATTTGATGCTGTCTTTTTCTGCTGAGGAAATGAACTTACACTGTTTCATTGGTTGAAGATCCACATAGAATTATAATTTCCTAATAGTTCACTTGTTTCAGAAAATTATATTGTGCATACTTCCAACATTAGAAATTGTTTGGAAACTCTTTGTAAGAAATACTTTCAAAAAATTCTGCACATAAATTATCAGGACTGTGGGATTTATGATTTTGTAAGCTGTGGTTTGAGATCTATGCATGAATATTCTATTTTATTTATTTATTTTTTGAGACGGTGTCTCCCTGTAGTCACAGCCAACCCAGAACTTGATATGCAGACCAGGTTGATCTTCATCTCACAGAGATCCACCTGCTTCTGCTTCCCAACTGCTGGGATTAAAGGCGTGTGCCACTATGCCTGGCTGAATGAATATTTTTAAATAATATTGTATTTATTGTTTTTATTTTATGTGTATGAGTGTATTGTTTGCATGTTATGTAAGTGCACCCATGTCATGCAATGCCCGTGGAGGTCAGAAGAAGACAATGGATCTCTTAGGATTAGAGTCGTTAGCTACCATGTGGATGTTATGTACCATACCTGCATGTATGTAAGTTCTCCCATGTCATCCAATGTCCACAGAGGTCAGAAGAGGTCTTCAGATCCTCAGGAACTGGAGTTGATAGCCACCATGTGGGTGTTGGGAACTGAATCCTTGTCCTCTGCAAGAGAAGTCAGCGCTCTTAACTGCTGAGTCACCTCTCCAGCCCCCACGTGAATATTTTTAATAAAACAATGCAAAATTTCATGAGTAATAGACAAACTATCCTCATGGAATAGAAAAAGATGTTTGTTCTCTCTTTTTTTGAAAAGAAGATATCAATGTCTGGCATTTATAGTCAAAATATATAATAATTCAATTAGGAGTACTGCAGTTTTATTGATTTTTGATGCATTGTCAAGAAATACTAAGATTTCTTTCTTGCCCAATAAGAATGTACTACAACTTAATTTTCATCTTAAAAACTAAGGCATTAAAGCTCGTTGTGATGATGCATGCCTACAGTTCATCTACTTGAAAGGTTAAGGCCAGGATGATCCTCAGCTCAGGAGCCCAAAGTCAACCTAGGCAACATGGTGAAACATTGTCTCAAAAAAAAAGCATTAGGGACTCTTATAAGCAGGGGCTACAAACTCAGGGGGAAGCAAGCAAGGTAACTGGGGAAAGCCACTGAGCTCAATAGTAAGAGGGAATGGTGGAGTCAAATGACAGATAATGGGGGAGCAAGTACCTCTTCTGAAGGCTTTAAAACCTAGAATGCCACATTCACTCAGGAAAATACTACTATAGATTATTTACCTGAAAGGCCAAATTTTACCCTGAAGAAGGCCATTGCTTAACCTCATAGAGAGGGTTCTATGTGTTCATAGAATCAGTAGGTTTTCCTTTCATAGTCTACTTACTGAATACCCTATGTGAATAAGACCTCAGGTCAGATAAAGGGAATTTTGCCTTAGAAATGACAGAAGTGGTCCCTGTTTTGAAGGAAGGTTTGTCTCTCAACTCATATGGTTCATGATTAATTCTACTAACTCAGTCTCCCCCAACCCACACTCTCTCTGTGTTTGTGTGTGTGTGTGTGTGTGCGTGAGTGCGTGCGCACATATGTGACATGTGAGTATGTGTGTTGTTGTAGATGTGGTGGAATGAGCTTTTGGGAGCCCATGCATGTGTGTGAGTGCATGTGTGTGGAGACCAGAGGTCAACACTGGGTGCCTTCCTCAGTTACTCTCCACTGTATGCTTTGAGACAGGGTCTTTCCCTGGACTCAGTGCTCACAGATTTGGCTAGGCTGGCCGGCCAGTGAGCTCCAGGAATCCACCTGTCTCCAGCTCACCAGTGTTGGGCTTACAAGAACACACTACTGTGCCCCACTCTTCACATAAGGGCTTGGGATTGAAGTCAGGTCCTCATGCATGTGCCAGGCACCTTGCTGACAACCATCTCCTCAGCCTGAAAGTACAATCTTTTTTGCGTAGTAGTTCCCTTTATCAGACTTGTGAGGTCAATTTTCAGAGAGTAGATGATATGGATTAAATTGCTTCCAACTTTTAACATAGAAACAATCTCAGCAGCAGAAAGCCCAAATGCTTTCAGTAACAAGCACTGGATATAACAATTAATGCAAAGGGGATGGATAGTTATAACACAGCAGGAAATACTGGTGTCTGGGGGAGACTTGGTGAATTATAGGGTATAAAGCATTCTTGTTTTCAAAATATATTTTCTTGTGGCCCAAACGAAGCATTTGATCAGAAACCCTGCCTACTTCATTATATCTAATTTCCTCCATCGCCTTTCCAAAACATCAGTCTTGAAATATGAGTGTGAAATACACACCAATATCTTCCAGTTTTGAGAGGGAAACCCCTAATTAAAGTAGCAATTTCACCTCAGAACAGCAGCACTCAGACTAAACCCATAACAAGCCTCACCAAAACAAGGTTTTCTTCCTGTTAGGAATTGCTTTATTCATTTAAAACATACACATAGTTCAGGCATTGGAAATATGGAAAACAGAAGCTGATCGATCCATCATATCTGAAAAATAAAATGGATGCCAAAAAATCACGAGGTTATATAAATGATTGGTTTTTTACATTCGTGGGGAAGAAATATTTTCGTACTGTGCAGGCAACAAGAATTTCATGTACCTTGATTTTATGTGTGCGTGGCTTTTTTTTCCCAACTCTAGAAAACCATGTCTCTTTCATCTATCAGTAAGAATGTTTCATATTTTGAGATGTGATGTTTAAAACTTTGCTGTTTATGGAAACAGGAAATTTAATACAGGAGAATTCCTTTTACCAATGACCCTCTGGGAAAATTAAAAAAAAAAACTCTTCTTGAATCATTATTTTAAAAATTAATGCATTTACTAGAGCTGGAGGGATGGCTTAGGGGTTAAAAAGATTGGCTGCTCTTGCACAGGACTTAGGCTCCATTTCCAGAATCCACATGGCAACCAACAACTGTCTCTAACTCCAGCTCCTGAGGATCTGTCATGGACATTGCATGGCATGGGTGCACTTACATGCATGCAAGTGGTACACTCATATGCATAAAATAGTAGTAGTAGTGGTAATAATAACAATAATAAAATATTTAAAAATTATTGTATTTATTCTGAAAGAAGGGAAATCAGGTAATGGTCTGTAATACATTTTCATTTGCTTAAAAAATAGAAAGACTGAGGCATTCATTGAATTTTGCAAAGCATGCATTAATGACCACTACAATTATCAAAAAAGGTTTTTAGACTGCTGTGTCCTTGTCCTTGACAACTTACAAAGGAGCACTTTTTATGATGCAATTCTCCAAGGAATCTGGAATACAATCAGTAATTGATTTTGCTGGGCGATTTAATTGTTTGATAAAAGGATTATTTCATCCTTTAGAGTAGTAACCTTGGAGGAAGAGGTCCCGACCCTCCTCTTTTGTATACTGTTGAAAAGATATGTTTCTAGATTGAATGGCACTGCTAGCTTGATTTTTTTTGAATTAATTGATTGGTCATTTCAACTATATAGTCAATTTATCTCTTTCTTCCCCGTTTATTTTCTTTGAGATATTTTCCAGCTGTTTCCTTTGGTTTTTGCTTGTTGCTGAGGGGGAAACCAAGTTTCAAGTAATTCAAAACCAGAATTTATATTTTGCCCAGGTAGAAGCAAATTGCTGAAAGTCCTGCAAAGGTAGCATAATCACTTGTTCCTTAATTAGGGACTTGTATGAAAGGCAAGACGGGGGCTTAACTGTCTCTTACTTCTAATCAGTGAAATTGACCTACCCGTGAAGAGGCCGGTAAGGAAAAATTTTATGGAGAAAGGTAGGCAGGCGGATCCTATTGGGTCAAATCCGCACTCCTAAACATTCTTGACCCAAACGTTTTCAATTGAGGTATAGTTTTAAGAAAGTGAATACTCTATTAAAAACCATCCTTGGGGCTGGAGAGATGGCTCAGCGGTTAAGAACACTGGTTGTTCTTGCAGAAGACCCAGGTTCAAATCCCAGCACCCATATGGCAGCTAACAACTGTCCCTAACTCCAGTACCAGGGGATCCAATGGCTGCGGGCATTGCACGACATGGTGCACTTACCTACATGCCGTCAATACATGCATACACATAAAATTAACAAAAAACCAAAACCATCCTTATAAGCTGGAAAGTTGGCTCAGCAGTTAAGAGCACTGACTGCTCTTCTGGAGGACCCGGGTTCGATTCTCAGTATCTGTATGTCAGCTAACAACCGTCTGTAACTCCAATTCCAGGGGATCCAACATCCTCTTCTGACCTCTGTGGACATTGTATGATGTGGTGCATTACATGTGCAGGCAATACACTCATACACATAAAATAAATAAGTAACAAACCACCCTTAATTTAGCATAATCCAAAGTGTACTTTTTACCTTCTAATCATCTAATCTGTTCTGTCTACAATTTTCTACCATCCATGATTCCCTAGTGTAACTGACTTGTGATCACTTTGCTCTTTGTTCAGAAACACTGGAGTCCCCACTGTTTATGAATTAAAGTTATTCTAAGATCTTTGAACTCTGGTGTTGATTCAGTTATTTACAATGAGAGGATAATTCATTCTCTTTTTATAACAACCCTTTAGTGAACTTGTTCTCTGAAACTGCCCTTCCTTGGTCTTTGCTGATCTGGTTCAGAGGATGTACATACCAGTCGTTCAGTAGGCACCCTGGCCTTTAACTCAGTGTACACACCTGCTTTTAGTTTTTGTAGAATTTTCCTAGGCTACACCTTCTCAGTCTATGGGTGGTGACAACATATTGGGTTGTGCAATTGAATGTGTAGGTCAGGAAAAGTTTGGTAAAACCACAAGGTTTCTTATTGCACAACAACCAAGACTAATTTAAAATATAATGTGTGATGAATCCAAGGTGTTCTGGTAGCACTCACATGGTGGTATTGTGTGACTTCACTGAAACTTTTGTTCTGAACACAGAGTAGGAACATAGGAACAGTGCCATGCCATGTAAGATTAATGAAGTTGCTTGAAACAGCTCAGCTCAGATTCAACACCTTCATGTGCTGTGAGGTACAGTGTTTTAACTGTACATACAGCGTTGTTTTCCCTGTATATAAAAACATAATAGTTTACTGATGGAAAGCAAAGACTTTTAATATTTTTTAATCATCATTCCTCAACATGTAAATATCAAACTGTTTTGTATTGCTTTAGAATATTTGATTTTAAAAACTGCTGCTTGATTTACAGTTCTGAGTTTCAAGATCTAATTGTTAAAGGAATTTTAGCTTAGGATTAGGACAGAATTTCCCATAATTTATGATACAGACTAAAACATACTTCTACAATTTTTCCTACATGTCATTAAATTCTGAAAAAAATACATAGAAAATGCTGTGCCCTGCAATATCAACTTTTCAGTCAAGATTTATTTTTTTTTAGAAAGTAGTATTCATTTATTTTATGTGTATAAGTGTTTTGGCTACTTGCGTTTACGTGTACCACATGTACACCTGGTGCCTGTGGAGGCCAGAAGAGGGTGCTGGATCCCTGGAACTAGAGTTAAGGACAGTAGTGAGGCTCCATCTGAGTGCTGGGAACTGAACCCAGGTTCTCTGGAAGAGCAGTGGTTGCTCTTAACTGCTGAGCCATTTCTACAGCCCTAAGATTTCATTATTTTATGTAAAAATAAGCAAGCACACTCATTAGTGTGCAAATTTGTTTTTGTCCTTAGTAAATGAAAAAATTATATGTATACCATATAACTTTTTTCTTTTCGAGACAGCTTCCCAGCTGTCCTAGAACTCACAGAGATCTGCCTCTCTCTGCCTCCCAAGTGCTGGGATTAAAGGCGTATGCCACCATACCTGGCTTCTAAATAACATTTGAACATAAATTTTCTTTATGATTTATTGTCAGTAGTGTTTTTGTATGTATACCTATTTTTTGCACACCTAAATACCTGGTATCACTTAAAAATTTGTCACTGACAAGGGGTCATGAATGGCAACCCTTTAATAATCCCTGTTCAAGGGTACTCCTGAGGGAGATATTTTCTTCCTTGATTTCTTTTCCATAAAATGCTTATAATCACCAGACTGTGGTATAGCCTGGTTTTTCATGCAAGAACTCTAGAATATTGCCTGATTTCAAACCTCTGTGTATTCAATGGGAAAATTCAACTAACCTTGAATTCATGTTGCTGTTACAGCAAGACTATTCAACTATACTTTTTAGCCAATTCTCAGAACACTGTGAACACCAGTACTGGCATGCATCATTACCAATGATGGAAGCCAACAGAGATGAAAACCTGCAAAGTACATTGGCCTTAAATTGAGATACAGTCTTCATCACTGAAATACAAAACCACAGTAGTTGTCATCTTGAACACAAATGAAAACAATTTCTTTGAACTGCTAGTACCCCTGAAACACAGTCTACAAAACAGAAATATTGGTTATTTGCAGAAATCTGAAGCATGGATACAGTTAGAAAAAAATGGGCTCTGTTTCCTTGAGGGCATGATGAGGCCTAAGAGCTATCTTCAATTAACTCTATACCAGCAAATCCAGAGGCAGTGTTTGTGTGCCATTGCCATTTTATTCTCATAAATGGAAAAAAATATTAACATTGCCTTCTGCCTTGCTGTGGTCTAAGACAGGATGATGATAGACACTGAATTATGCTGAACCTTCCCCTTTAAAGAACTGGAGATATTGTTCTGGTATTCTAGCCATGCAATGCTAATTCTGTCAAATCCTTCCAGTAACCTGACTAGGTCAAGGATGAAATTCTCCGTTCAGCCTAATGTAGCAAACAAAATTAATCTCAGGATAATGATCTGGATGTAAAGCAGTTATCACTTTATGTAAGACTATACATACGCTCCAACACTTTTAATCCCAGGCAAAAACTCCCTAATTATAAAGTAGAAATAATTGGTTGGTCCAGAAAAGTTATGTACAACAATTCAGGAAGAAATTTCTATGAGTGTGGTTGCTGTCCCTTTGTGCAGTAGAAATTGGAAATTGAGCCTCTGAGCATTTGCTTATTAGACTAGCACTAAAAAGCTAACTGAATTATACTGGGTTGACAAGAATTTTGTGTGACTTTTGAGAAAAGTTTTTTTTTTTTTCCCCCAATTATTCATAACTTATATTCTACCAGTCTCAAAAAACTTTCAGGCTGGCATTAAGAGAATTGAGTATTTTGGATTTGGGTAAACTTGACTTTACATGGTGCACTAGAGAATATTTTTATTTTTTCCATAAGTATATCATTTTAGGCAAAAATCTTCAAAGAAATTTAGCACTACAGTCAAAAGAAAGTCAATGGAGCTGCTACAAATCTTTAAAAAAGAACTAATGCAATTAACTTAATGTTAATTGTCAACTTGAGAGAATCTAGGATCATCTGGGAGAAGGGCCCCTGGGCATGCTTTGAGGGATTATCTTGATTGCACTAATAACGACCCTCCCACTGCCAGTGGAAGCATTTCCTGGCTGAGATCCTTGACTGTAGAGTAGAAAATGGGAGCTGAGCAGCAGCATGCACACATTCATGGCCTTTTTTTTTTTTTTTACAAAGACATGATGTTTACTTTCCCTCAGTATGGTATAGAGCAGAGAGTGTTTTTATATAAGCCCCTTAAACTACTTTGTGGGCATAGATTCATACTGAGATTCACTTTAAAGACCATCCAAATCCTCTCTCTGAACAAAACACAATCAGCACCCTGCTGTATGTACTGGCCTAGAGATTTTTTCTTTTCTTTTTCTTTTAAATTTTTGTGGATTCTTTCAAAACCAGGTAAAGATATAACAAAAAAGAAATCTATAGCCCCGTATCCTCAATGAAGATAGATGCAAAGATGCTCAACAAAATACTTGCAAACCGCATACAGACACACATCAAAAAGATCATCTACCAGGGCTGAAGAGATGGATCAGCAGTTAAGAACGCTGGTTGTTCTTGCAGAAGACCTGGATTTGAATCCCAGTACCCACATGGCAGCTAACAGCTGTCCATAACTCCAGTCCCAGGGGATCTGACAGCCTCTTCTGACCTCCGTGAGCATTGCACGACATGGGTGCACTTACCTACATGCAGGCAATACATGAATACACATAAAATAAAATAATAAATAAAAATTTTAAAAAGTTGGCCTTATTCCAGAGATGCTTGGATCATTCAACATACATAAGTCAATCATTGTAACAAAACATATAAATGGACTTAAGACAAAAACCACATGGTCATCTCAATAGATTCACAAAAGGCATTTGACAAAATCCAACATGCACTCATGTTAAAAGTTCTAGAAGGAATTGGCCTGGAGGGAACATACCTCAACATAATTAAAACTATATACAATAAACCCATAGCCAACATCATCCTGAATGGAGAAAAACTAGAAGCACTCCCGTTAAAATCAGTAACCAGACAGGGCTGTCCACTATCTCCACTCCTTTTCAATATGGTACTTAAAACTCTTGCAAGAGACGTAAGACAGGAGCAGGAAATTAAAGGAGTATCAATTGGAAAACAAGAAGTCAAATTATCCCTATTTGCAGATGATATGATATTATACATAAGAGATCCCAAAAATTTCACTAGAAAACTGTTAGAATTGATTGATACTTTCAGTAAAGTGGCAGGATACACAATCAACCAACAAAAATCAGTATCCTTTCTATATTACAATAGCAAGCAATCAGAAAAAGCACTCAAGGAAACCCTCCCATTCTCAATACCCTTAAAAAATAAATATTTAAAATATTTGGGAACAAACCTAACAAAAGACATTAAAGATCTCTACAATGAAAATTTCAAAACTCTAGAGAAAGAGATAGAGGAAGACACTAGGAGATGAAAAGACCTACCATGCTCATGGGTTGGAAGAATCAATATTATGAAAATGACCATTTTACCAAAATAAATTTATAGATTTAATGCAATCCCAATCAAAATACCTATAACATTTTTCACAGAGCTTGAAAAAAATCATCCTAAAATTCATATGGAATCACAAAAGACCCTGGATAGTCAAAACACTTGGGCAAAAAGAATAATGCTGAGAGGATCACCATACCAAATCTCAGATTGTATTACAGAGCTATAGTCATAAAAACACCATGGTACTGGCACAAAAATAGGCATGTAGATCAATGGAACACAATAGAAGACCCAAACATGAGTTCATATAATTTCAGCTACCTGATATTCAACAAAGATTCTAAAAACACACAATGGAGGAAACATGGCATCTTCAGCAGATGGTGCTGGCAAAACTGGATCTTCTCCTGCAGGAGAATGAAACTTGACCCTTATCTTTCACCCTGCACAGAAGTCAACTCATGGATCAAAGACCTCAATATAAAACCTGAAACTCAAAGACTGCTAGAAGAAAACATAGGCAGCACCCTCCAAGATAGAGGCATAGGAAAGGAGTTTCTAAATCAGACACCAGCTGCTCAGGCACTAAGGTCAATAATCAGTAAGTGGAACCTCATTAAATTACAAAGTTTCTGATCAGAAAAAGAAACAACTAAGGAAGTTAAGAGGAAACTGACTGAGCAGGAGAATCCAGAAGATACTAAGAATTCAAAAAAGAAAGAAGATAAATGACCCAATAAAAAGATGGGCAATAGACCTAAACAGAGAGTTCTCAAACAAAGAAATAAAAATGGCTAAGAAGTACCTTAAAAAGTGTGCAACATGCTTAGTAATTAGAGAAATGCAGATAAAATCCACTTTAAGATCCCATCTTACCCCAGTCAGATTGGCAAAGATCAAGAGAACAAAAGACTCCAAATGCTGGAGAGGATGTGGATAAAGAGGAATGCTCATTCATGCCTGGTGGGAATGTAAACTTGAGCAACCACTGTGGAAGGCAGTGTGGAGGACACTCCAAAAGCTAAAAATGAACCTACCATATGATCCAGTGATACCACTCCTTGGCATATGCCCAAAGAACTTATCATACTGTAGAGATACCTGTACATCCATGTTTGTTGCTGCTTTCCTTGCAATAGCTAAGAAATGGAAACAACCTAAATGTCCCTCAACTGACAAATAGTTAGTGAAAATGTGGTGCATCTACTAAATGGAGTTCTACTCAGCAGTGAGAAAAGATGAAATTATGAAATTTGCAGGTAAATGGATAGAGCTAGAGAGTGTTATACTAAGTGAAGTAACACAAATGCAGAAATGCAAGTGATGTATGTTCTCCCTCATTTGTGGATTAGACCACCAATCCCTTATATGTGAGTATATAAATTCTGATGTAACACCAGGAGCCTGGTAAAGGGAAAGGATAAATGGGGGTAAAGGAAAAGAAACATCCTGAAAGGGGACAGTAGGGAACTGCTGCTACCTGAGGGAGGAGGAAAAAGTGGGAGTAATGGGAAAGGAAGAGAGGAGGGAGGGACGTGCAAGGGACCATGGTGTCGGGGAGGGAGGGAAGTCAAGAGAGAAAAGATGGCAGGATTTTGGAGGTATTGGGGGAGGGTGGGGATAATGGGAACACTGTGACTAGGGAGGGAGGGAGGAGGGAAGCTGGACGGGAGAAAAGAGAGTGGACATGAATGAGTCTCTGGGGACTAGGAAACCTAGACAGAAAATGATACCCTAGAAACCCTCTGAGACGTGCATGTAGAATGTCTGAACATTAATGCATATGTATACCTGTGAGCTGCTTGGCAGGGACTGAAATGCCAGGTTGAAGAGATCTCCCTTAGAGTGACAAACATGCTGTATAGCACTCATCAAAGAAGCTTCTTTTTGCAACAGATGGCGGAGCTGCAGAGTTGCACATCTGGTCAGGCACATAGAACATATGCCTGGGAGATGCCTAGTACTAGGTGACACATCTGCAGTTGAATCTCTACAATGAAGGCTCGTGGTACATAGCAGAATAAGGGGTAGAGAGAGGGCTAATGCACCCCTCAACTCTCACCAGTGAGGTGTCCATGCACATCAGAGTGTGACACACACAGAAGGCCACAACTGGCCAAGTTTTGGAGAATAAGAGACTATAGAATATAGGATGGGACTTGGATATAGAACCTCACCCACCCATGGCTCAGGGACCGTTGTGGAAGAGGATGTGGAAAGATTCTAAGAGCCAGAGCTGGTTCATGAACACAGGGAGGTGGAGGCTTCCAGGCCACTGGAGGCTTTCATATGCACCTGTGGCAGTTGGGACATCAAGTGTGGGACCCATGTCAGCTCAATTAAACAAGGGCTGAAAGGGGAGGTGAGAAATAGGTGGCAGGTTAGCACTAGATTTAGAACTATTTGAGATTGATTGCTGTTGGGTGAGGGAGAGTATGACTTACATACGACCACTGGATGGGCTGCTAGACTCCAGCAGACATGTTTACACTGAAGGACATTTGGGTACAAACACTGGAATGAATAGGACTCAGCATGTTTGGCAGAGTGCATTGGGTTCAGTGAGGGGACAGAGGGAAGCATTGGATGGGGAGGGGTTCTGGATTTGAATGGGAACTGTATGAAAATTTAAAAGCTCAATAAAAATATATAAAAAATAATTAAAAAAATATGTGTATGAGTGTATTGCCTGCATGTATGTAAGTGCACCTGTGTCATGAAATGCCCATGGAGGTCAGTCAGGATAGGACATTAGATCCCCTGGAACTGGAGTTACTGACAGTTGTTAGCTGCCATGTGGGTGCTGGGAACCAAACCTGGGGCCTCTGCAAGAGCATTTAGTGCTCTTAACCATGAGTCAGTCATCTCTCCAACCCCAGGCTTAGAGCTTTTAACAAACACATTCATTCACAAACAATTCAATATTTTATTTATTTTGCTTAAGAGTTTATTTGGACTTATGGTTCCAGAGTGGTAAGAGTCCATTATAGTGGGGAGGCATGGCAGGAAGTGGGACCAAGATATGAACTCTCAGAAGCCTGCCCCTGCTGACATATTACCTCCAGCAAGGTCATACCTTCTATACCTCCACAAACAGCACCACCAGCTGGGAACCAA
This sequence comes from Nannospalax galili, assembly GCF_000622305.1. NCBI lineage: Eukaryota > Metazoa > Chordata > Mammalia > Rodentia > Spalacidae > Nannospalax > Nannospalax galili. The sequence continues at coordinate 8,454,103 of NW_008338715.1, read as the reverse complement.
GTGTTCAAATAAGTGAACCTCTAGGGGACATTTGTCATTCAAACCACCACAAACTGTGAGTTAACATAAAGCATTTCTCCTCTGAGTTGCTTTATTCAATGTATTTTATCACAGCAATAGGAAAATAAACTATTATAATAGCTAAAAAATAGAAGTTGAAAGATTTAAATCATCAGGTCAGAAACAATTTTGAAGATTCAAATTCTAAATATTAAAAAAAAACCTCTGGGAGAGATGGCTCAAAGGTTAAGAGAGTGACTATTCTTTCAGAGGACCTGGGTTTGATTCCCAGCATCCATATAGTGGCTAGCAACCATCAGTAACTCAAATTCTAGAGGACCTGATGCCTTCTTCTGACTGACCTCTGTGGGCATTGCATGACAGACATGGGTGCACCTCCATACATGTAGGCAATACACTCTTGTACTAAAATAAATATAATAAATAAAATATTTTTTAAAAGATTTGTTAAAAATAATAAAACCTTGGTACTGTGGTCTCAGCAGACTGCCAAAGAGTGCCTGTTTCTAGCCTCCCTCTGGCATAGGGGATGAGAACACAGGGGACTGCCTGAGAGCACAGGATACATGGTGGTGAGCTGCCCCTAATTGCACCATACCCAAGCCCCTAACTGGGATTGCATGAGACCCATCCCAAGGCCCCTGGGCAGACTTGGCTTTGGTAGGCTAAGGCTGAGATCTTAGCAGACAGCCTTGAGAGGGCAGGTTCCGACCTCTGCCTGTGTAGCAGCTGTGATCTCAGTAGACTGCCAGAAAGTGCCTGTTTCTGGCGTCCCTCTGGCATAGGGGCTGAGAACTCAGCAGACCCACTGAGAGTTCCAAAATCGGTCCCCCCTTAGGGAACTTCCCAAATTTTGCTCTGAGTTCTCGCTAGTAGGGGTCCAAACCTTAGCAGGAAGCCTGAGTGTACCTGACTGGAACCTGACTTGAGCTTCTGTGGGTGCTCCTGAGTAGCTGATCTGAAGCCATCGGCTCCCTCCAAAATAAAACCTGCGAGAACCTGAGACCTGGACCAACAAGCTTTACATAAACAATAAGAAAAAGACCAAGGCACACCAATAATACAAACAGAAGCATACTTCAACTTAATTCTCATATCAGAATCATAAACAACACAGTGGGTAGTAATGGGATGACAGAGTATATGGGCTCCAGTGGCGGGGGGTATGGGAGGGTGCCATTTGGGAAGTGGGTATATAGGTGAATAAGATTGTTTGGGATGTTCTATATGATATACATACAAAAAAATCAATAAATAAAAAATGACATATTTGAGGAGGAAGCATAAAAATTTACTTCATGTTAATTATTAGAGGTGATAAACATTACCATTGAAATCTACTTGAGGACTTTATACTCAGGTGCCAAGGATCCAAGTGTAACCAGCTATGACTAATAATAATCAGATGCATAGAGATTAGAGACACATGTGCAAACATCTAAGCGTTAGTAGCATTAAAATGAGTCTTTCTGTAGAAAATAGCATATTTAAAAATGAAATGGAGATCTTTTTTAAAAGTTAAAAACTCATTCAATTTTATGTCTTACAGGGTCTATACTGAGTTCAATATTGTATAACTGTATTAATTCAACTGTGAACCTAAAAATTTACAGCTGCTTTTGAAAGAGATGTATCCTTGCTCTGGAAATTGTTGAATATGTTAAAGTTGTAATGAAATGCTTCTTCTAATCATGTGGTTATTAAATTAAAAAAAAATAAGTCCTATGTGCTGTGTCCACATGCAATTCCAGGAGGGGATGTGAATTTACTGTGATATCTGAATCTTAAATTATGATTTTCATAATTTGAATATTTCTGTACATTGTAGCTTTTGTAAGTACTAATAAACAGCATATTTTGTTCTTCAAAAATAAGAAAACAGAAATTTTTAGAAAAAAAAATTTAGAAAGAGCCCAAATAAATGACCTAACACTGCAACTCAAGATGCTGGAAAAGCAAGAACAAATGAAACCCAAACCCAATAGAAGAGAAAAAATAACAAAAATCAGAGCAGAAATTAGTGAGGTACAAACAAAGAAAACAATACAAAGAATCAACGAATCTAAGAATTGATTCTTTGTAAAGCTAAACAAGATAGGCCCCTAGTCCAGTTAACCAAAAGAAAGAAAGAGCAAATACAAATCAACAAAATCAGAGATGAAAGTGGAAACATTAAAAGATCCAGATCATTATAAGGGAATATTCTAAAAACTTATATGCTACCAAATCTGAAAATCTAAGAGAAATGGATGGATATCTAAAATCATGGGAACCACAAAAGTTAAACCAAGAAGAGATCAACAGTTTAAGGAAAATGAAGCAGTAATACAAAGTCTCCCAACTAAAAAAAGCCCAGGCCCAGATGGATTTACAGCAGAATTCTACCAGACATTTAAAGAAGACCTCCAACCAATACCACTTAAAGTATTCAAAATGATATAAATAGAGGGATAACTTCTAAATTCCTTCTATGAAGCCAGCATCATTCTAATACCCAAACCAGGTAAAGACACAACCCAAAAAGAAAACTATAGACCCATAACCTTAATGAACATAGATGCAAAAGTTCTCTACAAAATACTTGCAAACACATACAGACACATATCAAAAAGATCATTCACCATGATCAAGTAAGCTTTATTCTAGACTTTCAGGGATGGTTTTATATACTCAAGTCAATAAATATCATTAATAATATAAATGGACTCAAAGACAAAAACTAAATTGCTATCTCAATAGATGCAGAAAAGGCTTTTCACAAAATTCAGCATGCATTTCTGTTCAAAGTCCTAGAAGGACTGGAGAGTACATACCTCAACATAATTAAAGCTGTATACAACAAACCCACAGCCAGCATCATTCTAAATGGAAAAAAACTGGAAGCATTCACGTTAAAATCAGGAAGCAGACAAGGATGTTCTCTATCTCCACTCGTTTTCAATGTAGTGCTTGAAATGCTTGCTAGAGCAATAAGAAAGGAGAAAGAAATTAAAGGAGTACTATTGGAAAAGAAGAGGTCAAACTATCCCTTTTTGCAGATGGTATGATGCTATACCTGAGAGATCCCAAAAGTTCCACCAGAAAACTCCTAGAACTGATCAACACTTTCAGTATTGTGGCAGGTTATAAAATCAATCTACAAAAATCAGTAGCTTTTCTATATACCAATAACAAGCAATTAGAGAAAGAGTACAGGGAAATGCTCCCATTCACAATTGCTAAAAAAAAAAAAAATCTTGGAATAAATCTGATCAAAGGTATTAAAGATCTCCACAATGAAACATTTTAACTATTTTATTTATTTTTAAAATTTTATTTGCATGCGTGTATTACCTGTGTGTAGGTAAGTGCACCCGTGTCATGCAATGCCTGCAGAGGACAGAAGAGGCTGTCAGATCCCCTGGAACTGGAGTTATAGACAGTTGTTAGGTGCCATGTTGGTGCTGGAATCAAACCCAGGTCTTCTGCAAGAACACCCAGTGTTCTTAACTGCTGAGCCATCTCTCCAGTCCTCCACAATGAAAATTTTAAATCGTTAAAGAAAGAGATTGAGGAAGACACCAGGAGATGGAAGGACCGGCCGTGCTAATGGATTGAAAAAATTATTATTATGAGAAATGACCATCCTAACAAAGAAATATATATATATTCAATGCATTCCCAATCAAAATCCCCATGACATATTTCACAGATTTAGAAAATTCCATCCTTTAATTTTTATGGAAGCAAAAAAGACCCTGGATAGCCAAAGCAACCCTGAGCACAAAGAGCAATGCTGGGGGGTTACTATACCAGATATCAAAGTATATTACAGAGTTATACTCATAAAAACAGCATAGCATTGGCACAAAAATAGACAAATAGATCAATGGAACATCATTGAAGACCCAAACCCAAGTACAGCAATTTCAGCCACCTGATATTTGATAGAGGTGCCAAGAACACATAATGGAGGAAAGACAGCTGTAGCAGGAGGTCTCCAATGATGGTGTGGACCCAGAGCCCTGGGATTCAGCGAGAATTCACTTCACTTCTTGGTCCTCAAATAGCCCACCAAAAGGAGCCCATGCCTCCATACCCTGCTCACGAGCCCAGTGACTGCTGACAGACTGCGTGGCACAGACCAATCAGAAAACTATATGCTGACTAAAGGGACTTGGGGACAGAGAAAGGGGAAATATAAGGCCTGCCCCCTCCTGTATTAAACAAGCCTGCAGCACCTCGCCCAGTGCTTGCTTCTACCCAACTCCCAGGGTCTGTGTGTTGACTCCATGCCTCTTGCCCCCCTTCCAATCGGCAGGGGACCTGATCCAGGTCAGGGTCTTCACAGCTGGCCTGAGGAAAACCCGCAACACCTGGTGCCTGAACAGGGACCCCTGCCCAAGGGTGTTGGCAACACCCAGAACCTCGGTTTGTTCAGTAAGTAGGCCCCTGGATTTGTCTGTTTCTTTGGTTGCTTGAGGGTAAGCGAGTAGCCCCCTCCTCTGTCCCTTCCACCTTGTCTGTCATCTTTATTGTTGGACTAGTTTGTTAGATCAGGGAGACACACTCCGACACGTGGTCCCGAAGCCTACGTCGGCACCTCCCCCCTCTCGGCTCGTCCCAATGAGTTCACATAAGGGCTGATCTGCCCCAAACTCAGAGCCCAGGCTTTGGGTCACCCTGTTGCCTGTCCCAGAGACACCATGTGAGCATATGGCTGGAGGTGTCATGGTCTCCAGAAGTCCCTTGCTGAGCACAAGACATTTGGATCCAATACACCTTTACATGTCGGGGCCATTTACATCTGAGTGGCTCACAGTGCTTCTTTGTTTCCTTTGTGCCCTCTTGGTAGTCACCCTCATCTTCTACTTTTGTGGTGAATTCCCCTTCGTGAGGCCCTCCCACAATGGGAAATTTACCACCGCAATGCAGGGAACCACAAACAGCAGCACTCAAGGTGCTCCTTAAAACAAGAGGGTTGAAAGTGAAACCAAGAGATATCGAACACTTTTGGGATGAAGCCACTAATTTAGCTCCGTGGGTCTCCCCTGAATACATGTGGGACCCTGACACGTGGATGCAGGTCCACTTCCTGGCCCAAAAAAGGGAGGTCAGGTCAGGGATCACTCCCCCCTCATTGTTCATACCGATCTCCTAGCCATCATTGCTAGCTTTAAATCCTCCTCTCCCGAGGAAGTCATCTCGGCCCACAACAAACACTGCTGGGAGCAATCTAGTGTAGATCTGGCTATTACCTCGACCCCAGACCTCCTGGACCCGGAGGTGGACATTGCCTCTGCGCCCACTCCCAATAAGGAAGGAGCTCCTTTGCCTATATCTCAGGATACTCTCCTAGAGCTACCATGCCCAGAAATTCCCCCACCCCATTACCCATGGAAGGAGTTACTCTCTCCCTCCCCTAATAACCATCCCACCCCTTCCCCTGCTAATGTGCCCCTCCCTCCTAGACCATGCTCCTTAAAGCCTCACCTGCCTTTGTCTGCAGTTCTGGTTAACGTAGGCCCTGATGTGGCTCAGCGTCCATGGCTGCACACCCCACTTGCTGACCTCGTTCTTATCTGCAAGGCAGCTGAGCAATCGGGCCCTGACTCCCCATATTTTGAACAGGTTCTTTGCCAGTGGTCCTTACATTTAAAAACCCACTATGATTGGTATAACTTACTAAAGGCAGTCTTAGAACCCTCAGTCTTTCTAAACTGGCATGCAGCCTATGATGATCAGGCTGAAAACCAGGCATGCCTAAATCTATAATATGGCCTCAACATTATGTTGGACATGCTTACTGGATGTGGACAATATACTGACCCCATCTCCCAGTCTACTATTGGCCTCGATGCCTATTTTAAACAAGTTTCTGACTCGGCCTTTAAGGCCCTTAAGTGTTGCTCCCCCCATGACCCACAAGTCTTTTTCCATAATTTGATTCAACAGTCAGGGGAGTCCTTCACAGACTTCCTTACCCGTGTCACTGAGGCAGTAGAGCAGAGGTTGGAGTCTGGACCCACCCGAGAGGTGCTTATCAAACAATTGGGCAGGCCCTATTTGGGCTTTGACCACCTCCTTGGAGACTCGTTTGTCGCAAGGAAAACCCACCCACTTTGGTGCATGGGAAGGCTGCTGGAACTGTGGGGAGCTTGGCTACTTTCGTAGCCACTGCCCAAGAGGTACAGCCCACTCCAAGACTCACTGCCCCAAGTACAAAAGAGGGTTCCATTGGGCTAAAGACTGTAGGTAACAGCCTCAACTGGACTCGGCTCCTTTAAACTCCACCAGGGGCGCCCCTCAGCCCCGCCCACAAGAGGGGAAACAAGACAGATATTATGGACTCTCCCAATCCTCAACCACTCCCCACTTATGACCCTGTTCCTAGATGGAACTGCCATAAAAGGCCTAGTAGACACAGGGACTGATGTCACCATTATATCAGAAACTGAATCCCTTAAATTCCCTCATTGGAAATACCGGCCAGGCCCACCAATAAAAGGAGTTGGCGGCACACAAGGTACCAAGCTGGTCACATGTCCAGTATATGGGAAGGACTTGGATGGGAACCAGGGCACAGTTACCCTCATAGTAGCGGATGTTCCCTGTAACTTATGGGGCCGAGACGTCCTAGAGGACATGGGCGTGGTCCTTACCACAGATGACCAGGCCTTTTATGATGATATCATGCTCCATGATAACTTGGGGCTATCAGGGAAAGGACAACACCTTGCCCAATTCCCCTGCCACTAGTGAAATGGAAGGACCCTGTAACATGTCAATGGCAACTGCCTGCCCCCTTGTTAACAAGAGGGTGAGGCTATGCTTGTGTGTTTCCTCAGACAGAAACAAAGCCAGTATGGGCTCCAGCGAGAGATGTGAGACCAACAACTGACCAATGGGACCCCCAGGACCCAGAGACCTTGCCACTGTCTGGATAATTGGTTTGCTCTTCCCCACCCCTGCCACAGCCCATGACCTCTGGGCCTTGGTCTCCTCCCTGCCTATATTCTTGCCCTTATCGCTTCATTCCCCAGCCTACCCCACCCTCTATTCAACTAATTCTACGCTTGGCCTCCCACCATGAACCCAGTTACTTCCTGGGAATCACTCAATGGCTCCTGGCCCCTAAATAACTCTCTATGCTTCACTACCAACAACACATCCTCATCCATTGGGCTGTTCAACCTGACTGTCCAAGATTATGCCAGCAGTGCCTCCAATCTAAAAGCACTGTTTGACCCATCTTGGATCATCACTTACCTACTCCTGACAGGCATAATTATTCTTCTCTTTCTACTTCTTAAATGCCTTGTTCTTCATTCCTGCAGTCAGAAAAAATTCAGTCACTCAGCGTATCAGGCCCTCAGAACACTACACGAAGATGATTTCAACCTGCCCTATGCAGCCCAACAGACTTGGCTTGCACAAATGTATGAGGCCTCCTACAGAAAATTCCCACCTCGACTGATCCCCCAGGACGATACCCCTTGGAGGGCTGGTAGCCAATGACGGGTAAGCTCCTATTGGGCTGAATCAACCTAAGCCAGGACATGGATGTGTACGCCCATGCTCCAATGACAGGTAAGGTTCATGCCCAATAGTACAACTTAAGACAGGCACAGTCCATGATCCTGGGGTTATCCCAAGGCGGAGCTGCCTACAGGCTCTCCCTGGATAGTCATTTTAAAAGAAAAAGGGTGGAAATGTAGCAGGAGGCCTCCAAAGATGGTGTGGACCCAGAGCCCTGGGATTCAGTGAGAATACACTTCACTTCTTGGTCCGCAAATAGCCTGCCAAAAGGAGCCCACGCCTCTGTACCCTGCTTGCAAGCCCAGTGACTGCTGACAGACTGCGTGGCATGGACCAATCAGAAAACAATATGCTGACTAAAGGGACTTGGGGGTGGAGAAAGGGGAAATATAAGGCCTGCCCCCTCCTGTATTAAACAAGCCTGCAGCACCTCGCCCAGTGCTTGCTTCTACCCAACTCCCAGGGTCTGTGTGTTGACTCCATGCCTCTTGCCCCCTGACCCCCAATTGGCAGGGGACCTGATCCAGGTAAGGGTCTTCACAGCTGGCCTGAGGAGAACCCGCAATAGACAGCATCTTCAACAAATGGTGCTGGCAAAACTGAGTTTCCACCTGTAGATCCTTATCTATCACCTTGCATAAAAGTCAACTCCAAATAGATCAAAGATCTCAATGTGAAACAGGAAACCCTGAAACTATTAGAAGAAAATATTGGCAGTAACTTACAAGATATAGGTGTAGAAAGGATTTTCTAAATTGGATAGAAGTTGCTCAGGAATTAAGGTTAGTAATCAAGTGAGACCTCATTAAACTAAAAAGCTTGTGAACAGCAAAAGAAACAATCAAAAAAGTGAAGAGAAAACCCACAGAATGGAAAAAAAAATCTTCACCAGTGACACATCTGACAGGGGTTTAGTATCCAGAATGTATAAAGAACTCAAACAACAAAGAAGCAAGAAACCAAATGACCCAATGAAAAGATGAGCTGAAGATCTAAACAGAGTTCTCAAAGGAAGAAATAAAGATGGCTAGGAAACATCTCAAAAAGTGTTCAATGTCATTAGTAATTAGGGAAATGCAAATTTAAACCACCCTAAGGTATCACCTTACCCCACCTAGACTTTCTAGGATCAAGAGAACAAATGATACCAAATGCTGGTGAGGATGTGGAGAAAGGGGAATGCTCATTCACTGATGGTGGGATTGCAAACTCCGGCAACCTCTATGGAAAACAGTATGATGAACTCTTAAAACACTAAAAATGAATGTACCATATGACCTGGTTATACCACTCCTTGGCATATACCCAAAGGACTCATCCTCTTGTAGAGACACTTGTACAGCCATGTTTGTTGCTGCTCTTTTCACAATAGCTAAGAGATGGAAGCGACCTAAGTGCCCCTCAACTGACAAGTGGTTAACAAAAATGTGGTATATTTATACAATGGTACTCTATTCAGCAGTAAAGAAAGATGAAATAATGAAATGTGTAGGCAAATAGATGGATCTAGAAACTGTTATACTAAGTGAAGTAACAGAGACTCAGAAAAATAAAAGACATATGTTCTCCCTCATTTGTGGATCCTAGCACCAACTCCTTTTAAATTGCATGTCCTTTTAATAAGATGATGCTGTACAGCCATCTCTTCTGCATGAAATAACTACCATCATCACAACTTCAGCAGTACCTGATTGTTGAACATCCTCAAAATTGAGCTTGTTGTTGTTTTTGCTCCTCCATTAAAGGAGGGGAAAGCAGGGTCATTGGGCCCTCAGCAGAGTATCCAGCCACTCTTCCCAGCCAACAGTATGTAATTTTGCCCTAATCACACATGATCTCCTGGATTTGGGGAGAGCTAAAGTATACAAACTGGGGAAGGCTAGGAAGAGAAGGCATGACCCATGGTGAGTAAAGGCTTTCCAGAGTGCATACCCTCAGATCATTCATACACTTCTGCAACCCCCCAGTTATCTCTATAACTAAGCTCAACAAATTCATTGGTTCCCCAGTAAAACTTTAATCAAACATTAGTTTGACACTAGAACCTATTTATTTTTTAATGCTATTATTTCTCATAATTATTTTTTTTTAAAAAGAAAATGAGAATGTAAAAGATGTTAAAAGGATATAGGAATGGAGATATTTTCCAAAATAGACAGAAAAAATGAGAAAGCCTAAGCAAGTGATGAGCATCTGTGTAGGTTTGTTATATATATAAAGGATGAGACAAAAATAATATACACATAATCTCAAAATTTCTAAGGTTATAGTTTAGTCAGCTAGTTTTAGGAACAAAATATATATCTAGTCAAGGTTTATCTGAGAACGTTTGGTTTTTTTACCCAAGCTTTCTCTATATAGCACATAGTAATTAAAAGTACCAGACTGGTGCAACTAACCTTATTGGATATTTAACAGCCATACATTGAGGCCTATACTAATGTGGTCAGAGGGATATGAAGGACAGCTTTGCTCCTTGCCCTCCAATGTTGACTAAGTTCCAGGGGTCTATGGACTATCTCTCAAAATGTTCTGTAATTATGGTGAGTCACCTGTCCTCTTTTTCAGGGAGGCCATGGACACCCCACCAGATGGACTTGAACCAGTGTCCAGCCTACCAAGAGGAGGGTCAACTCAGAGGAAACACCTCATTCATGCTTCCAAGTGAAGCCAGACATGGTCAAGCAGGACCTTTGACTTATCTTCACATAGATGGAACTGGTGAAAGAAAGGAGCCAGGGGCTCCTCTTAAGCTCATATGACCCCTGAGGAACAGATCCTCAAATGACCTTAAGTGTAAATATAAATTGATTTATTTGGGCCAACTGTATCATCTTAAATACCCCAAAGCAAAGTATAACCAAAGAGTAAAGTGATCAGTGCATTTCTTTAAGAGTTCAAGGGATTACACTTCCCAGACATTTGGCTTAAGTCCATATAAAAAGTTATTTAGCAATTGTCTTTCATTGATGATTTTGTTCTGAATCAGAAAGTGCTGCTCAGATGTAAGACTTAAAATTTTGGTCTGCAATACTGTAATGCCCATCTGCTATTTTTCTAAAATTTTGGCCAAATGTGTTTTCTCCCCCTAGCTAGAAGCCTTTGAGAGGGAACTGACACTGATTCTAACCACTCCAACAGCTATCAAAATGCAAGCAAATCCTGAATCCATCACTCTCAAGTCCAGCCTTGGCAGACAAAAGAAAAATGAGGAGGAACCCACTAGCAGGATGCTTTTGGAAGCTCTCATCAAGAAATTCCAATGAAGTCTTGTATAAATATTTGAAATTTGCCCTGTTCTGACTTTTTTCTAGTTCCCTGTCTAGAACTTGTAATGTTAATTACTCTTGCCTTTACTTCTCCTTTACATCTCCTATTCACAAGTCAAGGACTTTCTTTTCCCCCTAGAGATAAGAGTTATGCAATTTGGGAGACTTTTAGATAGACCCACTGAAGGGGTACCCCAATTGCCTCACCCTGTGTCCTTGTTTAGCCTGTAAGAAGCCAGAGCGGTCTGCGTCCCTATTTCCTACTGGCAATTTGAGTAGCCTCTTCAGAGGCTAGGAAGGTAGGAAGTGGCTAGGCAGTGAGGGTAAAAAGACCCCAAAGAAAAGTAGCCAGTTTCTTGGCTAAAAGTCAAAATGTCCTTGGGCCTCTTAGCAACATACTCCGTTTCAAAGGCCAAAAATGTAGAAAGTATTTGGGAGTTCTTATCTAATCCTTAAAAGATTTTAGGGTTACCTCTTCAGAGGGGGGAGTATTAGAGTAGCAAAAAGCCTCATTTAAAAAAAATATATTATATTTGAGGAGGAAGCATGGAAATTTACGTTT
>NW_008338715.1:8441279-8442516 GCF_000622305.1 Nannospalax galili | reverse complement strand
ACAATATATTCTAAAATGAAATGGAGATCTTTTTAAAGGTTAAAAACTCACCCAATTTTGTGTCTTACAGGGCTTTTACTGAGTTCAATATAGTAACAGAAGGGCAAGTGGGAGGGAATGGCTGGGGTTGCCAACAACGCAGCAGACAGTAGCAGGGATAACAGAGCATAGGGGCTCTAGTGGGGGGAGGGAGGCTGTGGGGGGGTGCTACCTGGGAAGTGGGTGTATAATGATTAAAAAATAATTTTTCAAAGCATAAAAATTTGCTCCTTAGTAATTAGTAGATGTGAAAAACATTGTCATTGAAATCTACCTGATGACTTTATGTCTATGCTCAGATGCCAAGGAGCTCAGAAGGTAACCGACTGTGACTAGTAATTATCTGATATATAGAGATTAGAAACCCATGTGCAAACATCTTAATGTCAATTGCATTAAAAATGCATGAAACGCTGTATTTTTTTATTATTTTAAAATTTTTATTTATTACATTTCTTTAATTTATTTGCATGTGTGCTCATGCTGTGGTGACAACTTACTGGAATCTAAACCACTCTGGCTGTCCCTGGCCCTGTTTACCTCTGGATCTCACCCCGACTCTAGAGAGACTTTCCCATCAGCACACATCCATCTGCTTTCTGTTTTTTTTTTTTTTTTTTTTTTTTTTTTAATGTTCTATTCACTTAGGTTAGGCGTGGTGGCACATGCCTGTAATCCTAGCACTTGAGAGGCAGAGGCAGGTGGATCTCTGTGAGTTCAAGTCCAGCCTGGTGTACAAAGTGAGCTCCAGGCCAGCTGGGGCTACAGGAAGACCCTATCTCAAAAAGACAAAAAAAAATATTGTATTCATTTTTATTTTATATGTGTGTGAGCATTTTGCATGGATGCGTGTTTAAGTGTACCCATGTTGTATATTGCCCAAAGAGGCCAGAAGAGGGTGTCAGATCTCCTGGAACTGGAGTTAAGGATAGTTGTTAGTCACCATGTGGGTGTTGGGGACCAAACCTGGGTCCTCTGTAAGAGCAGCCAGTGCTCGTAATTGCTGAGTTGTCTCTCCAGCCTGGTGTTTTTTTTTTTTTTAATTAAAAATATATTTTTTTTCCCACTACTTGCCCTTCTGGTGAATCTAGTCAGCTGTCTAGAGGTCTTTGTTTTAGGATGGTCAGCTGTTCCTCATCTAGCAGTAATCAGTTGTCAATATTCCTTTGGATAAGATTGGGTACTGCTGTTCAGTTTC
>NW_008338715.1:8432455-8441245 GCF_000622305.1 Nannospalax galili | reverse complement strand
CTGTATTTTAATAATGAAATGGAGATCTTTTTTAAAGATTAAAACCTCATTAATTTTATGTCTTATAGGGTTTATGCTGAGTACAATTTTGTGTGACTGTAATAGTTCAACTGTAAACCTAAAAATGTACAGCCAATTTTGTAAGAGATGCATCCTAGCTCAGAAAATTGTTATTGAATATGTCAATGCTGATGTAATAAAATGCTTCTTTTAAGTATGTGGTTATTAAATAAATAATCAAAAAAAGAAAAAGAAAAAAGAGTACATGAAGTTATCAGAAAAAAAGTGATGGGGCTATATGGGAGGAGTTGGAGGGGAGGCAGTAGGTATGGATTTGATCAAAACACCTTATATGCTTATATCCCTGTATGAAATTCTCAATAAATTATATATAAAAAGTAAAACCTCAAATCATTATTTTTGTCTTTTTGATTTCTTCTATAGAAACAGAATTTTGTTGCCTGGGAACATATCGGCGTTCTCTGAATGACCGTTTGCTTTGCCCTGAACAAGTGTTGTGATGTTGAGGTGTCTTGTTAGTGGGGTGAATATCAGAAGAATATTTCATGGTATTTAAAACAATTTAGGGAGTTTTCAATGAAGAAGTCTTTGTTCACTTAAAAATAGTTTAAGAAATAAGATGTCATAGTAATGCAAATTATTTTAATGGAAAGCTTTTGGTTTTATTTTTTACTATACATAGTACTTTTTATTTTACTACAGTTGATATTGCTTTGGTAGGAAGAAAAAAATCTGTATTCATAATAAACATAAGCCTAGAAGCTCATATTTGCATAAAACATGGTATAGAACCACAATTCATGATTCAGAGTGTCAAGGATTGTAAATAAAAACAATCACAGCTGCGGCAAATCTCACTCCTCATATATCTACATATGCAAAGATGTGTGCACAGAGAGAATTCCAGGCCTGTCTTCCAGGCCTGACAGCAGCACGCTGTCACCGGTCTCTGGATTTCCACTCACACCTTCACCCTCCACACTTTTGCTCATATTCTTGCATTCTGTCAAAGTTGCCTGTGTTTTTTCTCCCAGAGACCATTTCTTGCTCACCCCAAGGAGTCCTGGCCTTCTGCACAGCAGTTCACACAAATCCTCATCTCGTCCTCCTTTCTATCTGGGGCTTCAAGGCTTAACCTTGAGTTTCAGCTTGACTGAATTGAGAGCTATCTGGGAGATTAGAAAAGGACTTCTGGGTGTGTCTGATGGGTTTTTTTTCAGAGATGTTTGGAATATAGTTTAGCAACTGGGGAAAGCCTTATCTGAAGGTGGGTGGGACCACCCAGTAGGATGAAGGTCCAAATGCAACACAAAGCAGGAGGAAGAGGAAGAGGAGGAGGAAGAGAGGTCAGGTAGTGAAGATGCTTTGTTTCTCTGTTTCTCTACAACCAGGAGGTGGTGAGATGCTCTCCTGTATTTCCTCTTCCCATCTGTGTGGTCTGCCTCACCACAGACTCAGAACAATGGAACCCTCTGCTCCTAAGCTAAAACCTCTGAAACCATGAGCCAAAATAAGTATTTCTTCTTTAAGCAGTTTCTCTCTGGTATTTGTGGCAGTGAGAAAAATTTGACTAACACAGTTATCAAAAGTTGACATGTCTTCTGAACTCAGTTCAGATGTCCACAGCAAACAATGAACGGCCTTTAATATGAGGACTGAATTTCTAGGAACAGACCTCCCTTTTCATTTGCATGCTCATGTTGTGCTATGGTATGAACTTTTCCCGTATCACAGTTTGTTCAGGGATACAAGGTTGATGCAAACATGAACAATACATTTGTGTTTTGTTGAGAATTAGACTGGGAGTCGAGTCACACCAACTTTTGTGTGTGTGTGTGTGTGTGTGTGTGTGAGAGAGAGAGAGAGAGAGAGAGAGAGAGAGTCCTGGGTTGGAATCATGATGGTTACTCATGTACATCAGGGTGATATAAGGACTCAGCCTTTCAGGGTGGTTGTTAAATATCTTAAACATGCTTGTAAGTTTTGGCATGAAGCATGAGACTTGTAGACAGGAGTTTTCACTTTCAGGTGTATTCTGTAAGCAGAGAATTCTAGTCTATAAATCAGAATGATGAGGTTTCATGTTAATAATCATACATTAAATGAGTTTTTAAAATGAAACAGAAATAAGAGAGAGGAATAGAATTGAGAGGTACCAAGGGAACCTAAAGTTCCTGAGTCCTCTGGTGATGGAAATTCAGGTGTTGCCCCAGCTCAGGATGTTTATGATAAGTTATACTATTTGCTGGGGCTGGTGTGATTCAAATCTGTCACTTCTATGAAAAAGGATCCTAGTTAATAAGACCTCCCATTGCCTCCTATCTACTGCTGCATCCTGTGCCTTCTCAATCTTCACTCACCTTATTCTCCACACCTGCTTTTCCTCCATAGCTCAGTAAATAGTCTCTTTACTCATCCAGTTCTCGAAGTTCATGATTATTTTTCACTCCTCCTACATATTCACAGTTTCCCATCCAATCAGTCAAATCTGAGTCTCTGCCTGGTTTTCTTTTTTCATTGACATCTACCATGTTATACCCCACTGCCATTCACTTATTTTATTACTTTGTAGCTGGCCTTCCTGCTTCTAGTCCTGCCATCATCTTGTGAGTTCTTACTCCAGACTGATCTTTTAGACTTGAGTAACGGCCCAGAATTCTTCATGATGAAATTCGTTTTGCCTCTTCAATTTCATCTGTGTGTAACCATCTTTGTATAACAGGCATAGACCATGTAGAAACACAGTGAGTGCCTCTATATCAAATAACCTTCCTTCTTACAGCCTTAGGTTGTAATTGCATGTTTGCAACCAGTCTATAAGCTCCTCGCAGGCAAGGGATAATGTTCTGTGCTGTACTGCCTTTATATTTTAACACAGAAATTGACCTGTGATACCCATTCAATAAATGTTTGCTATCCTGTGATACCCATTAAGTAAATATTTACAGTCCTGTGATTCCCATTCAGTAAATATTCACAGAACAAAAATATTTCTTAAGAGACTGAACTGCTCCTAGATCCAGCACAGACACAGAAGTCATGATTTGAACATGTCTAGGCAAGGACAGAATCCCTTTCGATGGACCAAATTTTGGGAGGGAAGCAAGACTGTAACTCTGGGTTTATTGTGTTGTGAATTATTGCTTAGCAATCTTAATAATCTTGAACGTACAGCTCTTCACGCACTAGTTCATGCTCATCTCTTGAGACAGGCATTGATTCTTTGACATGTAGCTAGTCAGGTAGAATAGATTTTACTGTCTACAGCTGGTGGCATTTTTCTTTGTTTTTTCAGTTTTCAGCTCCTTGATTAAAAAAAAAAAAGAATTGTGACCACCGTAACTTAAGGGCTATTTGAATATTTACAATTATGCACATTCTAGATAAATTAACTACTTAGTTGTATGAATCTGAGTCTGTGGAGGATCAGTGATGGGCTGATTTTGGCATGATTGGAAAGGCTAGATAATAACGTACATGTGAGTGATCATTAGAGATTTATTACTGTGCTTGATTTCAAACTATTCGGGCTTAAAAATCGGAGGGTGTAGAGAGACGTTTAAAAGCAGATAGTTAGATCCTGAGATCTCAACTCTTGATAAGACTCATAAGACTTGGTTATACAAGTTCAGTTGCAGGGAATGAATAATTGTAACTAAAATGTATGTGAACTGGGGTCATCTTGTGCCTTATGATTTAGGAAAGATTGGGCCATCTTCTCTGTCTTTTACTTGCATATTTCCACTGCTTCTCCCCATCCCCCATTCATGTTGGCATGTTGGCTGGCATGGTCATTATGTAGGTTAGACATCTGTATTTTTGAGATTTCACGGGTTCAGCATCTCTATCATGTCTAGAAGATACTATCTAGTAGCAGGCATTCTGGTCCCCTGGCTCATACAATCTTTCTGCCCTTCTTCTGTGATGTTTCCTGAGCCTTAAGTGTAAGGGTTGAATTATAGATGTACCAATTGAAGGTGGGCACCCTAAGGTCACTTATTCTCTATGGATTGCTGTAATTGCCTCTGTCTGTTGCGAAAAGAAGCTTCTTTGGATGAGGGATGAGAAGTGTACTTATCTGTGGGCATAAGGACAAGTATTTAGAATATAGTTAGAAGCTATATTAATTTGGGAAAATGGCAGTAAGCTGTCCTTTAGGGACGATCATCTCTCTAGCTATGGGTATTTGACTAGGTTTACAGTACCAGGTGTGAATTCCTTCCCACTGGGTGGGCCTTCAGTCCAATTAGACAGCTGTTGGCCATACCCAAGATAAAAGTGCCACTGTTGTACCATTGAGTTTATCTTGCTTGGTGGGTCAGTGCTGTGGTTTTATAGCTGGATAGGACTATTGATTACCAGGCATAGTGGTGTCCACCTTTGATCCTAGTACTTGGGAGGCAGAAGCAGGCAAATCTCTATGAGACGGAAGCCAGCCTAGTATACATAGTGAATTCCTGGCCATCTGGGGCTACAGTGAGACCCTGTCTCAAAAAACAAAACCAGAGTACCTTTGTTGAATATCAGGTGGCTGAAATTATATGAACTGATGTTTGGGTCTTCTGTTGTGTTCCACTCAAATGAATAGGACTCAGCATTTAAGGGAGAGTGCATAGGGTTTGGTGAGGGATAGGGAGAGGCATTAATGGGGGAGGGGGGTCTGGATTTGAGTGGGAAATGTTATATGAAATTTTAAAAGCTCAATAAAAAAGACCAAAAGAATTTCCATCTGATTATGCTTGTTACAATAAAAGTTATTCTTAACATAAAAAAAGACAAAAACCAAAACCAAAACAAAAAACAAAGCAAAAAAGTTTCTTGCAGATTTCCCAAAAGCTTGTATTTTCATTCTTACTCGACTTCAAGATCCAGCCTTCCCTGACTTCTCATCAATGTCTTTGAAAATTCCGTATCTCTGACCATTCATTTGTGGTACTGGCTTGGTGGGCATGCAGCTCTTTCCTGTTTCTGTATTAAGATAACCATGGATACTAGACAGTTATGCACAGCAGAACCAAGTTACTGAAAGTATAATTATTGAAACTTAGAAATTTATTTCTTATGTATATGAGTATTTTGCATGTATGTAAGTATGCCATGTGCATGTAATGTTCAGAGAGGCCAGAAGAAGGCATTGGATTCCCTGGAATTGTAGTTATGGATGGTTATTAGCTGTCATGTGGGTGTTGGGAATTGAACCTGGGTCCTCTGTCAGAGCAGTCAGTGTTCTTAACCTCTGAGCCATCGCTCCATCTCCCAAACTTAGAAACACTTAATAGTCATTCCTGCTCTTCGTCTCCTGTGGGGGGTTCTCATTGGCTGCACTGCCTGCTAAGGGCCCTGCTTTTGACCTTCCATGCAACCTCTCATCTCCTGGATGACTTCAGGGAAATTGAGAATTCCTCCTGAGTTGTGCAGAACAATTCTCCTCTCTTTACCTGCTTTTCCCCATACCAGCCTCTTCTGCATATTTGAAACCTACCTAATTATTCAGTCAAACAAAAGAAACATGGACTCATTTACAAACACAAGTGATAACCTGTTTCTCCCTTATCCAGATCCATCCTCTTTAGAATCTGTGATTCAAATTGTTCTCTCTCTCTTTTATTATTTCTGCCTAGTCTAATACACTTATTCCAAGATGGGTATAGCAAAGCAGATTTTCGGCTGGTCTGCAGGGAAATAAAAATTGGAACTCATCAATAAACAAGTGGATTATCTTTGGGGTGTTTTAACAGTGAGGTGTCACAGAATCCATCCCTACTGATCCTCTAAGAGCAGAGGAAGCAACTCAACTTTACAATAAATCCTTCTCAGTATGCATATTTAGAATTACTTGAGTGAGGAGATTTTTTTTCCTACTGTATTCACCTTGCTGAACAAGGACGGATGACACACAAAAGCTTGTTTGCTTTGTCTTTGTGCCAGCTTCCTAGTGAGGCTTTTTCTGACATGAAGAGTTCAGGTAAGGGCCAAGGAGAAAAGAGGCATGCAACCATCAAATACAGAAATACACCCTATGGAAAACAGTGCTATGGAGAGATTGTTACTGCTTGTCTAGACATGTGGGGTGTTGATTTTTCACTCTTACCTGGGGTAATCACTGTTCTTGCAACATTATCTCAATTTTTGAGAAATTCACTCAGCAAACCACAATTTAACTAAGCACATTTTAAGCATTTCTCTAGAGGTTAGCAATCAAATGACTTACCAATGTCAGTGTTGGGTAGAAACCAAGGTCTGGGTCTTAGGGAGTAAAGATGTGCACCAAGAAAGCATAAACAAAGAAATTTATCCCCTCTCCCTAGACAGAGAGGAGCTTATACACTAGGGATACTGCTGGCCTTCCCTTGACGGGACTGGAATTTATATGGGGTTGAGTGAAGCCAGTAACTCTTCCCAGAAGTCATCTGCCTAGTTTTTGTTTGCAGAGCTGGTTCCAAGGAGTCCTGAATAAGGCAGTTGAATTTCCCTAATTTATTCATGAACCTGACAGATACCACAGGGTGGACATAATTTTCCATTCAGCTAAGACTCAAAGACAGGGTTAAGGCCAGAAAGAAGCCATCTTTTGAGACAACAGCCATATTAAGTTTGATCTTTTCAGACATGAAGGTAATCCAAATAAAAAAGTGGTTGGTAAGGCAGAGAGCCCCTGACCTATCTAGTAAAGGCAACTTGCTGAGCAAATGCCAAATGCTGAGTCTGCCCCAGGGCTGGGGATACTAGAGCTTTCTTCACATATTGGAGAGTAACAATATTTCTCAGCTAAAGCAAAGATTTACCTTTAAAATTTTATTTCAGACAAACAAAAACCTAAGCAACCAACCAACCAAACAAAACAGTCCATGAGGAGAACACTGTGAGCTTCAAGCATAACACAGTCAAGGTGACGCCTGACTTGAGGACTCTGACTTTCTCTGGCTGCTCTGATTGTGAAAATTGTATAGATGTGCTTTGTGTATGTGTGTTTGTATATTTCTAAGCACATGTGTGTAGAGGCCAGAGGCCCAGCTTGGGTATCATTTCTTGCTTAGGTATTGTCCACATTGCTTGTTTTTTGACACAGCGTCTTTCCTGGTCCTGGAACTCTTCAAAAAGACTAGACAGGCTAGTTAGTAAGCCCCAGGGATCTACCTGTCTCTCTGTCCCCAGACCTAGGATTACAAACTTGAGCTACCATGTCTAGTTCTTTTTTTATACATGGGTTCTGGGGATCAAACTCAGATCTTTGTGCTTGCAAAGCAAGTTCTTACTGACTGAGCCATCTTTGTAGCCCAGTGCTGTTTTTGTTTTTTAATTTTGATTTTTTGAGACAAGGTCTCCCTGTAGCCCTAGCAGGTTTGCACTACCATGCCTGACTCTTTTTTTTAATCCTCCTTTTTTTTTTTTTTAAAGATAATGTCTCTCTGTAGTCCCTGCTGGCTTGATGATCTCACAGAGATCTGCTTACCTCTGTCTCTCAAGTGCTAGAATTAAAGGCGTATGCCACCATGCCCTGCTATCTCCTCCCTTTTATGAGTTATTCCCCTCTCCAAAAATGAGGAAACTGGTTCCCATTTCCTTGAGTGTTTGTTCAATTGTTCTAGCACAGAATACATATTTAGAAATATCGACTTCTGCTCCTGGAGGGGCAGGATTGAGGACAAGTTGCATCCACTGTCACCATACACAGCATTTCCATCACTCTACAAAGTTCCACTAATATTTATCACTTTTAAACACACCATTTCTTAGCTTTTTCTAATTCATTGTCCTTTTCAAGCTTCTTTGGGTCTGGATAAACCATGAATGGCATGAATGGCATGCTTCATGTTCAGCTAGGCAGGATTTTTAGATTAAGCAAATACTCGTGTTTGGGGCACATTTTACAAAACACCTTACCAGCACTCCTCAAAACTGTCAGGTTCATGAACAAAAAGGACTCTCTTAGAAATTGTCATAGCCCACAGGGCACTGAGGAGTCATTACAACCGTGGCACTGTGGTATCCTTGAGAGGATGCTGAAACAGGGACAGAACATGGACTGAGATGAAGGCGAATTAGCATGAACTCTGGAGTTGAAATAATGGCAAGTTAACATTGTTGCTTTTTTCAATTTGGTGAATGTAAAATGATGACAATTAGGAGACACTGAAACAAAGTGAGGAGTATTCAGGCATTCTTGGTACCATCACTGCAGATTTTCTGTAAATGTAGAATCATTCCAAGTAAAAATTGATAAACATATTCAAAATGTTATGTATATAAAAGAGTCATACAGATTTAGATGGTAAGGAACCTAAGATCTGAATCAGGTCTATTTGCAATCAAATATCAGCTCTAGCGAACAATTGCACACATAATTAGAACTCATCTTTACTGAAATCATAATCATTTGCTTTCAAATACTTCTCCATACCCTTTTAAGTAGCAATAGTAGTTTTAAATCAAGCATCAAAGAACATTTACAAGCTGTAACTCTATTGGACCGATTAACCTTTCTGAGCTCCTGTTTTCACATCTGTGAAATACAGTATTTCTTATTTCATAGGATTGATCTCAGGACTCAGTGCAGAAAACAGATCCATGCAGAATAATGGCCTATGAGCTGCTTTGAGCCAGGGATAGCCTCTTTGACAGTAGTGCAGTTCTGCAAACTAGCATCACTTCATATGGTAAATATATATATATATTTACCATATTAATATATGCATATGTATTTACCATATTATATATACACACACATTTTTACCATATTATATATATGAATATATATTTACAATATTA
>NW_008338715.1:8415141-8432393 GCF_000622305.1 Nannospalax galili | reverse complement strand
ATATATGCACATATTTACCATATTATATATTTTCACATATATATATGTGTATATAAAATAGTTGCTGGTACATAAACTTTCCCCTGTGAAATGAGAACATATTACAAATGATTTTGCAGGAACCCATCACCCATCACCGTCCTAGATTCTCTTCTACCTGTCTGTTTTCTCAGTGTCATGGAAACTGTGCACCAAGTAGACTCTAAAGTTCTTTGAGCTTTTCTAGACACAGGCAGTACTAAGGATTTTTTTCATAAGTTCTGTTGCTGTAATAGAAACACTGACCAAAGCAATTTATAGAAGGAAGAGTTTATTTGAGCTTACAGTTCCAGGGGGCTTATGGCAGGCAGGGAGGCATGGTGGCTGGAGGTGGCTGGAGCAGGAGCAGCAGAAGCTAAGCTCTCACATTATCATGCAGGCACAGGAAACAAGAGAGTAACTGGAGGTCTGGCAAGGCTTAAGAACTCTCTAAGCCTGCCCCCAGTGACATGCTTCCTCCAGAATAGCCACACCGGCTAAAACCTCCCAAAACAGTGCCACCATGTGGAGACAAATTGTCCAAATACTTGGAGCCTATGGGGGACATTTTCATTCAAATCATCACATTCCACCACCTGGCCCCCTGACCATATAAAATGCAAAATGCATTTAATCCAACTTTAAAAGTCCCCATAGTCATTATCAGTCTCAGTGCTATTCAAAAGTACACAGTCCAAAGTCTGTTCTGAGACTCAGGTAGATATCTGAACTGTAAGACTCTAGAAAATCAAAAGACAAATTACATACTCCCAACATACAGTGGAACCAAATACACATTACCATTCCAAAAGGGAGGACTGGAGGCATAGTAAGGGAATACCGGACCAAAACAAGATGAAAACCAGCAGGGCAAACACCAAATCCAGTAGCTTCATGTCCAACTTCTGGGACTTTACTTCCAAAGCGCTTAGATGGCTCAGCCTCTCTAGCTTTGCTGCATGCAACACACACCTCTGTCTTGTGCTGGTACCACTCCCTGTGTGCAGGTCTTCTTGGAAGAGGCCTCACAGCTCTGGCATCACGAACTTCTTGGGGTCTCCATTGCCAACCAGGCTTCACCTTCACAGCTTCACGCAATGGCCTATCAGGGCCTTCTCTAGTCAGGATAACCTCTGATGCATGCTGCTTGGTCTCAGAGGCTCTCTGAAACCTCACAGGAAGAATTGATGACCCCTTCACTCTTCCATCTTTCATGCCGCTAAAGCCAGCACCAGGTGAACGACACTGCCAAGTTTGACTGCGAGTTTGGGGTGGACTCCAGCCTGCTTTATCCATTTTAGATGCTTTTCTTTTCAGTGGTCCCTGCAGCATTTTCCTTTCACAAGTTGGAAGCTTAACTGGGTGTGGTCTTGCCCTGGAGGCACTCTCTCCATTGTTTAAGTTTGACTCTCTAGGCCCCTCCTTAAATACTTCAATCTCCTTAATCACTTTAATCTCCTTATCAATGGGATCCTCTCCATCACATGCCAGGGGTCCAACATTTATCTTCCTAGTGCTCTTTTTCAATCCAAACTGTATTTCTTTCTGCCCCATTTGCTTTTTTTCACTGTGGATCTGTATAATATTCACCATTAATAGCCACACCACCATTTCTACATTAGGCTGTCTTGAAATTTCTTCTGCTAGAGAAATTAGTCCATTGCTTTTCAACTTAGCCTCAGGCAAGCTTTTAGGTTGAGGGCAGACTCCAGCCAGACTCTTTGCCAAAATATCCCAAGTGCTGCTCAAGTCCTTATTTCCCCCTGGAACTACATTGTTCTCAGCACTGCTTTCTTCCAGATATTTACTAGAATGCCCTGTTAAGCTCTGCTTACAGAATCAACCATTTTTCTAGCCCAAACTTCCAAAGTCTTCCACATTTCTTCAAAATCCCACATGATCAGGTTCTTCACAGCCAACAGCCCACTCTCTGGTACCAAATACTGTATTAGTCATTTTTCTGTTGCTGTGATAGAAACACTGACCCAAGCAATTTATAGAAGGAAGAGTCTATTTGACCTTTCGGTTTCAGGGGAATTACAGTCCATCATGGCAGGGAAGCATGGTGGCTGGAGGTGGCTGGAGCAGGAGCAGCAGAAGCCAAGCTCTCACATCATCATGCAGGCACAGGAAGCAAGAGCGCAACTGGAGGTCTGGCAAGGCTTAAGAACTCTCTAAGCCTGCCCCCAATGACATGCTTCCTCCAGGATAGCCACACCTTCTAAAACCTCCCAAAACAGTGCCATCATCTGGGGACAAATGTCCAAATACTTGGAGCCTATGGGGAACATTTTCATTCAAACCATCACAGGAGGCAATCCCCTGACTCCACATGAACTATCACTTTCCAGTTCTTTTTTTAAGACAATTTTTAATGAAAATTTGCCATTTTCATACAATATAATTTGATGGTATTTAGATCCCCTCCCCCCATCACCTCCTCACACTGCCTATCATCCAATTCACTATACTGCACTATATATACAATATTGCCCATAGTCTGATTTGTGTCCCCACATGTCCCTCAGCATGGGTCCATCCACTGGACCCTGGTCAACCTACCAAGAGCCCCGTGCTTGAAGGAGACTGTCTCTGCCTCTCCCAGCAGCCACCAGTTGCCAAAAGTCCTTAGGCTGTGTTAGAATTTCTTACCCACTTCCCCATGTCTAGGCTGGGATTTTGTCTGGTTTGAGGTTGCATGGAATGTGTGCATACTGTCACCATTGCTATGAGTTCATATATGTAACTGACCAGCTTTCTAGAAAACTCTGTTTTCCTGTGGTCATCTGCCACCTCTAGCTCTTACAATTTTTCTCCCCCCTCTTCTGAAATGATCCCTGAACCTCTGGAGGCACAGGTTCAGCATAGGTGTCTATTAAGGGAGGAGCAGTCTGCAGCTTTGGATTCTCTGTACATTGACCAGTTGTAGGTTTCTGGGTTAATCACCATTTTCTGCTAAGAAAACTTCTGTGGTGAGAATTGAGAGATGTATTCATCTTACCTGTAGAGGTTGCACATAAGATGAGGTCTCACTTAGGGTTGAGTGTCTCATAGACTCTTATTCTCTGCTCTTGATCAACTGAAAAACTCTATTAGTCTCCATCTGTTGTAAAAAGAAACTTCTTTGATGAGTGGTAAGAGGTACACTTCTCTGCAAATATAAAAGTGAACATTTAGAATACAGTAAGAAATTATGTTGGTCTAGTAATATAGCAAAAGTAGTTTTTTTCTCTAGGGTTTATGACCTCTCCCACCATGTATATTGACTATGTTTACAGTACCACACATAAGTTCCCTCCCATTGAGCTAGACTTAATTCTATCTAGACAGCTGTTGACCACTTCCAAGATAAAAGTGCCACTACTGTACCAATAATAATAGTTTTCTGGGACAGTCATTATTTATTAGGATTTTTTGCTGGGTAGGACCACTGATTGGTTTTTTTCCCTTGGCTGTTTGCATAGTATCCTCTGATACCATAAGAGCTAGTTGTCATGGAGGGATTTTCCAGGTCAGTACCAGCTTGATTGCTATAGGTCTTGTGTCCCAAAGTAAGGCCCATTTTCAGCAATCTAGTGAAGAGGAAGCCCACAGAGTGGGAAAAAATATTCACCAAGTATGCATCTGACAGAAGATTAATTTTCAGAATATACAAAGACCTCAAAAAACAAACAAACAAAAAAGAAAATAAATGACCCAATTAAAAAATAGGCTGTGGATCTGTACAGGGAGCTCTCAAAAGAAGAAATAAAAATAGCTAAGAAATACCTTAAAAGTACTCAAAAGATTTAGTAATCAGGGAAATGTAAATCAAAACTACTTTAAGATTTCATCTAACCCCAGTCAGAATGGCTAAGACCAAGAGAAAAAATGACGTCAAATACAGGCATGGATGTGGGGAAAAGGAAACCCTCATCCACTGCTGGTGAGATTCTAAACTGGTGCAACCACTGTGGAAATCATTATTGAGAACTCTTTAAAAATTAAAAATAAATCTACCATATAATCCTATTATACCACTCCTTGGCATGTACCCAAAGGTCTCATTCTAATACAGAGACACTTGCACAACCATGTTTGTTGCTTCTCTTTTCACAGTAGTTAAGAAATGGAAACAACCTAAATGTTCCTTAACTGATGAATGAAAAATGAAAATGTGGTATATTTACACAATGGGGTTTTATTCAGTGGTAAAAAAGAACAAAATAATAAAATTTGCAGTCAAATGGATGGAACTATAAACTGTTACAATAAGTGAAGTACCAGACTGAGAAAAACAAGTGATGTATGTTCTCTCTCATTTGTGGACCTTAGCTTCAAAGCCCTAGATGTGAGACTATATATTTATGTAACTTCAGGAGCCAGAAAAATGGAAATAAACCTTGGGGGGTGAAGAAGAAGGAGCTTGAGAGAGGGGCATAGTAGGAGATAGGTGTTATCAATGGGGGAAATAGGGAAAAGGGAGGTACTTAACTGAGGAGGTAGTAGGGAGGATCATACTGGGGGAGTAAGAGGATAGATAAATAATGCTTAGACGGTGTGAAAAACCAGAGGGAAATGTATTAGTTTAAAGCCCTACTGCAAAATACATATAGAATGTATATATGTGCGCATGTACATTTGAGGGATATATAACAAAAAACTCAGTGCTATAGGAGAAACCACCATTCGAGTTGTTGGTCAGGGTAGTTCAAGAAACTCACAAAATAACACAGACTATTGCCACAGCCCTTGATTTCTTCTCAGAACTTCAAGGTAAGATCCTATTGCTGAAGACAGGACATATCCTCCAGTTCTTGATGCATGATGATTCTGTTTTGTCTTAATGACAAAATCATCTGCGCTGTACCATTGGGGACATATTAAAGTTACTGCATCTCTCTTCAAA
This sequence comes from Nannospalax galili, assembly GCF_000622305.1. Lineage (NCBI taxonomy): Eukaryota > Metazoa > Chordata > Mammalia > Rodentia > Spalacidae > Nannospalax > Nannospalax galili. Next base: position 8,427,487 of record NW_008338715.1, on the reverse strand, counting down.
CTTTAGGCTCGAAAACATTAAAGCAGATGGTGGTACTTGGAGGGTAATTAATTTTCCTTTGGAGGAATAATCACTTTCCTTAAAAATAAATTAGTACCTCCCTCATTTTCTCCAAGAGGTAATGGTTTAGTAAATTGAGCAATGAACTCGGCTGCCCTTGACCAGGACTTAGGGGAAAGCAGAAATCTTTTTTGATTTTTCCCTCTGTCTGGTTATGTAGATCTGAGAGCCTTGCTTCTTAAGTGGTCAGAGTGAGTAAAGGAATCAGAACATTTTAAGCCTTTAGCATGTGCCTGACAAAGAGTGAGGTGATATCATTATTAGAGCAAGAGGATGCACACAATTAACACATTTCTAAAACTTTTGTTTGGATTACTCTTGCCAGGATATTGAGTAAAAATCTCATAAGGTTCTGGTATACAAGATCCAGTCACTTGCCTAGATGGCATTTTTTAAATTAATTACTGATTTATGACCAGATTGTTCTTCACATTTCATGGTATAGAAAAGCATCTGGGAAATAGTTGAATTTCTCCCTTTTTTCCAGATAGCAGTGCTTAGTATATAACTACCTAATAGACGATATCAAATGCAATCTCACCAGGAGCCTGCATCTTAATATTCAGAGGAAGATCTTAATATATTTTAACAGGTTTATTAAAATAAAGCTACCCACATATTTATAATTTAAAATTCAGAGTTTAGGAATAATGCATATTCCTAAACTTTGAACTTCCACCAATTCTAGGACACCAAGTGACCTATGAAGTAGAAAAACATTTTGTTTTGTTTATATCCACAAATATATACATAGCTGTTTGCTGCTTGAGTTTTCCTAGTTATCTAAATAATATAACAATGACATTGGGGAGAAAGTTACTGTATGATCATTTTCTTGAGCATTTTCTGGGTTTAGTTTTTGCCAGGGGCATATTTATTGGTGGAAATTATCATGATATCCATATTTTAGCATAATGAGAGATATATTTTAATATTTAATTCAAAATAAGAGGCAATTATTTGTGCAGGAAATGAATTTTAAACTTATTTTATCTTACCACAGTGTGTAGAAAGATATTGACACCTCCACATCCCCCAGGAATTACATTGATAACGTGACAACAGAGAGGTCTACATTCCACTCAGCACAGATTGCTCAGGGCTGCAGAAACAGCGGCCCTAATTTACTTTTTGGAGAGTATTAGAGGAGAAATATTTTCTTGGCAAAGAGTGTTTATTTAAAGATTTTCTCCAGCAACTGTGGAAGGGAAGGCACTTTCAGGGAGCCAAAACAAGAGTCAGAGCTTTCAGAGCAGATCACAGTGCACAGTGTCTGCATGTGCCACAGAGGAGAACTTCTAATACGGCAAGGCTGACCTTCCTTGTGAGGGGATTGAAGGTTGATGTCAGACCCCATCATATATCCTTTAGGTTCATTTATAGATTGGTCTATAGAGTAAACTGATTTTAATTCTCATTTTCTTTTTCCAGATTGGTAAACAATTCTGAACAAACTGTAAATCAATTCCACTGGTCATTCCAATAATGTTTTGAATCAAGGCACCCTCTGAGGGGCTGTTTTATAAATGTAGTTAGCACCTGGACTGATGAAGACCTATAGAAGACATTAAAAACTCAGCTGTTTGCTTTGCTTTAATGTTTCTTGTTTATTAAAATGTATTCTGTGTATGTGTGGCGGTGAGGGGGGTGTCTTGCTGGGCTTCTGAAATGAGATTTTAGGTATCACTAGCACTTTTCTGATTATTTTTAGATAACATAAAGTCTTCTCATCAATATAAGAGGGAAACACAGTCATGGCTTTGAAATTAGATTTTCAAATCTTATATGTTGAGTAACTCCCCAGTCTTCATGTAAAGATAATACTTCTGAGCTCCTGCTCCAGATATGCAGGGCAGATGACAGCTTTGTCTTTGGAAAAGGTGCTGTGAATGATCTTTTTCTTCATTCCCAGTTCTTTCTTCCAGACTTACTAACTGAAGTTTCTTAAGTCATCAGGCTTGGAACAGGGATGGAAGAAAGACAGCATGGAGAACAATCTTTTCAATTAGTTTATCAGTAGCTGACTCTGTTCTTGCTTGCCTCAGTGAGCTTATAGGCTTATTTTTTTCTGTCCTAGGGGATTTTCTGGTATTTTTTTTTCTAGAAGGTCCACAATTGAATCAATTGCCTACTACTTCTGCCAAATCACCAGCCTCATCTTGTTGGTTTCTTATTTCCCAAGTCAGTGTCACTTCTGATGTTCTGATGATGAATGAAAACTCATTATTGTCTCTTGTCTCTGGTATATATATATATACATTTTTTGGGTAAACTTTTTATTGGATTTTTGTGCATTTTATACCAAACATCTTAATCAATCTTAATCATCTTTATACTCCCTTCCCCATCAGTACCCTCTCATAGCCCCCACCCCCACTGGAATTCATGCATCTTGCCACTTGTGTTAATACCTATCATGTCAAATTAGTGTCCCCAGGCATCCCTCAGTGCTATTTCATCCACTGGCAGCTTATCTAGGGTCCCTCCCTTTAAGAAGATCAGCTCTTTCTCACCTAGCAGTAATCAGCTGCCAATAATTCTTTGACTAAGATTGGAGCATATTCTTACCACAATGGGAGGATATCATCCCACACCTACCACCCCCTCCAAGGCTCAGGGACTTTTGCAGAAGAGGTTGGCAGAAAAAATGTAAGAGGCAGAGGAAGGGGTGGAGTGTTATCTGGAAATGTCCTCCGACCACTATTCTGGCAAGCTGCAGTCATACCTCCTTCCCATGCTCATCAAAGAATGAAGGGGGGAGTCAGTTGCCCCTCTCACCAGTCGACCTTAGCTGCATGTGGGGGGAGGGGCAAAGGATATATAAACTTAGAATACAAAGAGGCACCTCTCTCACAGGATCCATATTTGAGTGTGGACTTAAATACACATTCATTATGGCACAGCCATAAATGTGGGATGCTCACTCTTCTGTAAATAAGCCCCTACCCTATGCTCTGTTAAAAAATAATAAAATATTTTTAAATAAAAGATTGGAACTTGTCACCCATTTTCACAGTTCTGTGCTGGGGTTTTGTCTGCTTGAGTTTGCATAGGTCTCATGCATGCTGACACCATTGCTGTATGAACATGTTCCCAGGAGCTTGTAGGACTCTATTTCAATATGGTTATGCACCTCCTCACTGGCTCTTACAGTCTTTTCACCCCTTCTTCTGCAATGGTCTCTGAGCCCTGGGCAGATGGAGTTTAATATAGGAGTCCTGTCCAAGGGCCCACACTCCATAGACTCTTACTCTCTATGCTTTGGTCATTGTGACCTTTTGTGTTCTTGGTCCTCTGTTTCATGAGGGACCTTCATTGATGAGAATTGAGAGATGCATTAGTGTTCTTTTTAGCCCTTGTTCTATGTTTGGTAAGCCTTAGGTGTAGAGGTTGCTAGTAGATGTGCCACTGAAACTTGGACAATTAACAGACAATGTGTGTGCAACCAATTGTGGAACTCTATGATAGTCTTCATCTGTTGCAAAAGAAGCTTCTTTTGTGAGTGGTGATTGGGATACTTGTCTGTAAATATAAGGATCCATATTTTGCAGATAGAAAGAAATTACATTTTTTAAGGTATGTGACAGCCTTGGGGTTTTCTCTAAAATATATGATCACTCCAGCCACATGTATTTGACTCTTTATAATACCACAAATGAGTTTCCTTCCATTGAGTGGGCTTTAAGTCCAATTAGGTAGCTGTTGATTACCCCCAAGATAAAAGTGTCACTCCTGCCCCTATGTAGCTTGTGCTGGTCATTGATGTGGTTATTAGGCCTTGAAGCTGAGATTGGACCATCAATTGATGGTCCTTAGCAGCTTGCATAGTACTCACCCAAGCTAGCCTTCAGGGGAAGTGACTTCTGGGTCAGTTCCAGCTCTGTTGCTCTAAATCTTGTGTCTGAAGTATGTTCTGGCTTCAACAATAGGGTCTTATCTTCAAGTTCTGGGAAACGATGAAAGGCTGTGGCAGAAGTCTGTGTAATTTTGGGAGTCTCTTGGAGCTTACCACACAGCTTTTCCCTATCTCAATTACTTATGTCAATTTTTTTTTTTCTTTTTAAATGTTATCTAAGGCATCATACTTATACTTGGTTGGCAACTTTGAAAATGGCACCGATGCATCAATTGCCTCTTCCATCCCAGATACTTGCAATGTAAAGATCTTCTCTACCTATCAAAACTCTAGTGCTATGTCAGATAACACCAGGTAACAAGGGCCATCAGAGAATCCTACAATTTTATTTTAAAGAGGACTTTTTTCTTAGTGTTTTATGCTTTCTAATACTTCCAGGAAATATTTTTTAAAGCACCTGGCCTTTGGCAGCGGCTAGTCTGCCGCTGTGGCAGTCTGTACTCTCTTTATCCCAGGTGGTGTGCATTTGCTAGAAACCTTGTCCTCCAGAGAACCTCTCCTACTACACAGCACCTGGCTTTTACAAAAGGAGTATTCCTCCTTTTCCAGGTTCTCCCTATATCCCAGCCTGCCTCAAGGTGAGCTAATATGTGTTTTGTAGCAATTCAGCCGGCCCTTGCCATTTCCGGGGCACCTAGATGGAGATAGTGTTAACTGTAGTTCCCCTTGGAGGCTCTTTCCTCCCTGTCTGCAGGGGAAGCAATAGTTCTTAGAGAAGTACCACAGGGAAAAGCTTATGGAAAGAAGGAGGATTGTGGCCACACTGGAATGTGGGTATTTTTCAACAGAATAATTAATTCCTAATCCAAGAAGCAGGCATAAAATCTGATAATCTGTAACAAAACATCTTCTATTGTAGCTGAGTTTCTTTCTTTCCAGAATTTATTCTGTTATTTCTAAATACATGTAAATACATGCACTGTCAATATTATTAGGCAAATGAGGGCTTTAGAAATTGACTGCCTCATGTCTCTTAGATGTTTCCTGTCAAAAGGTTACAGTATTAAAAAGAATACCAGGTCCAGAGAAAGTTCTGTCTTGGGTTTGACAACATTATTTACATATCTACTTTCCCTCAAATCTTAGCAGCAAGCCATTGCCAGAGAGTTATCAGATGGATGAGATGTTTGGGATTCTTGAATTGTAGAGCTGACTGTGCCTACTAAAACCTGGTCCAACAAAAGTTCTGTGCTTTAATCAATGCTCTTAATAGCTTTCTTGCTTGGGCAGAGGCAGAGTAAGATTTTACTGTGTGTATGAGAGGATATAAAGTTAAAAGCATGCTAAGGAGAAAAAGAATAATTTCCCTTCAGTATAATCAGTGGTGTTACCCAAACCCAAGTTCCTGAAGTCTTCTGGAATTACAGATATGTTAGTGGCTAGAGATTTCACCTGATGAAGAGTTAACCTTATTACCCGTAGTATTGTCATGGTTTAATATGCAGAATCGGCTTTGGGTTCAGCTATATCTTGAGATGAATCTCTTTCTTTAGTTTAATTTTTTTCATTAGCCACTCAGTTTCCATGCAAAGTAAAGCCGGGGTAATATCTGGTAGAATTGGGTTGATGATTAGGTAATGCATGTAGGTTGGCATAGGACAGTAAGTCAATCCATGGCAGCCTTACAGCTTTACAACTTTATAATATCTGTTAGCAGGCAGTCTTTTGTTCACAACTGTTTTGTGATACTTCCTGGAAGCTCATGCTCTTTTTCCTCACATTTGACAGATTGCTACTACCAGCTCTGGTTTGTATTGAACCTCTGCTTTCTTGGAAGCCATTTCCCTGTTTCCCATATAGAATTATTTCTTGTCCCCTTACAAGGGGGTTCTGCAGAACAGTGAGGCCGTGGACTGAGGACAGAATCCTAGGATCAATCATGTGTAAAAAAGAGGACAAAAACATCTCATCAGCCGTTTAGTGAAGGGCCAAGATGTAGTAGGAAATCCATAAAAACAGAGAATTGTTTCAGGGAAGAAGGCTATGATGAATGAAATATAGCCTCTTTTTACAGGGCTAAAAGAAAAACCGTTTTCCAAGAGATCAGGGACACACAAACATGCACCAACTGGCTGGTGGCACTAGAATCTTTAGAAGAAAATGTATTGAGGTGATTCCCTGTGACCTTTCCTGATCGCAGTGAGTTGATGACTTAGCCTTCCGACGCTGGGCCATAGAATACAGATACTCCTCAACTTACAATGTGTACTAACAAACCACCACTGAAGTTCCAGGGGATCCTATTCCTTCTTCTGGCCCCACAACCAGCTAGTTACTTCAGTTCCAGGGGATCTGGTGACACCTAGCCTCTATAGGCACCAGGCACATAGGCAGTACATGTATATACATGCAGGCAAAACTCTCATAAAATAAAAATAAATCTTAAAAAAGAAAAGAGATTGCTTTGGCATCACAAATTGAAAAATCTGTAATGTAAGTAACCCTAAATTGGAGACCTTCAGTACTCGTGTCCACCAGTATTTTAAATATTTTAGTTATTATTTTTATTTTATGTATATGAATAGATTGCCTGCATGTATGCAAGTGGTGGCTCACGCCTTTAATCCCAGCAATTGGGAGGCAGAGGCAGGCAGATCTTTGTGAGTTCGAGGCCAGCCTGGTCTACATAGTGAGTTCCAGGACAGCTGGGGCTACAAGGAGACCCTCTCTCAAAAAGACAAAAGGAAAAAAAAAAAAAGAAGAAGAAAAAAAGAAAAAAAAAAAAGAAAAAAAAAAAGAGGGCGTTGGATGCCCTTGAACTGGAGTTATGGATGGTTGTTAACTGCCATGTGGGTTCTGGATAACGAACGCAGATCCTCTGCAAGTACATACAGTGCCCTTAACGGCTGAACTATCTCTCTAGCCCCTCCACTAGTATTTTAGATCTTGTGTTTGCACTGGTTTGCAGAACAGAATGGGCAGTGGAAACAGCATCTCCTGACAGAGGAAAGAAAATCAATGCAACACTTCCTGGGACTCAGGACTTCAGAGGAGTCATACATTCAGGTTCGTTATAGGGAAGAAATAGGTTACTTCTCTGTTCATTCTATGAAGGTCCTAGATTCAACCCATTTATTCCTCCTCTGCAGAAAATGGGGTATTCTGATGAGTAATGTCTTAAAGTAATGCTGTCAGTGAGTTGTCTCCTTCCCATAGGGATTTTAAAATATTTTATTTATTATATTTATTTTACGTGTATGAGTGTATTGCCTGTGTGTATGTAAGTACAACCATGTTGTGCAATGCCCATGGAAGTCAGAAGAGGGTGTCACATTCCCTGGAACTGGTGTTATAGACGATTGTTAGCCATCATGTGGGTGCTGGGAACTAAACCTGGGTCCTCTGTAAGAGAAGCCAGTGCTCTTAATCACTTTCCAGCCTTTCCAACCCTTTCCATAGGATTTTTGACAAGCAACTTCTTGTTATTCATTCTGCCTCTTGAGCCATGGTCTACATGACTGCCTGTCCAGACTGCGTTAGTCAGTAATGCCCCTCCTTAGCCCCTGGATGCTTCTAATCAATTTGACAAATCTCACCTGACTAATCACATAGTATACCTCCAGTTCCGTAAGCTGCAGGAAAAGTCTCACAGACATTTTACCGTCATGACTAGCTCAGATATGAATTTGAACCTGACTTTACCTGGATAAAATGCTGTGGAAGTGTGGGACGTAAGAATTTTTCCTTTACAAATTTTAATTGCCTCAGGTAGATACATTTCCTTTCACAGAAGTATTCCAATAAAAGAGTTCTCAGACCTTTTTCTCTTAGGCAAAAAAGTGCTTGAACACCAAAGCTTTTCCTATTAAAACATATTGACACAAGATTTTTTTTTTTTTTTTAAAGCAAGAATCTTGTTTACTTTTTTGAGCTGTTTTCTTTGTTCTTCTTTGAAGTAAATGCCATGGTAACGTGCATCTGAGTATTTCTTCACATTAAGTTATGAAATGGTTTTCTTGACCTAATGCTTTTATATGAGGCAAAGCTTATGACCCAATTTCAATTTACACAGAGTCACAGGAAAATGGAGCCAAACTTCGGTGTTTTTATTTGCTAAAGAGTGAACCTCATTCCATACAAAGACAGCTAGATGGGGCCAGAACTAAGAATGCCCCAGTAGAGGCAAAGCCCTCCTATAAAGCAGGATGAAGGGAGAAAAGGGACCCTGGCTTCAACTAAAGCAGAAGCTCAGAATTAGTCCTTGGAGTGCTGACAAGCATTGCTAAATTTTCAAGACTGGAGCTCCTTGTGTAGGAAGAGGAAACATCTCAGTATGAGCTATGAGGCTTTTTGTTGTTTCTTTAAATGATATTATTGAATATGATGCCATGAAGTTCAATGTTAGGGCAGTAAGTGGTACATGAAAATATCTGTGAATGAATGGACTTATGTGGCATTTTCATCTAGAGAGTCAGTGAATGGGGGGTAGAGCAGCTGCAAATTTGAAGAAGTTTATTTTACTTTTTTGGATCAAAAGAAACCCAAATATGAGAAGGTTATTTGATGGCAAATCCTCAACTCTGAAAACATAAGACTTCATTATGAAACAAATAATTTTGGAGCTGGGTGTGGTAGTGCAGACCTTTTATCCCAGCATGCAGGCAGTTCTCTGTGAGACTGAGGCCAGCCTGCTCTACATAACAAATTCCAGGCTAGCTGGGGCTACAGGAAGACCCATTCCACAATACGAAAATGTAAAAAATCCCCAAACAAATAAAAATCAAGAAATCTTTTTATAAACTTATTCCCTTAAAACTGATGTCAGCACTATATGCATGTATCAACATAGCATACAAAAACCCATTCATAGGCATAATATTAGTAACACATTTATTAAAGTAATATATGTATAATACATATAAGCATGAAAGATTATTTTAAATTAGTGATAGTAGATTCTGTAGTCTATTATATACTATATGCTGGAGACAGCAGAATCCTCCTAGAAATGTACTTAAGTTTATTGAAAGTATTCTTTCTGTTACCTCTTCTTTCTATAACAAAAATATAAAATTTTATGGTTTGTAAAACTATGTGTAAAAATGTCTCTATATAAACTATGCATAGAAAAAATAGAAAGAAGCAACTCAGTGAAGAATTGGCTCTTTGAAAAGATAAACAAGAATGACTATCATTTAACTGAATTAATTAAAAGAATGAGAGGACAGATCCAAATTAATAAAATTAGAAATGAGCTGGGTGGCATCAAAACTGATACCAAAGAAATTCAGAAACTCTCAAGGAAGTACTTTAAAAAACTATATTCCACTAAGTTAAAAAGTTGAAAGAAATGGATGAATTTCTAAATGCATCTGAACCAAAAATTTAAAGCAGGAGAAGAGCAATAACTGAAACAGGCCTGTAAGAAGCAAGGGGATCGAAACAGTAGTAAAAAGCCTCCTGATTGAAAAACAGCCCAGATCCAGATGGATTCACAGCAGAATTTTACTAGGTCTTTGAGTCTTTGAAGAAGGATTACAACCAATACTTCTCAAATTACAAAAGAAGAAGCAGCAGCAGCAGAGGCAGAAGAAGAAGAAATAGAACACTGCCAAACTCCTTCTAGGAAGCCAGCATCATATCATTTTAATGGCAAAACCAGGTAAGACACAACAAAAAAGAACTGTACCAATATCCCTGATGAACACAGAAGTGAAAAATTTTAAACAAAATGCGTGCAACCATAATACAAGCACATATCAAAAGACATCTACCATGATCAAGTGACTTTAGCCAGAGATACAGGAATGGTTCAACATACACAAGTTGATAAATATAAAAAACTATATGAATGATCTTAAAGATAAAATTCAAATGATAATTTCAATGGATGCAGAAAAGGCCTTTGACAAAAATCTGACATCCCTTTATGATAGATCTCCTAAGAAGCGTAGGACTGAAGGAAACATACATCAGTAATAAAGGCTACCTGTAACAAACCTATAGCCAATATCATCCTAAATGGAGAAAACCTTGGAAGGAATTAATAACAAGAACAAGACAGGGCCGCCAATGTTCCCACTCTTATTCCATATAGTACTCAAGGTCCTAGTTAAAACAATAAAACAAGAGAAGGAAATTAAAAGGATAAAAATAGGGTAGAGGAAGTAAAATTATCCCTGTTCACAGATATGATTCTGTACATATGAGATCACCAAGAATCCACCAGAAACTCTGGAACTGAATCACACTTTCAGCAAAGTGGCAGGATACCAATTAACATACAAAATCAGTATAGAAAAAGTCTTGAAAAAGAAGTCAGGGAAACAACCCTATTCTATAGCCTAAACAATACTTTGGAATAAATGTACCCAAGGAAATGAAAACCTCAATTAAAACTAAATCACTGAAGAAAGAAATTGAGGATGACAGTAGGTCCTGTACTCACGTATTTGTACAACTAGTATATTGAAAACGGGCTACCCATCAAAAAGCAATTTTCAGATTCAGCACAATCCCAATCAAGATTTCATGACATTTTTCACTGAAGTAGAAAAAAATTTTAAAATTCACATGGAAGCACAAAAGACCCCAGATAACCAATGTTGTCTTTATACCAAAGTTATCAAGACCAAAAGAATAATGCTAGATGGATTAACATACCTGATCTCAAGTTACACTACAGAAACTACAGTAACTAGAACAGTGTAGACTGTGCACAAAAACAGACAAGTAGATCACTGGAATAGAGTAGACGATCCAGACACAAGTCCACGAATTACCAGCCTACTGATTTTGACAGAGATATCAAAATTACACACTGGAGGAAAGGCAACATCTTCAACAAATGGTGCTGATAATTTCTACATGTAGAAGAATGAAATTTGACCTGTGTCTCTCACCATAGCCCTAGCCATTATTTGCTCTTTCCTTAGTCTTGTCATTCTGATTGGGTAAGATGGAATCTCAAAGTAGTTTTAATTTGGATTTGCCTCATGGCTAAGGATGGTGAACACTTTTAAAGATAATTTTTAGCATTTTGTATTTCTTCTTCTATATGGGGATCCTAGGTTCGGATCTTTGAATTTGCATTTAGTTTGGAGTACCCTTAGAAACCAGAAAACAAGACAGAACTTAAGGGAGGGAGCTACTAGAACAGAGATACTATGTCCAGGGAAATGGGAATAATGCAGGAGAAGGTTTAAGTGGGGAGGGAAATGGAAGGGCAGGATTGAAAACAGGGCTGGGGAGGGAAAACTAACTCTAAGGCTATTTGGAGAAGCTATATAGAAACTTACTATTTTATGTTTCTTTTAAAAATATTTAACTGGAGTTACCCTACAAAGAAGGATAATGCTCCTCCAAGAAGCCATAGTTTATCAAACAAAAAACCAAGTGCCAGGTATAAGATACCTCCTGTTAGGTTGTTAGTCAGGGGAGGTCCTAGAGGACACCCCCCCCCCAGCAAATAATTCAGGCTATTGCCATCGTTCTTGGTTACACAGGAGAGTTTGAGGATCAGATCCTGTTGCTGAAGACACCACACAGTACGATCACAGGACATGGAGAAATCAAGCTGGTACTGACCTGGATGCTTCCTCCCTGCTGGCTAGCTTTCACAGTACCAGAACGTGCTATACAGACTGTTCAGAAGAGAAAAGCCATCAACAATCTTACTAAGATGTGAGCCCTAGGAGGTATGATGATTAGCCTGACAAGGTATGCCTACTGGTACAATAGTGACATGAATGGCATGAGAGTAACCAACAGCTTTTTCTTTTTTACAAAAACTTTATTGAGAATTTCATACATGCATATAAGGTGTTTTGATCAAATCCATGTCATTCCCTCCCCTCCAACATTCCCCCCTCTGAAGAGGTAACCCCCAAATCTTTTAAGATTTAGATACAAGCTCCCAAATACTTTTTTGGCCTTTGGAACAGAGTATGTTGCTAACAGGCCCAAGGACATTTTGACTTTTAGCTAAGAAACTGGTCACATTTCTTTGGGGTCTTTTTACCCTGTCTAGCCAATTCCTACCTCCTGTTCTTATCACACCATCCTCTGAAGGGGTTACCCAAATTGCCAATAGGGAATAGGGATGCAGACCACTCTGGCTTCTTCCATGCTGAACAGGGTGAGGCAATTGGGGTAGACCCTTCAGTGGGTCTATCTAAAAGACTCCCAAATTGTATAACTCTTGTCTCTAAGGGAAGAAGAAAGCCCTTGAATCATGAATAGGAGATGTGAAGGCAAGAGTAATTAGCATTACAAGTTCTAGACAGGGAACTAGAAAAAAGTCAGAACAGGGCAATTTTCAAATGATCTTATGCGAGTCCATTGGAGTTTCTTGTCAAGGGCTTCCAAAAGCATCCCTCTATTGGGTTCCTCCTCATTTTTCTTTTGTCTTCCAAGGCTGGGCTAGTTGAC
>NW_008338715.1:8414500-8415123 GCF_000622305.1 Nannospalax galili | reverse complement strand
GAGTGGCTGGACACTCAGGTGAGGGTCCAGTGACCCTGCTTGGCACTCTTTTATGAATGGGCATAACCATCAAAAAGCCCAATTGTTACTATGTTTGGCAAAGTTGTGATGGTGGTAGTTATTTCATGCAGAAGGGATTGCTGTATAGCATCATCTTATTAAAAGGACCTGGAATTTAAAAGGATTTGGTGCTAGGAGCCACGTATGAGGGAGAAATACATCGTTTGTTTTTCTTTGTCTGTGTTACTTCACTTAGTGTAACAGTTTCTAGATCCATCCATTTACCTGAAAATTTCATTACTTCATCTTTCTTTTCTGCTGAATAGAACTCTGTTGTGTAAATATATCACATTTTTGTTAACCACTTGTCAGTTGAGGGACACTTAGGTTGCTTCCATCTCTTAGCTCTTGTGAAAAGAGGAGCAACAAACATGGTTTTACAAGTGTCTCTACAATAGGGTGAGTCCTTTAGATGTATGCCAAGGAGTGGTATAACCGGGTCATATGGTAGGTTCATTTTTAGTTTTATAAGAGTTATCCACACTGTTTTCCATAGAGGCTACATGAGTTTGCAATCCCACCAGCAGTGAATGAGCATTCCCCTTTCTCCACATCCTCGCCAG
>NW_008338715.1:8410087-8414388 GCF_000622305.1 Nannospalax galili | reverse complement strand
TTTCTTAGCCATCTTTATTTCTTCCTTTGAGAACTCTGTTTAGATCTTTAGCCCATCTTTTCATAGGGTTATTTGGTTTCTCAATTCTTTGTTTTTTGAGTTCTTTATATATTCTGGATGTTAAACCTCTGTCAGATGTGTCATTGGTGAAGATTTTTCCCATTCTATGGGTTTTCTCTTCACTCTTTTGATTGTTTCTTTTGCTGTTCAGAAGCTTTTTAGTTTAATGAGGCCCCACTTGTTGATTTCTGACCTTAATTCCTCAGCAACTTCTGTCTGATTTAGAAAATCCTTTCCTATACTTATATCCTATAAGTTACTGCCAATTTTTTCTAATAGTTTCCAGTTTCACATTGAGGTCTTTGATCAATTTAGAGTTGATTTTTGTGCACAAGGTGAAAGATAAGGATCTGATTTCATTCTTCTACAGGTGTAGATCCAGTTTTGCCAGCACCATTTGTTGAAGATAATGTCTTTCCTCCATTGTGTGTTCTTGGAACTTTTGTCAGAAATCAGGTGGCTGAAATTGCGTGTACTCAGGTTTGGATCTTCAATGATGTTCGATTGATCTATGTGTCTGTTTTTGTGCCAGTGTCATGCTGTTTTTATAAATATGGCTCTGTAGTATACTTTGAGATCTGGTATAGTAATCTCCACAGCGTTGTTCTTTGTGCTCATGGTTGCTTTGGGTATCCAGGGTCTTTTGTGCCTCCATATGAATTTAAGGATGTATTTTTCTAATTCTGTGAAGTGTGTCATGGGGATTTTGATTGGGATTGGATTGAATCTATATATTGCTTTTGGTAGGATGGTCATTTTAACAGTACTAATTCTTCCAATCCATGAACATGGGAGGTCCTTCCATCTCCTGGTGTGTTCTTAAATCTCTTTCTTTAATGATTTAAAATTTTCGTTGTAGAGGTATTTGGTGTCTTTCATTATATTTATTCCAAGATATTTTAATTTTTTTGCAGCAATTGTGAATGGGCATGTTTCCCTAATTCTTTCTCCTATTGCTTGTTATTAGTATATAGAAAGGCTACTGATTTTTGTAGATTGATTTTATAACCTGCCACTATACTGAAAGTGTTGATCAGTTCTAGGAGTTTTCTGGTGGAACTTTTGGGGTCTCCTAGGTATAGTATCATATCATTTGCAAAAAGTGGTAGTTTGACTTCTTCTTTTCCAATTAATACTCCTTTAATTTCCTTCTCCTGTCTTATAGCTCTAACAACAGTTTCAAGCATTATGTTGAAAAGGAGTAGAGATAGTGGACATCCTTGTCTGGTGTTGGGAACCCTGCTGCTAGGGTTGTAGTCCTCCATGTCTAGATAGCTCTAAGGGGCTCGGTGCTATATGGAAGGACTCCCTTTCTCAGCAGGGGCCTCCTGCTCTCTGCCTGACTTACCTGGAAAGTGCCACCAAGCACAGATGCCTGAACTTACTTAGAACATGACCTTTGGCATAGTTACCTGGAGTAAAAACTACCCCCAGGTTTTTTTCTATATGATAATTAGGCATTGACCCATAGTTGGATGATAGGATCCTGCTACCACATGTAAATACAGCATACTATGAGCACCTATCAGCTGAAGCATTGGCTACTGCCCCCACACTATATTTTCCCTAATCCCCACTGAATAAACGGAACTGTTTCACTGAAACTGGAGCTGTTTCACTGAGTCTGGAGCTATTCCTATTACTGAACCTGCCTCCCTGGAAGGGCTTTCTTCTGTCAGTACTCACTGGCCGTCCTGACCCCGTTCGTCACTTCTGCTCCCTTTGTCCTCATGGACCGGTGGCCAATGACCCACGAGGGAAGGGAGAGACCCCACAGTCTGGTTCCTGATTTTAATGGAAATGCTTCCAATTTTTCTCCATTTAGAATGATATTGGCTGCGAGTTTGTTGTATATAGCTTTAATTATGTTGAGGTATGTTCCCTCCAGTCCAATTCTCTCTAGGACTTTGAACATAAATGCATGCTGAATTTTGTGAAAAGCTTTTTCTTCATCTATTGAGATGGCAGTGTGGTTTTTGTCTTTGAGTCCATTTATTTGAATAATGATGTTTATTGACTTGTGTATATTGAACCATCCTTGCATCTCTGGGATAAAACCTACTTGATCATGGTGAATGATCTTTTTGATGTGGATCTCTATGTGGTTTGCAAGTATTTTCTTGAGAAATTTTGCATCCATGTTCATTAAAGACATAGGTCTATAGTTTTCTTTTCTGATTGTGTCTTTACTCGGTTTGGGTATTAGAGTGATGCTGGCTTCACAGAAGGAATTTGGGAGTTCTCCTTCTATTTCTATCATTTTGAATAATTTAACTAGTATTGGTTGGAGGTCTTTAAATGCCTGGTAGAATTCTGTGGTAAATTCATCTGGGCCTTGGCTTTTTTTACTTGGGAGGCTTTGTATTACTGTTTCAATTTCCTTGTATGTTATGGATCTGTATAAACTGTTGATCTCTTCTTGGTTTAACTTTGTAGTTCCCATGATTTCAGATATCCATCCATTTCTTTTAGACTTTCAGATTTAGTAGTGTATAGGTTATTAAAATATTCTCTTATAATGGTCTGGATCTTTTGGGTATCTGTTGTGATGTTTCCCCTTTCATCTCTGATTGTGTTGATTTGGATTTGCTCTTTATTTCATTTGGTTAACTGGACTAAGGGTCTCTCTGTCTTGTTTATTTTTTTCAAAGAATCAGCTCTTCTTTGAATTAAAAGAATTCAAAGATTCATTGAATCTTTGTATTGTTTTCTTCATTTCTATTTCATTAATTTCTTCTCTGGTTTTTGTTATTTCTTCTCTTCTGCTGGGTTTGCGTTTCATTTGTTCTTGCCTTTCCAGTGCCTTGAGTTGCAGTGTTAGGTCATTTATTTGGGCTGTTTCCAATTTTTTAATGTAGTCACTTAGAGCTATAAACTTCCCTGTTAGGACTGCTTTTAGTGTGTCCCAGAGGTTGTGTTTGTTGTATTGTCCTTTTTGTTGAATTCCAGGAATTCTTTTATTTCTTTCTTAATTTCTCCTTTGGCCCACTCATTGTTTAGGAGTGTGTTGTTCAATCGCCACGAGTTTGTGTAGTGACTAGGGCTTCATCCAGTGCTGATTTTGAGCTTTATTGCTTTGTGGTCTGATAGAATGCATGGAATTATTTCAATATTTTTGCATTTGTTTAGGTTTATTTTGTGGCCCAGTATATGGTCAATTTTTGAAAAAGTAGAGTAGAAAGTGTATTCTTTGGTGTTTGGGTGGAATAATTGAAAGATGTCTGTTAGGTCCAGTTGATGTATGACAGGGGATGGTATGATGCAATTAGGGGAAGCTCACTACCAGGTGGAGGCAGGATCGTGGGGCTGTCAGGCTGTCCCCTGGGTTCTCAGGCCCTCTGGTAGTTGGAGGCCAGAGGGAGGCCAGAACCCGGCACTCTCTGTAGGTCTTCTGAAGTCTGAGCCACTATCCGGATGGAGGTCCTGACCCATCCTCCCAGGCTGTTTGCTAGGTTCTCCACCAACAGCTTTTAATTATATTTAAGGCCAGCACCATAGATAGGAACTTATACTTGCAAACCTGACCAAATACCCTTGGCTAGGGATTTCATAGGTCTTATTGTTATTCTGCTAAAGATACATAGTATCCAACTGCCTTCTAAATCGTATACCTTCTTATCCTTATACCCATAGGTTAGTGCAAATCTCATCCCTCATCAGAGAAGGTTCTTTTGTCAAGTGCATAGCAGTTACTTCAGAGACTCACAATTAGTCAATGTACACAGAATAAGTGACTAGGGAGTCCTCAGCCGTAAATGGGTATCTATATCACAACCGCTCTCCCTCAAGGCTCAGGAAACATCATGGAAAAGCGGGCAGAAAGATTTAAAAAAAGCCAGGTGTTGGGGAAGATTGTTGCAAACTAATGTTTTCTAGACATGACAGAGCCATTATAGTCATAAACTCACGAGACTGTGGTTGCCTGCACAAGATGTTGATGGCAGTTGATGGCTCCTCGGGGAGACTCAGTTTTCTTCGGCAGGGGCTCGTGGTAGGTTGTCCATACTCCAGTGGATGGCAACCTATATCCATGTGCATATGATCAACATTTATTTAACTCAGCAGGTTAGAGAAGAAGTAGAAGAGGAAGAGGAGGAGGAGGAAGAGAAGGAAGAGAATTATGAGGAGGAGATGAAGCTTGGAGGAGGATGTGTGAGATGAGTGGGGGTGGATATGGTCTAAATACATTTTATTTATGTTTAATGTATGAAATTACCAAAGAATAAATAATATATATTCAT
>NW_008338715.1:8395129-8409988 GCF_000622305.1 Nannospalax galili | reverse complement strand
CATCTTGTTTCAATAACCCAATTTTGCATGCTTACTATTTTTCTTTCATATTAATACATATATCAAGTAGTCAATCTCTTACCTGATTAATATGTAAATTAAAGATGTTTGCCTGTCAACTGAAATTTCACTGGATTATGAGCCCATATGTAAGATGCCAATTTAGAACTCTATTCCTTTTCCATAGTCAAATCATTCTTGTTGACTGTGACAGGTGTCTTTTATATCCCTTTTTTTCCCTCTTTCTTCCCCATTCTTCTTCCTTCTAGTCTTGCTTCTGTATTTTCTTTTAACTTACTAGATGTTTGGTTTGAGCAGTCTAGATCCTTGGGGAACTCGTGTGTCTTAGAAACAGTGCTTCCATTACAAAGAACTGAATATTACAGTGCTTCTATCCTCTTGGGTAAGTGCACATGATCAATCTAAGTTCCCTTTAAAGACAATGATTAAAAATAAAAAAAGACCTCCCACAAGACCCTCCTCTACTAATATAGGTAGGACAGGGACCACACTTTAGATAGTAAGCATTACCAGAATGATGTATATAGAAGTTAGCATACAAAGACCTTAAATTTTGAACAAAATTTCACACAGTGAATTTTACACAAGGAATTTCAGAATTCCTTGTAGGGAGTAGGAACTAAAGAATGAAAGCTGTTCTTTCCACTTTGAAACAAATGGGTGCCACTGGTGGTCCCTATATACCTTGTGGAAGAGTTACGTGGAAATGGTTTCAAAGATCACAAAGCCTATAACCTTGCAGTATAAATTCAAAAAGTAAGGTCTCTTACCAAGATCTCTCTCTCTCTCTCTCTCTCTCTCTCTCTCTCTTTATATATATATTCTTTTTATAAATAATGTATAAAAATATTTTTATATATTATATATGTTTAAAAATACTTTTCATTTTTTGAGAATTTCATACAATGTATTTTGATCATATTTAGACCCCTCCCCTATCTGTAACCCCACTTACTACATACACCTTGCTCAATTTTGTTTACTCTGTTATATATTTATTTTAAGGTCCATCAAGTCTAATTTGTATCTGTAAATGCCCTTCAGTGTGGGTCCATTCACTGGAGTCTGGTTAACCTACCCAGCATCACACCCTTAAAGAAAACCAAGTGTCTGTCTCCCAGTAGCTATCAATTGTCAATAGTTCCTCACCAGGTTTGGGGCCTCTTATCTGCTTCCTCGCCTCTGTGGAGGTATTTTGTCTGGCTTAGCTGTCTGGGATACATTGTTTCCTTTTGGTTCTGGGATACATTGTTTCCTTTTGGTTATCTACCACCTCTGACTCTTATAATCTTTCCTCTCCCTTTTCAGCAAAGATACCTGAGCTTTGAGAGGCAGAGGTTTGGTAGGTACCATATTCAAGGCTAAACATTCTGCAGAATTTTATCCTCTGTACATTAACCAGTTGTAGATTTCTCTGTCAATCACCATCTGCTATAAGGAAGTTTCTTTGGTGAAAGTTGAGAGATGGATCAATGTAAGAATATAACAGTAAGGAAGGAGAAGGTGAGGAGATGTTATTGTTTTACCCTATGATACCTACCTTAGGTTTGCAAGACACTTCCCTCATAGATGTTGATTAGTCACTAAGGTAATTCACAATATACAAGGGATAGCTTAGAGAGTACCACATACATGTCACCTGGGTCAGCTCAAGTAACTAGCTATGATGGTGTGCATTTGTATGACAGTGTGCTTTACAGGGATTCAGACTGAGATTCATTCTGACTGTTCTAAGAAGTGAGAACACTAAAATGTTAGGCTCAAATTGCATCTTAGTTCTAAAAGCTTGGAAGGAGGATAGATTTTTCTGGCTGTTCATCTACTGCAGTCTTCTTGACAGGGCTCTACCTCTTGTTCTTGTTAGTGTCATCTTTGTACAGGTGACTGCACCCGTGATCATAGCCCTATGAAGTCTCAGGAGCTTAGGTTTTGTCAGAGTTGCTAGGATTGTCTTGGAGGGTATCAAACAGATAATCTAACCAGAAAAATTTTTACCAAAGCTCTAGGAATGGTCACATGTGATTACTTTATCGGTTCACAATTGTTTGGATTGTATATAGTCAACAGAAAATCCAGAAGTTATGAGTGATGTGATAGTAGCATTCAGTTATCCATTCTGCGTTCATTCATCCCTTCTGTTTTATAAGACATTGTGATGATGAGGAACAAAGGGTAAATATAACGAATCCTTATTATAAAAAATGGAATATGTTAAGGCCTATTGAGTCAAGTTAATGTCTCCAGATGTCCTTCAGTGCAAGTACACAAATGTTAGAATGTATGAATTCGGGGGGAGGGGCAGTTAATGAAGAGTATGGGAGGAGGGAGGGGCTCTAGATAGGTTGCCTAGACCTCAGTGGATGAACTTGTACTGAGGAACATCTGGGGACACTAACGACATCATAGACCTTAACACAAATGACAGAATGTGTATGAACTCCAGTGGGGGAAGCTATATGGGAAGAGGCCAGTGGGGAAGGGGGTATAAAGATAATTAAGATGTTCTGTATGAAATACATAAAAAGTCAATAAATTTTTTTTAAAAAGGGAAAGTGTAACATACACAAGTATGAACAAGGTTTGTTAGAAGTGAGTGCTTCTGGAATGACATGAGTGGTCAGGAGGTGGAAAGATGGCATTTGCTGCACATAGAGACAAGCTCTGTGCAGAAGGAACAGATAGGCCTGAATATTAAGTGTGGTGATAATAGTGGTATGGAAGGGGTCAAAATGATGTATTCAAAGAATGGCAGGAAGTAATTTTGACTGGAGCATTATCAAATTATCCTGAAAGGGGAGTTTAGAGATGTATTTTAGAGTAACATTATGAGGAATCATAAGCTAGTTGAACATTTCCCTCCTACCCCACCCTTCTTGATTTCTACTTACTGTGTCACTCTGTACCCCAGGCTGAACTGAAACTCTCACTATGCTTATCCTGCAGCTCAGGCTGCTTTAGAATTCACAACAAACAAGTACTTCTGCCTCGGACTCTAAAAAGCTGGGACTGCAGGTGTGAGCCTTCACACCCAGCATGGAACACATTTCTAAAGGAATGCAGTGCAAAGGGCATGGACTTTGGAATCAGAATGCTCTAGATTCAGAGAGTTTACCTCTCACTTACTTGAATGGAATCCTGAGAAATCATTGGGTTACAGTTTCCATATCTTTACAATCAGAATTAAAATGCTTACCTTGTATTTTGCTTGGAATGACAGCAATTTAGAAAAAAAATTCATTATGAAATTTGGACACTATCTGTCTGAGACTCCCTCCATACCCAGGTTCATTACTATTTCTTTATCTGTGAGGGCACAACTGGCCTGATTTATCAAATTGAAAATGAATTGTATCAAAATTAGCACTTAGCTGAGATCCCTTAATGGTATCCATTAAGAAACTAAGTAACATTTAAATTGTTTCAAAATTCCAGCTAACAGGGAAAATTCTTCCTATTGCTTAATACTGTTTTTGTTATGTTTCAATGAATTTTACTCCTCACTGTTAACCTCGATGTGGTGTTACTTTTACATTTTGTTTCTCCTGCTCTTTGAATGGTGGATTGACTTTGGAGCATGCCCAATTCCTTTATTTACCTCTTAATCCTTTCATGTTACTGGAAGTACTGCTTCAGGAGGAGTGCCTGCAGAGATGGCATTTCAAACAGCCTATGAGGATTAGCTTTTGATTTTTTTCAGCACGCAAACCCAATTTGGGGAATTATCACCTCAGGCATAAGGATGACAGTTCTGGAAATGTCACTCAGAGAGGAATATGAAATAGTCCAGTTCCTTTTACAAATAATTTGGTGGAGAGCAAAATACCAACTCCATCAACTAGTCAGTGGGCGGACAGACCTCTGGAAATATCTGCAAAACCCTGTGCTGGCTGCTAATCTTCACTCTGTAATTTCACTGACATAAGCAATAAACCCTGTAATTATATTGTACTAATCAAGCACAGTGACAATCGGGGAATATCAATCACAGCATTCACATGCCAACCCAGTCAGGTTCAGAGTATAGTTTTGGCACTATTTGTAGTTTTAGTTCTACCCTAACTAAAAGGAGTCGATGGATGTAAGTTGGATGGGCTGCGTGCAGACCAACCATTTCTCTGCACTTTCTTGAATATGCTTTCCAAAATATATCATTCATTAAGCTCAGTTTCTTGCGCTGATGTTTGATCATGTGCAGTTTCCTTCCTTCATAGTTTATAACAGCAATAACATCCCTAGCACAGGGCATTTCCTGAGGATTAATGACCATCTGGGGTTAATGTCTGAAAGTAGAGCCAAAGACCATCAATTCCTTCCCTCCACTCATTAATTCTTAAGAGATGACTGGTTCTTCTGTCATTATTTCTTGGTTTGACCTTTATATGAAGTGATGTGGCACCACAGGAATTAATTCCAATGTGGAGGCTGCAGAAGATGCATCTAGCATGTGTCCCCTAAACTCATCCTTTAGGACAATCACAATTTACCTGCCTGTTAAACCACTACAAGCTCTGTCCTAAATCTTAGGATATAAAGTGAGCAATTTGTGTAGAATGACCCACATACTTTTGTCTAAATTCTAACTTTTCTGGCTTCCTACTTCTGATGAGCAGTCAGAACGGATTAGTTGTGAGATTTTTCTATTATTTATTCCTTTTAAAATGCTCGTCTCTACCAGGCAGCTTTTGTAAAAATGTCTCATGAAATGACATTTCTACCACAGTGTGAGGATTATTATATGTTTTTCATCAGAATGATTTAAAAATGTGTGTAGAGGTCCTTCTTTGGGGGTTTTCACGTGTGTGTATCTGTGTTTGTGCTGAGGGGGCAGAGCAGTTGGTCTGCAAGGAATAAAAAGATATTAAACACAAACCAAGCATCCACTGAGAGCCCTTAGAAGATTCTATTATTTTCTGGGATGAGGAGGCTTTTTCTAATCAGCTCTCCATTATTGTCTCCTTAATTATCATGTTCCCTGAAGATTTTCATTCTTGTATTTTCTCTTGAAAGAATAATAATGGTTAAATTACTTAATAATGTTGCTTTGTCTTTTATCTGGTCTCTCACCTAAGAATCTCAAGGTGCTTTGAAAAGATTAATTATGATTCACAAGACACATAAAATGGATCTTAATTTGAAGCATTTTGAAAATTGTGAGTACTCAATAAATGCAATAGAAGCAGAAAGCTGGAGTTGGTGGTGGTTGTGGAGGGTGTCATTCATTTGATTGAAAAAAAGATTTTCTTCTGAATAATCTTGTGACTATTTCTATTGTTCCAGATTAGGATAAAGGATACAAGGCCAAATTTATGAAAGTGAATTAACTTCTCCTGAGCACTCCACCTGTACCGTCCTCACAGGGAAGAGCACCGCTTCAATTGGGTACTACATTAATCAGAACTGTTTGGGTCATAGGTACCTGAAATCTGGCTGATGGCTCAAGGAAGAAAATGAAGGCTCTGTATTCAAAAGGTCCAGCTGTAGGCTGTCTTCATCTAAACCTAGTTGCTCAAGTGTTTTCTAGAGCTCTCTTACACGTTGGCTCTGCTTTCCTGGTTGGGATTCATCTGAGGTTGACTTTTTCCTTAGGTGACTCCCATGGCTCAGATGTAGGTCCTGGAACCGTAACACCCTTTATCAAAAGGAATTCCTATTTCCTAACATTTCCATGAAAATAATTAAGCCCTGCTTAATCATATACCAGCCTTGGAACCAATTACTATGTTCAGTAGGCTGGAATATACTGACTGAGTTAGCTGTTTCACAGGGCTTTCCTTGAAGCTGAGATCAACCATACCCCAACCAGGAGGATTGATCTGGTAGATAAAGGAATATCAAGGAACTGTTTCACAAGGGAGGAGAAAGGGATTTGGGGTAGTCTGTAGAAGGTCACATGATTTCAGCATTTACATTTGCTTCCAATGCAGATAATGGAAGATCTCAGAGAATAAGATTTCAAAATCTCCATCATGTATAAACATGTTTTGCCACTAATGTATTCCTTTAAAAAATAAGAGTTCTCTGCTGCGGGCTGCGGGCTGCAAGGTAAGTGGTGGGCACTCAGGGGCAGCCAGGCCCTGTGGGCTGTGCTAGTTGCCTTCATGCAGGCCTTTGAATTGGTGAGCGTGGGCATAGCCATGGGGCGGTGTTGGTGCTCACCAGCTACATGTCCTACACCGACTAGTACTGTCCCTTACAAGTGCTGCCAGGAGGAGCGGTCACACATCTCGAGACCAAGTCCAGAAGTGGATCCGTGGCAACGTGAATGCAAGCGGTAGTTTTGTCTTCATATTTGACCAGATGGGTAAGTTTTACCCTGGGATCACTGACACCATCAAGCCCTTCCTAGACTACTACTCTCAGGTGGACCGGATCTCCTACCGCAAGGCTATCTTCATCTTCCTCAGTAAGGCATGCACACACCTCATAAGTAAGATGGCCCTGGACTTCCGGCGGGCAGGAAAAAAGACGGAAGAGATCCAGTTGAAGGATCTGGAGCCTGTGCTGTCTGTGGGCGTCTTCAACAAGAGCAGTGGCACAGTGGGCTCATAGAAACGTCAACTACTTCGTTCCCTTCCTGCCCCTGGAGTACAGACACTGTATGTGTGTGCGGGCAGAGATGCAGGTCCGAGGGGCTGCTGTGGATGAAGACATAGTCACCAGGGTGACAGGAAATGACCTTTTCCTCTGGGATGAGAATATGTACTCAGACAGGGGTTGCAAGACTGTGCAGTCCTGACTGGATTTCCACTGAGCTCCTGGCT
Organism: Nannospalax galili; assembly: GCF_000622305.1. Taxonomy (NCBI): domain Eukaryota; kingdom Metazoa; phylum Chordata; class Mammalia; order Rodentia; family Spalacidae; genus Nannospalax; species Nannospalax galili. Next base: position 8,403,206 of record NW_008338715.1, on the reverse strand, counting down.
AGGTGGGGTGAGAGGATTCAGGGGGATGTGCCCCCCTCAACCCCAGGCCTTGCCTTGTACAAGCACTTTGAAGACACCTTCAGGGCTTTCTTTGCAGATTTGCACCTGTGGACTTTGCTATTGGGAATAGCTGTGCTAGAAGTTAATTTTTTTTTAAAAAATTTTTATCTTTTTGAGACAAGGCTTCCCTGTAGCTGCAGCTGGCCTCGATTCTCTACTGGAGACCAGGCTGGCCTCAAACTCACAGAGATCCTCCTGCCTCTGCCTCCCAAGATACTAAGCTGTCCGTGCATCATGACAGTAGCTAAAGAAATTTCAAAACCCCTCCCTGTGAGTTAAGCACCTGGAAGTAGGAGGGGGGTCCTTTGTGATTAATGGCACCCACACCTCAGACACCATTGCTGTGACGGATTCAAGACCCTTCTGTCAAGGCTGACATGTCAGTGTGAGTGATGGGGGCTCCCTCTGAGGCCCCTGTAGAACACACAGGGCCTTTGGGTCTGTGCCTTGCCCTGGCCAGTGCTCCCAGTCCAGGCTTTGGGATTCCCTCACCTGTCTCACTGTGTATCGGCTCCAGCTTGTCTTGAAAACAGTGTCTTCCAGATCCCCCCATCCTCCTCACTAGTCACCTCAGAACCAGGATGTAGGATGTTTACAAAAACTTTGATTTCTATGTTTGCCTGGTACATTTGATTGAAAGGTGAAGCTCAACTGCACAGAATCAATTGAATGTATAGGAAGAGCGTTCTGACATGGCCAAACCTGAAGTCAGCTCATAGACTCCAGGGGGGATGGCACCGTGGAGATGCTGTTTTCATGGATATGCATTTTTTTATGTTTTTGCTTCTGAATATTGGGTAAGAAAGTGTAAAATAGCATGTATTTTAAAACCTAGGAGGGACATAAAATGGAAAAAGAGATTATTCTTAGGTTCTCTTAAACAAATAGTAGACATTTTTATTGTTCCTGGGCATGGGGGCACACACTTGCAATCTCAGTAGGATAATCAAGAGTTCAAGGTCATAGCAGTGAAGTGAGTTTGAGAACTACAAGAGGCCTTCTCTCAAAAAACAAAACATCCAAAAAAAAAAAAAAAAAAAAAAAAAAAAAAAAAAAAAAAAAACAAAAAACCCACAAAGTTAAATGCAAAGTGGTACTATATGGTCACAACTGTAGACTCCACAAAGTCATCAGGGTGTCATCTTGGGTAATAGTGCCTGGCTGGGCTGCCCTAATTGTTGGTAAATGAGCCTTACAGCCCAGCCAGTTTGAATTGTTCTGCCCTAGAGTTGCAATGCAGCTGCAGGCTCAGTATGAGGACAATGTTTATGTATATGTTTCCATGTTATAAAAATACCTATATATGTATTTTTAAAACATGGAAATATATGTATGCATTTTTATAATATGGAAATGCCTTACAGAAAGAAATACATATAGTGGTATTTTTTAAAACACAGAAATGCCTTACAGATTATCACACTCAGTCCTTTAAATACACCAAGGTAAGCCAGATACAGTGGTACATGCCTTTATTCCCAGTACTCATGAGGCCATGGTAGAAGGATTGCCTCAAATATGAGGCCACCCTAGGCCACACAGTGAATACCAAACCTAGCAGTGCAGTGCACTTGTCTGAAATGCTAGCACTCAGGAGGAGGAGGCAGGAAGATCATGAGTTTGTGGTTGGCTTGAGCTACACAGCAAGACCCTGTATCTCAAAACAAAGCAGACAATTGCCAAGGTGAGATTTGAATTTGATGACACATTCTCAAATTGGAGTCACGTTATCTGTCTTTTATAACCTGTCTGGCGTTCGGTCAAGAAGAGACAAGCTTCTCTCTGTTTACAATGATACAACACATGGATATGCGTTGGCCGCCTTTGGACCACTCTTACTAGTTTATAATTTAGAAAGGCCTGGGTTGGCCTTTCCCAGTCTCTCCCACCTGCCTGTCAGGAGCTTGAATTGGTCTACTGTAGAAAATAATAATGCCAGCAAGGTGCACCGTGAGGTGCCAAAAAGATGAGTTCTCAAACTATTCCCATGAAACAGTTCTTTATAAAAAGCACTTGACATTTATATATGAGAAACTGTAACCACTGTATGTAAGTAAAAATTAAATAAGCTAGACTACCCTTATAACATAGATTTTACACTGTCAATATCCTGGTGTGTGTGTGTGTGTGTGTGTGTGCGCGCGCGCGCACCTGCTTCCAAAATTCATATGACAGAGATCAGGAATGAAACATAGAGTATGATGCCTTTTGAGGCAGGATGGTACTAGAAGAAAGAACTGGGGAATTGGCCAAAGTACAGAAACTAAGGCTGGAGATTGAGCTGGCTATGCCAGGGGAGTGCCCATGGAAAGGTGTACGTCCTGTAGTGATTTGCATCTGACTTGCATTTAGAAGAGCTCTGACAACAGGAAATTTAGGGATCTGTATATTGCTATTTGTCAAGTGAGAATATAGTAGGTAATTGTGAACTATGAAAAAAAAATCTGTCTTTCTGAGAAGATCTCAGATGTTGTTCACTGCCCCCATTCTGGGGAACTGAGTTTATGTGAATGAAGAGGGCTGCAGGAATCTCTGCCGTGATTTGGAGTCCAGAGCAAGCCTACAGTGACACATGAGACAGAGGGAGGTGACAGAGCTGTGCCTAGAGCTTGAGGAAGAGGATGCCAAGGAAACGACTGGTGGTGCTCAGGATGCGCTTATATGAAAAGACACCTGTGAGGAAGCATGTCTTTCTGAGAAATTAACTTGATACATGGGTGGAGCTGATTACATGCTGAGAACATTGCCATGATTAGTGGATGGACCTTGGGATAGGGAACACCTGAGTGGGATTCTCAGCTAGCAGAAATGCCAAGCTGGGCAAGTTATGTAATTTTGTGTAAACTTGGTCTTGTCTGTAGCGAAAATAACATTATTTTCCTTGGCAGAATGTAGTGAATATAGCAGGTAAAACACTGCACAGTTAACAGTATTGGATATGCAGAACACATTTTGTTTATTTCATTATGAGAAAATATATCTTTAGAACTTGTGTTCCTGTTCATAGTGAGAAATGGAATCAGTGTTAGCCATTTATAATCACTCGGGCACTTGCAGTTTAAAGCCATTGATTTCAGATAACTATTCAGACTAGCTAGAGTTTTCTCTCCTTTGCCCACATCTCTGGGTGATCCTGTGTTTGCAAAAAGCTGATGCTGCTTGAGGATTGCTGATGCAAGGTGTTGTCTGCTGGCTTCTGGCTTTGCTGGTTTCTGATGAGGTGTGCCTTACCCCATCAGGTCTCAAGAGTTGTCTTTTGGTCTTAGTGCAACTGGCTCTAAAGTCTTTAGACTTTGCACAGCCTGTGGTTTTACCATCTGTTCACTCCTTACGGTACCTGAGTGCAGTTCTGGTATGTCAACACTCTATTCCAGTTCTGTGCCCTTCTCAGTGTTTAAGAAGCTTCAGTTTCATTTCTTTCAGGGTCCTGTCAGGCTCATTTCCTCATCATCTTCAGTCCCTGAAGCTCTTACTGCTACTGAGGATATAGGGCTTCTCTAGAAGGCTGACATTCTCTCAGGGCATAACCTGGAAAAGCAGGTAACTATGCTTTAAAAATAATGTTTGATTGTGGAAAACTTTTCCATCTTACTCCTTTTACATGTATCTTTCAGTAATGTGAAGTAAATTCTTGAAAAATCAATCTTCTAAAAACTATTTGTCTTGCAAAGCTAAAACTCAACTCAATGAACAACACTCTCTATCTATCCACTAACCCCTAGTTAGTGTTGCTTTGAATTTGACTGCTATAGGACGCGCAAGTAAGGACAGTAAATTTGACTTTTTCTAACTGGTTTATTTTATTTAATATAACAGCCTCAAAATTCATTTATTTATACATTTCCTCCCCCATTTAAATCTGCATAATATTCCATTATGTGTATATTTGTTTTATTTATTAGCCATTTGTCTTATTATGATGATGACTCTTGGTTGTCATCTTGACATCTGGATTCAACTGAAAGGAAAACCTTTGAGCACTTCTGTGAGTGATTTTCTTGATCAGATTATTTGAAGTGGGAAGACCCACCCTAAATGTGGGTGGCACCTTTCAGTAGCTACCCAGGTAAAAGGGTCATGGAAGAAGGAAACTTTGCTTTTATCCTGCTTATCCTGCTTGCTTTCCTTTTTTAAGTTTAATTTTTAAATTTTTTTTGAGAATTTTATACATGAGTACTGTATTTAACATTATTTTACTTCTTCCTCTTTCAACTCTCTCTCTCTCTCTCTCTCTCACACACACACACACATACACACACACACACACACACACACACACACACACATAACCAATAGAGTCCATGAGTCCATTTAGTGTTGCTCATGAGTACTTGTGTTTAGGGCTGACGACTTGGGATGGATAATTTATCAGGGAGTCTCAGCCTTGGAGAAAACTGCTTCTTTGAGCTGAGTAGCTTCAGTTGTCAACTTGACATAGCTGGGAGGAGGAAATCTCAGTTGAGGAATTTCCTTCTGGCATTCCGCAGGCATGTCTGTGGGGTATTTTCTTGATTGCTGAATGACATGAGAGGGTCCCATCTACTGTGGGTGGTGCCACCCCTGGGCAGGAGGTCCTAGGTTGTACAAAAAGGCAGGTTGAGCACAGGCCAGAGAAGCAAGCCAGTAAACACCATTCCTCCATGGTTTCTGCTTCTGTTTCTGCCTACAGGTTCCTTCCTTGAGTCCCTGCCTGACTTCCCTCAGTGATGTACTAACCTTGGAGTTGTAAGATGAAACAAACCCTTTCCTCCCTAAGTTAATTTTGTTCTGAGTATTTTACTACAGCAGTGGGAAGCTGACTAGAGAACCTTTTCTCAGCAGCCATTGATTGCCTATAGCTCTTCTTTTAGAGTTGGAGTCTTATGAAATTTCCCACATCCATGTTGGCATGTTGACTGGTATGCTCATTATATAAGTCTTGTTTAGGCAACCATAACTGTTGAGATTTCATGGTTACAGAGAGTGTGGCCCTCAAGGAGGAGGCTTCCATTCAGATGAGCTCTAGCTTGATTCCCTAAAGTCCTGCATCTGAAGTATGTGGTGTTTTCAGCAAAAGGATCTTACCTTCAGGTTCTGGGACTGGCTTAATTATTGCTGGAAAGCTCATCTTTCCTGTTGCTGATTCCTTCACTGATATTCAAACTAGCTTATTTATGCTTCTAAAAACTGAAAACCAGCAGCTTTCTAGGAACCTTCCAATCTTCAGCTCTGGATTGGGACTACTCAGACATCTAGCCTTGTGTACTGAATAACTAGTGGATTTTTAGCCTCTCTGGTGTGAGACAGCCATTGTTGGACTACCTAGACCATATCATGTAAAACAATCAAATGAATCCCCCTTTTAATATATACCCATTTTATCCAATCTGTTTCTCTAGAGAACCTTGACTAAAATGGTTTTATAGTTTGTAATCTCTGAGACATTTCCGATGACCTGTTGGAGTTTTGTCATGTTACTGTTCTCCCAGATGTAAGTGATTTCTTAGCAGTTATGAAGGGGACAGGGAACTAGAGCCCTCCAGTTCAAACATAAGAATATGATATTATGGGGAAAGGGCTCTTAGAGTATCTCATACTTTATTATCTTTTCTTTTTTTAATTGTTTATGTAATAACCACATGATTAGAAGAAGCATTTCATTACACCATTAACATATTCAATAACAGTTTCCAGAGCAAAGATGCATCTCTTTCAAAACTGGCTGCAAATTTTTAGGCTTACAGTTGAATTAATACATTTATACAATATTGAACTCAGTATAAACCCTGTAAGACATAAAATTGAATGAGATTTTAACCTTTAAAAAAGATCTCCATTTAATTTTAAAATAAGTTCTCCTCTGCCATGGCCTTTTATACCGGCTGCCATCAGAAGGTAACACCAACATTTAGGGTGTGTCTTCCGGCTTCAGATGATCCAATCAAGAAGATATCTCAAATTTCAGTTAATCCCAGATCCAATTAAGTTTACACCCAGGATTAGCCTACACAATGGCAATGTTTTTCACCTCTACTAATTAACAGGAAGCAAATTTTTATGCTTCTTCCTCAAATATAACTCATTTTTTTACTTGTTGATTTTTTTGGTGTGTATTTCATACAGAACATCCCAAACAATCTTATTCATCTATATACCTACTTCCCAAATGGACCCTCCCATAGCCCCCGCCCCCACTGGAACACATACACTCCGTCATCCCTGTTACTGTCCACTATGTTGTTGGCACCCCCAGTGGTTCCCCAGTGCTTGTCCATCAGCTGAATTTAGTGTGCCTATCTAGAGTTCCTAGTTTTAGGAAGATCAGCTCTTCCTCATCTAGCAGCAATCAGTTGCCAATATCCTTTAGATAAGATTGGGGTCTGCTGTTCATTTTCCCAGTTTCTATGCTGGATTACTGTCTGGGAGTCTCTTGGGCCACTGTGGCCAACAACTCAAAAGAAGGCATCTTCTGTCTGGCATCGTTTCTTGTTATGTAGCCTTTAGCTAAACACGTGGACTCTAAAAGAATTAAATCGATCCATTTAATCTTTGGTTATACTTTCCTTTTGGGTGTTTAAGACCATACAGTTGACCCAGATAAACCAATTTATTTTTACTCTTAAAGTCATTTGATGATCTGTTCCTCAGGGGTCACATGGGTTTGGGAGGAACCCCTGGCTCCTTTCTTTTACCAGTTCCATCTATGTGAAGATAAGTCAAAGGTCCTACTTGACTGTGGCATGTTTCACGTGGAAGCATGGAGGAAATGTTTCCTCTGTGTTGACTCTCCTCGTTGTAGACTGGACACTGGTTCAAGTCCATTTGGTGGGTCTCCATGGCCTCCTTGGGCAAGTGGACAGGTGACACACCACAGTTACAGGACCTTTTGAGAGATGTTCATAGTCCCCTGGAGCTTAGTCAACCTAGGAGGGAAAGGAGCAAAAAGTGTTCTTTATGTTCCTCTTACCGAATTAGTGTAGGCCTCAGAGTGTGGCTATTAAACATCCAAGAAGGTTAGTTCCACCAGTCTGTTACTTTCAATTACCATGTGCCATGTAGATAAAGCTTGGGCAAAGACCGAAGGTTCACAGATAAACCTTGCCTAGACATATATTATATTCCTTGAGCTAGTCGTATGTATAATTTGTCAGTAAGTTGTTGGATTAACATAGTTCATTCTGGTTTTAAAACTAGCTAGGCATTATTTATCTCTCCATTGTCTAAGCCTTCCACCATGGTTTTCCCATTTAAAGTGCCTCCATTTTTTCCATTTATCTCTTAATAATACCCTTCTCCTATGGTCCCACTTCTCTTGAGCTCCTTCTTTCCCTTTATCCCCAAGATTCCTTGTACAACTCTCCCTCCTCCTTCCCCATAAAATGAGTCAATTTTATCCATATCTCCCTTATTAACGCCTGTTTCTGACTGTTCTTTTTCAGATTCTTTCTTTTCCTTTACCTCCCTGGTTCATTTTCATTATCCTGGTTCCTGTAGTTGTGTCTGGACACATACTCACTTATCAGGATTTGGTGCTAGTATCCACATATGAGGGAAAACACATGTTGGTTTTATTTTCTGAGCCTGTTACTTCACTTAGTATAACAGTTTCTAGTTTCATCCATTTACCTGGAAATTTCATGATTTCATCTTTCTTTACTGCTGAGTAAAACTTCATCATATAAATGAACCACATTTTCATTATCCACTCATCATAGGATGAGTTCTTTGGTTATATGCCAAAGAGTGGTATAACTGGGTCAAAGAGTAGGTTCATTTGTAGTTTTGTAAGAATTCTCCACACTGCTTTCCATAGGGATTATACAAGTTTGCAGTCCCACCAGCAGTGGATGAGCATTCCCCTTCCCTACTTCCTCTCCAACATTTGGTATCATTTTTTCTCTTGATCTTAGCCAGCCTGACTAGGGTAAGGTGAAATCTTAAAGTGGTTTTAATGTGTATTTTCCTAATTATTAGTGATGTTGAACATCTTTTAAGATGTTTCAGGTGGCTGAAATTGCATTTACTCATATTTGGTTCT